>NW_027439214.1:577500-900000 GCF_964188355.1 Buteo buteo
TTCGGAAAGAGGCTCTGCTGACAACGAACACCGTGAGGTGTACCGATCCTGGGCAAGCACAGATCCCCAATGCTGTTGTGCCTGTGCATAGGCTGCACGGGGACAGTGAAGAGCAGCACGAGCTTTCAGGGCTGGCACCTTCCTTGTGGGACAAGGAGCCGGACGTTTGCCTTTTCGGAATAGCCTCTGCCGAGAACTAACATCGTGAAGTATTACCGTTCCTGGGCAAGCACAGATCCCGTATGCTGTTGTGCCTGTGCATAGGCTGCACGGGGACAGTGAAGAGCAGCAAGAGCTTTCAGGGCTGGCACCTTCTTTGTGGCACAAGGAGCCGGACATTTGCCTTTTCACAAAAATGCTATGACGAGAACGGACACCGTGAGGTGTACCGATCCTGGGCAAGCACAGATCCCGTATGCTGTTGTGCCTGTGCATAGGCTGCACGGGGACAGTGAAGAGCAGCACGAGCTTTCAGGGCTGGCACCTTCCTTGTGGGACAAGGAGCCGGACCTTTGCCTTTTCGGAATAGCCTCTGCCGAGAAAGAACATCGTGAAGTGTACCGTTCCTGGGCAAGCACAGATCCCCAGTGCTGTTGTGCCTGTGCATAGGCTGCACGGGGACAGTGAAGAGCAGCACGAGCTTTCAGGGCTGGCACCTTCCTTGTGGGACAAGGAGCCGGACGTTTGCCTTTTCGGAAGAGCCTCTGCCGAGAACGGACACCGAGAGGTGTACCGATCCTGGGCAAGCACAGATCCCGTATGCTGTTGTGCCTGTGCATAGGCTGCACGGGGACAGTGAAGAGCAGTAAGAGCTTTCAGGGCTGGCACCTTCCTTGTGGGACAAGGAGCCGGACGTTTGCCTTTTCGGAAGAGCCTCTGCCGAGAACGAACACCGTGAGGTGTACCGATCCTGGGCAAGCACAGATACCCTATACTGTTGTGCCTGTGCATAGACTGTACGGGGACAGTGAAGAGCAGCACGAGCTTTCAGCGCTGGCACCTTCCTTGTGGCACAAGGAGCCGGACCTTTGCGTTTTCGGAATAGCCTCTGCTGAGAACGAACATCGTGAAGTGTACCGTTCCTGGGCAAGCACAGATCCCCAGTGCTGTTGTGCCTGTGCATAGGCTGCACGGGGACAGTGAAGAGCAGCACGAGCTTTCAGGGCTGGCACCTTCCTTGTGGGACAAGGAGCCGGACCTTTGCCTTTTCGGAAGAGCCTCTGCCGAGAACGAACATCGTGAAGTGTACCGTTCCTGGGCAAGCACAGATCCCGTATGCTGTTGTGCCTGTGCATAGGCTGCACGGGGACAGTGAAGAGCAGCACGAGCTTTCAGGGCTGGCACCTTCCTTGTGGCACAAGGAGCCGGACGTTTGCCTTTTCAGAAAAATGTTATGCCGAGAACGGACACCGTGAGTTGTACCATTCCTGCGCAAGCAGAGATCCCCAGTGCTGTTGTGCCTGTGCATAGGCTGCACGGGGACAGTGAAGAGGAGCACGAGCTTTCAGGGCTGGCACCTTCCTTGTGGGACAAGGAGCCGGACGTTTGCCTTTTCGGAAAGAGGCTCTGCTGACAACGAACACCGTGAGGTGTACCGTTCCTGGGCAAGCACAGATCCCGTATGCTGTTGTGCCTGTGCATAGGCTGCACGGGGACAGTGAAGAGCAGCACGAGCTTTCAGGGCTGGCACCTTCCTTGTGGCACAAGGAGCCGGACGTTTGCCTTTTCAGAAAAATGCTATGCCGAGAACGGACACCGTGAGGTGTACCGTTCCTGGGCAGGCACAGATCCCGTATGCTGTTGTGCCTGTGCATAGGCTGCACGGGGACAGTGAAGAGCAGCACGAGCTTTCAGGGCTGGCACCTTCCTTGTGGGACAAGGAGCCGGACGTTTGCCTTTTCGGAAAGAGGCTCTGCTGACAACGAACACCGAGAGGTGTACCGATCCTGGGCAAGCACAGATCCCGTATGCTGTTGTGCCTGTGCATAGGCTGCACGGGGACAGTGAAGAGCAGCACGAGCTTTCAGGGCTGGCACCTTCCTTGTGGGACAAGGAGCCGGACGTTTGCCTTTTCGGAATAGCCTCTGCCGAGAACGAACATCGTGAAGTGTACCGTTCCTGGGCAAGCACAGATCCCGTATGCTGTTGTGCCTGTGCATAGGCTGCACGGGGACAGTGAAGAGCAGCACGAGCTTTCAGGGCTGGCACCTTCCTTGTGGCACAAGGAGCCGGACGTTTGCCTTTTCGGAAGAGCCTCTGCCGAGAACGAACACCGTGAGGTGTACCGATCCTGGGCAAGCACAGATCCCGTATGCTGTTGTGCCTGTGCATAGGCTGCACGGGGACAGTGAAGAGCAGCACGAGCTTTCAGGGCTGGCACCTTCCTTGTGGCACAAGGAGCCGGACGTTTGCCTTTTCGGAATAGCCTCTGCCGAGAACGAACATCGTGAAGTATTACCGTTCCTGGGCAAGCACAGATCCCGTATGCTGTTGTGCCTGTGCATAGGCTGCACGGGGACAGTGAAGAGCAGCAAGAGCTTTCAGGGCTGGCACCTTCTTTGTGGCACAAGGAGCCGGACATTTGCCTTTTCACAAAAATGCTATGACGAGAACGGACACCGTGAGGTGTACCGATCCTGGGCAAGCACAGATCCCGTATGCTGTTGTGCCTGTGCATAGGCTGCACGGGGACAGTGAAGAGCAGCACGAGCTTTCAGGGCTGGCACCTTCCTTGTGGGACAAGGAGCCGGACCTTTGCCTTTTCGGAATAGCCTCTGCCGAGAAAGAACATCGTGAAGTGTACCGTTCCTGGGCAAGCACAGATCCCCAGTGCTGTTGTGCCTGTGCATAGGCTGCACGGGGACAGTGAAGAGCAGCACGAGCTTTCAGGGCTGGCACCTTCCTTGTGGGACAAGGAGCCGGACGTTTGCCTTTTCGGAATTGCCTCTGCCGAGAACGAACATCGTGAAGTGTACCGTTCCTGGGCAAGCACAGATCCCATATGCTGTTGTGCCTGTGCATAGGCTGCACGGGGACAGTGAAGAGCAGTAAGAGCTTTCAGGGCTGGCACCTTCCTTGTGGCACAAGGAGCCGGACGTTTGCCTTTTCGGAAGAGCCTCTGCCGAGAACGAACATCGTGAAGTGTACCGTTCCTGGGCAAGCACAGATCCCATATGCTGTTATGCCTGTGCATAGGCTGCACGGGGACAGTGAAGAGCAGCACGAGCTTTCAGGGCTGGCACCTTCCTTGTGGGACAAGGAGCCGGACGTTGGCCTTTTCGGAAAGAGGCTCTGCTGACAACGAACACCGAGAGGTGTACCGTTCCTGGGCAAGCACAGATCCCGTATGCTGTTGTGCCTGTGCATAGGCTGCACGGGGACAGTGAAGAGCAGCACGAGCTTTCAGGGCTGGCACCTTCCTTGTGGGACAAGGAGCCGGACGTTTGCATTTTCGGAAAGAGGCTCTGCGGAGAACGAACACCGTGAGGTGTACCGATCCTGGGCAAGCACAGATCCCCAGTGCTGTTGTGCCTGTGCATAGGCTGCACGGGGACAGTGAAGAGCAGCACGAGCTTTCAGGGCTGGCACCTTCCTTGTGGCACAAGGAGCCGGACGTTTGCATTTTCGGAAAGAGGCTCTGCGAGAACGAACACCGTGAGGTGTACCGATCCTGGGCAAGCACAGATCCCCAGTGCTGTTGTGCCTGTGCATAGGCTGCACGGGGACAGTGAAGAGCAGCAAGAGCTTTCAGGGCTGGCACCTTCCTTGTGGGACAAGGAGCCGGACGTTTGCCTTTTCAGAAAAATGCTATGCCGAGAACGGACACCGTGAGGTGTACCGATCCTGGGCAAGCACAGATCCCGTATGCTGTTGTGCCTGTGCATAGGCTGCACGGGGACAGTGAAGAGCAGCACGAGCTTTCAGGGCTGGCACCTTCCTTGTGGGACAAGGAGCCGGATGTTTGCATTTTCAGAAAAATGCTATACCGAGAACGGACACCGAGAGCTGTACCGATCCTGGGCAAGCACAGATCCCGTATGCTGTTGTGCCTGTGCATAGGCTGCACGGGGACAGTGAAGAGCAGCACGAGCTTTCAGGGCTGGCACCTTCCTTGTGGGACAAGGAGCCGGACGTTTGCCTTTTCGGAATAGCCTCTGCCGAGAACGAACATCATGAAGTGTACCGTTCCTGGGCAAGCACAGATCCCGTATGCTGTTGTGCCTGTGCATAGGCTGCACGGGGACAGTGAAGAGCAGCAAGAGCTTTCAGGGCTGGCACCTTCATTGTGGCACAAGGAGCCGGACGTTTGCCTTTCGGAAAAATTCTATACCGAGAACGGACACCGAGAGGTGTACCGATCCTGGGCAAGCACAGATCCCGTATGCTGTTGTGCCTGTGCATAGGCTGCACGGGGACAGTGAAGAGCAGCACGAGCTTTCAGGGCTGGCACCTTCCTTGTGGGACAAGGAGCCGGACGTTTGCCTTTTCAGAATAGCCTCTGCCGAGAACGAACATCGTGAAGTATTACCGTTCCTGGGCAAGCACAGATCCCGTATGCTGTTGTGCCTGTGCATAGGCTGCACAGGGACAGTGAAGAGCAGCAAGAGCTTTCAGGGCTGGCACCTTCTTTGTGGCACAAGGAGCCGGACATTTGCCTTTTCACAAAAATGCTATGACGAGAACGGACACCGTGAGGTGTACCGATCCTGGGCAAGCACAGATCCCGTATGCTGTTGTGCCTGTGCATAGGCTGCACGGGGACAGTGAAGAGCAGCACGAGCTTTCAGGGCTGGCACCTTCCTTGTGGGACAAGGAGCCGGACCTTTGCCTTTTTGGAATAGCCTCTGCCGAGAAAGAACATCGTGAAGTGTACCGTTCCTGGGCAAGCACAGATCCCCAGTGCTGTTGTGCCTGTGCATAGGCTGCACGGGGACAGTGAAGAGCAGCACGAGCTTTCAGGGCTGGCACCTTCCTTGTGGGACAAGGAGCCGGACGTTGGCCTTTTCGGAATAGCCTCTGCCGAGAACGAACATCGTGAAGTGTACCGTTCCTGGGCAAGCACAGATCCCATATGCTGTTGTGCCTGTGCATAGGCTGCACGGGGACAGTGAAGAGCAGCACGAGCTTTCAGGGCTGGCACCTTCCTTGTGGCACAAGGAGCCGGACGTTTGCCTTTTCGGAATAGCCTCTGCCGAGAACGAACATCGTGAAGTGTACCGTTCCTGGGCAAGCACAGATCCCATATGCTGTTATGCCTGTGCATAGGCTGCACGGGGACAGTGAAGAGCAGTAAGAGCTTTCAGGGCTGGCACCTTCCTTGTGGCACAAGGAGCCGGACGTTTGCCTTTTCGGAAAGAGGCTCTGCTGACAACGAACACCGAGAGGTGTACCGTTCCTGGGCAAGCACAGATCCCGTATGCTGTTGTGCCTGTGCATAGGCTGCACGGGGACAGTGAAGAGCAGCACGAGCTTTCAGGGCTGGCACCTTCCTTGTGGGACAAGGAGCCGGACGTTTGCATTTTCGGAAAGAGGCTCTGCGGAGAACGAACACCGTGAGGTGTACCGATCCTGGGCAAGCACAGATCCCGTATGCTGTTGTGCCTGTGCATAGGCTGCACGGGGACAGTGAAGAGCAGCAAGAGCTTTCAGGGCTGGCACCTTCCTTGTGGGACAAGGAGCCGGACGTTTGCCTTTTCAGAAAAATGCTATGCCGAGAACGGGCACCGTGAGGTGTACCGATCCTGGGCAGGCACAGATCCCGTATGCTGTTGTGCCTGTGCATAGGCTGCACGGGGACAGTGAAGAGCAGCAAGAGCTTTCAGGGCTGGCACCTTCTTTGTGGCACAAGGAGCCGGACATTTGCCTTTTCAAAAAAATGCTATGACGAGAACGGACACCGTGAGGTGTACCGATCCTGGGCAAGCACAGATCCCGTATGCTGTTGTGCCTGTGCATAGGCTGCACGGGGACAGTGAAGAGCAGCACGAGCTTTCAGGGCTGGCACCTTCCTTGTGGGACAAGGAGCCGGACCTTTGCCTTTTCGGAATAGCCTCTGCCGAGAAAGAACGTCGTGAAGTGTACCGTTCCTGGGCAAGCACAGATCCCCAGTGCTGTTGTGCCTGTGCATAGGCTGCACGGGGACAGTGAAGAGCAGCACGAGCTTTCAGGGCTGGCACCTTCCTTGTGGCACAAGGAGCCGGACGTTTGCCTTTTCGGAAGAGCCTCTGCCGAGAACGAACATCGTGAAGTGTACCGTTCCTGGGCAAGCACAGATCCCATATGCTGTTGTGCCTGTGCATAGGCTGCACGGGGACAGTGAAGAGCAGTAAGAGCTTTCAGGGCTGGCACCTTCCTTGTGGCACAAGGAGCCGGACGTTTGCCTTTTCGGAAGAGCCTCTGCCGAGAACGAACATCGTGAAGTGTACCGTTCCTGGGCAAGCACAGATCCCATATGCTGTTATGCCTGTGCATAGGCTGCACGGGGACAGCGAAGAGCAGTAAGAGCTTTCAGGGCTGGCACCTTCCTTGTGGGACAAGGAGCCGGACATTTGCCTTTTCGGAAAGAGGCTCTGCTGACAACGAACACCGAGAGGTGTACCGTTCCTGGGCAAGCACAGATCCCGTATGCTGTTGTGCCTGTGCATAGGCTGCACGGGGACAGTGAAGAGCAGCACGAGCTTTCAGGGCTGGCACCTTCCTTGTGGGACAAGGAGACGGACCTTTTCCTTTTCGGAATAGCCTCTGCCGAGAACGAACATCGTGAAGTGTACCGTTCCTGGGCAAGCACAGATCCCCAGTGCTGTTGTGCCTGTGCATAGGCTGCACGGGGACAGTGAAGAGCAGCACGAGCTTTCAAGGCTGGCACCTTCCTTGTGGCACAAGGAGCCGGACGTTTGCCTTTTCAGAAAAATGTTATGCCGAGAACGGACACCGTGAGGTGTACCGTTTCTGCGCAAGCAGAGATCCCCAGTGCTGTTGTGCCTGTGCATAGGCTGCACGGGGACAGTGAAGAGGAGCACGAGCTTTCAGGGCTGGCACCTTCCTTGTGGGACAAGGAGCCGGACGTTTGCCTTTTCAGAAAGAGGCTCTGCTGACAACGAACACCGTGAGGTGTACCGTTCCTGGGCAAGCACAGATCCCGTATGCTGTTGTGCCTGTGCATAGGCTGCACGGGGACAGTGAAGAGCAGCACGAGCTTTCAGGGCTGGCACCTTCCTTGTGGCACAAGGAGCCGGACGTTTGCCTTTTCAGAAAAATGCTATGCCGAGAACGGACACCGTGAGGTGTACCGTTCCTGGGCAGGCACAGATCCCGTATGCTGTTGTGCCTGTGCATAGGCTGCACGGGGACAGTGAAGAGCAGCACGAGCTTTCAGGGCTGGCACCTTCCTTGTGGCACAAGGAGGGGGACGTTTGCCTTTTCGGAAGAGCCTCTGCCGAGAACGAACACCGTGAGGTGTACCGATCCTGGGCAAGCACAGATCCCGTATACTGTTGTGCCTGTGCATAGACTGTACGGGGACAGTGAAGAGCAGCACGAGCTTTCAGGGCTGGCACCTTCCTTGTGGCACAAGGAGCCGGATCTTTGCCTTTTCGGAATAGCCTCTGCTGAGAACGAACATCGTGAAGATACCGTTCCTGGGCAAGCACAGATCCCCAGTGCTGTTGTGCCTGTGCATAGGCTGCACGGGGACAGTGAAGAGCAGCACGAGCTTTCAGGGCTGGCACCTTCCTTGTGGGACAAGGATCCGGACATTTGCCTTTTCAGAAAAATGTTATGCCGAGAACGGACACCGAGAGGTGTACCGTTCCTGGGCAAGCACAGATCCCATATGCTGTTGTGCCTGTGCATAGGCTGCACGGGGACAGTGAAGAGCAGCACGAGCATTCAGGGCTGGCACCTTCCTTGTGGGACAAGGAGCCGGATGTTTGCCTTTTCGGAAGAGCCTCTGCCGAGAACGGACACCGTGAGGTGTACCGATCCTGGGCAAGCACAGATCCCGTATGCTGTTGTGCCTGTGCATAGGCTGCACGGGGACAGTGAAGAGCAGCACGAGCTTTCAGGGCTGGCACCTTCCTTGTGGGACAAGGAGCCGGACGTTTGCCTTTTCGGAAGAGCCTCTGCCGAGAACGAACACCGTGAGGTGTACCGATCCTGGGCAAGCACAGATCCCGTATGCTGTTGTGCCTGTGCATAGGCTGCACGGGGACAGTGAAGAGCAGCACGAGCTTTCAGGGCTGGCACCTTCCTTGTGGCACAAGGAGCCGGACGTTTGCCTTTTCGGAAAGAGGCTCTGCTGACAACGAACACCGTGAGGTGTACCGATCCTGGGCAAGCACAGATCCCCAATGCTGTTGTGCCTGTGCATAGGCTGCACGGGGACAGTGAAGAGCAGCACGAGCTTTCAGGGCTGGCACCTTCCTTGTGGGACAAGGAGCCGGACGTTTGCCTTTTCGGAATAGCCTCTGCCGAGAACTAACATCGTGAAGTATTACCGTTCCTGGGCAAGCACAGATCCCGTATGCTGTTGTGCCTGTGCATAGGCTGCACGGGGACAGTGAAGAGCAGCAAGAGCTTTCAGGGCTGGCACCTTCTTTGTGGCACAAGGAGCCGGACATTTGCCTTTTCACAAAAATGCTATGACGAGAACGGACACCGTGAGGTGTACCGATCCTGGGCAAGCACAGATCCCGTATGCTGTTGTGCCTGTGCATAGGCTGCACGGGGACAGTGAAGAGCAGCACGAGCTTTCAGGGCTGGCACCTTCCTTGTGGGACAAGGAGCCGGACCTTTGCCTTTTCGGAATAGCCTCTGCCGAGAAAGAACATCGTGAAGTGTACCGTTCCTGGGCAAGCACAGATCCCCAGTGCTGTTGTGCCTGTGCATAGGCTGCACGGGGACAGTGAAGAGCAGCACGAGCTTTCAGGGCTGGCACCTTCCTTGTGGGACAAGGAGCCGGACGTTTGCCTTTTCGGAAGAGCCTCTGCCGAGAACGGACACCGAGAGGTGTACCGATCCTGGGCAAGCACAGATCCCGTATGCTGTTGTGCCTGTGCATAGGCTGCACGGGGACAGTGAAGAGCAGTAAGAGCTTTCAGGGCTGGCACCTTCCTTGTGGGACAAGGAGCCGGACGTTTGCCTTTTCGGAAGAGCCTCTGCCGAGAACGAACACCGTGAGGTGTACCGATCCTGGGCAAGCACAGATACCCTATACTGTTGTGCCTGTGCATAGACTGTACGGGGACAGTGAAGAGCAGCACGAGCTTTCAGCGCTGGCACCTTCCTTGTGGCACAAGGAGCCGGACCTTTGCGTTTTCGGAATAGCCTCTGCTGAGAACGAACATCGTGAAGTGTACCGTTCCTGGGCAAGCACAGATCCCCAGTGCTGTTGTGCCTGTGCATAGGCTGCACGGGGACAGTGAAGAGCAGCACGAGCTTTCAGGGCTGGCACCTTCCTTGTGGGACAAGGAGCCGGACCTTTGCCTTTTCGGAAGAGCCTCTGCCGAGAACGAACATCGTGAAGTGTACCGTTCCTGGGCAAGCACAGATCCCGTATGCTGTTGTGCCTGTGCATAGGCTGCACGGGGACAGTGAAGAGCAGCACGAGCTTTCAGGGCTGGCACCTTCCTTGTGGCACAAGGAGCCGGACGTTTGCCTTTTCAGAAAAATGTTATGCCGAGAACGGACACCGTGAGTTGTACCATTCCTGCGCAAGCAGAGATCCCCAGTGCTGTTGTGCCTGTGCATAGGCTGCACGGGGACAGTGAAGAGGAGCACGAGCTTTCAGGGCTGGCACCTTCCTTGTGGGACAAGGAGCCGGACGTTTGCCTTTTCGGAAAGAGGCTCTGCTGACAACGAACACCGTGAGGTGTACCGTTCCTGGGCAAGCACAGATCCCGTATGCTGTTGTGCCTGTGCATAGGCTGCACGGGGACAGTGAAGAGCAGCACGAGCTTTCAGGGCTGGCACCTTCCTTGTGGCACAAGGAGCCGGACGTTTGCCTTTTCAGAAAAATGCTATGCCGAGAACGGACACCGTGAGGTGTACCGTTCCTGGGCAGGCACAGATCCCGTATGCTGTTGTGCCTGTGCATAGGCTGCACGGGGACAGTGAAGAGCAGCACGAGCTTTCAGGGCTGGCACCTTCCTTGTGGGACAAGGAGCCGGACGTTTGCCTTTTCGGAAAGAGGCTCTGCTGACAACGAACACCGAGAGGTGTACCGATCCTGGGCAAGCACAGATCCCGTATGCTGTTGTGCCTGTGCATAGGCTGCACGGGGACAGTGAAGAGCAGCACGAGCTTTCAGGGCTGGCACCTTCCTTGTGGGACAAGGAGCCGGACGTTTGCCTTTTCGGAATAGCCTCTGCCGAGAACGAACATCGTGAAGTGTACCGTTCCTGGGCAAGCACAGATCCCGTATGCTGTTGTGCCTGTGCATAGGCTGCACGGGGACAGTGAAGAGCAGCACGAGCTTTCAGGGCTGGCACCTTCCTTGTGGCACAAGGAGCCGGACGTTTGCCTTTTCGGAAGAGCCTCTGCCGAGAACGAACACCGTGAGGTGTACCGATCCTGGGCAAGCACAGATCCCGTATGCTGTTGTGCCTGTGCATAGGCTGCACGGGGACAGTGAAGAGCAGCACGAGCTTTCAGGGCTGGCACCTTCCTTGTGGCACAAGGAGCCGGACGTTTGCCTTTTCGGAATAGCCTCTGCCGAGAACGAACATCGTGAAGTATTACCGTTCCTGGGCAAGCACAGATCCCGTATGCTGTTGTGCCTGTGCATAGGCTGCACGGGGACAGTGAAGAGCAGCAAGAGCTTTCAGGGCTGGCACCTTCTTTGTGGCACAAGGAGCCGGACATTTGCCTTTTCACAAAAATGCTATGACGAGAACGGACACCGTGAGGTGTACCGATCCTGGGCAAGCACAGATCCCGTATGCTGTTGTGCCTGTGCATAGGCTGCACGGGGACAGTGAAGAGCAGCACGAGCTTTCAGGGCTGGCACCTTCCTTGTGGGACAAGGAGCCGGACCTTTGCCTTTTCGGAATAGCCTCTGCCGAGAAAGAACATCGTGAAGTGTACCGTTCCTGGGCAAGCACAGATCCCCAGTGCTGTTGTGCCTGTGCATAGGCTGCACGGGGACAGTGAAGAGCAGCACGAGCTTTCAGGGCTGGCACCTTCCTTGTGGGACAAGGAGCCGGACGTTTGCCTTTTCGGAATTGCCTCTGCCGAGAACGAACATCGTGAAGTGTACCGTTCCTGGGCAAGCACAGATCCCATATGCTGTTGTGCCTGTGCATAGGCTGCACGGGGACAGTGAAGAGCAGTAAGAGCTTTCAGGGCTGGCACCTTCCTTGTGGCACAAGGAGCCGGACGTTTGCCTTTTCGGAAGAGCCTCTGCCGAGAACGAACATCGTGAAGTGTACCGTTCCTGGGCAAGCACAGATCCCATATGCTGTTATGCCTGTGCATAGGCTGCACGGGGACAGTGAAGAGCAGCACGAGCTTTCAGGGCTGGCACCTTCCTTGTGGGACAAGGAGCCGGACGTTGGCCTTTTCGGAAAGAGGCTCTGCTGACAACGAACACCGAGAGGTGTACCGTTCCTGGGCAAGCACAGATCCCGTATGCTGTTGTGCCTGTGCATAGGCTGCACGGGGACAGTGAAGAGCAGCACGAGCTTTCAGGGCTGGCACCTTCCTTGTGGGACAAGGAGCCGGACGTTTGCATTTTCGGAAAGAGGCTCTGCGGAGAACGAACACCGTGAGGTGTACCGATCCTGGGCAAGCACAGATCCCCAGTGCTGTTGTGCCTGTGCATAGGCTGCACGGGGACAGTGAAGAGCAGCACGAGCTTTCAGGGCTGGCACCTTCCTTGTGGCACAAGGAGCCGGACGTTTGCATTTTCGGAAAGAGGCTCTGCGAGAACGAACACCGTGAGGTGTACCGATCCTGGGCAAGCACAGATCCCCAGTGCTGTTGTGCCTGTGCATAGGCTGCACGGGGACAGTGAAGAGCAGCAAGAGCTTTCAGGGCTGGCACCTTCCTTGTGGGACAAGGAGCCGGACGTTTGCCTTTTCAGAAAAATGCTATGCCGAGAACGGACACCGTGAGGTGTACCGATCCTGGGCAAGCACAGATCCCGTATGCTGTTGTGCCTGTGCATAGGCTGCACGGGGACAGTGAAGAGCAGCACGAGCTTTCAGGGCTGGCACCTTCCTTGTGGGACAAGGAGCCGGATGTTTGCATTTTCAGAAAAATGCTATACCGAGAACGGACACCGAGAGCTGTACCGATCCTGGGCAAGCACAGATCCCGTATGCTGTTGTGCCTGTGCATAGGCTGCACGGGGACAGTGAAGAGCAGCACGAGCTTTCAGGGCTGGCACCTTCCTTGTGGGACAAGGAGCCGGACGTTTGCCTTTTCGGAATAGCCTCTGCCGAGAACGAACATCATGAAGTGTACCGTTCCTGGGCAAGCACAGATCCCGTATGCTGTTGTGCCTGTGCATAGGCTGCACGGGGACAGTGAAGAGCAGCAAGAGCTTTCAGGGCTGGCACCTTCATTGTGGCACAAGGAGCCGGACGTTTGTCTTTCGGAAAAATTCTATACCGAGAACGGACACCGAGAGGTGTACCGATCCTGGGCAAGCACAGATCCCGTATGCTGTTGTGCCTGTGCATAGGCTGCACGGGGACAGTGAAGAGCAGCACGAGCTTTCAGGGCTGGCACCTTCCTTGTGGGACAAGGAGCCGGACGTTTGCCTTTTCAGAATAGCCTCTGCCGAGAACGAACATCGTGAAGTATTACCGTTCCTGGGCAAGCACAGATCCCGTATGCTGTTGTGCCTGTGCATAGGCTGCACAGGGACAGTGAAGAGCAGCAAGAGCTTTCAGGGCTGGCACCTTCTTTGTGGCACAAGGAGCCGGACATTTGCCTTTTCACAAAAATGCTATGACGAGAACGGACACCGTGAGGTGTACCGATCCTGGGCAAGCACAGATCCCGTATGCTGTTGTGCCTGTGCATAGGCTGCACGGGGACAGTGAAGAGCAGCACGAGCTTTCAGGGCTGGCACCTTCCTTGTGGGACAAGGAGCCGGACCTTTGCCTTTTTGGAATAGCCTCTGCCGAGAAAGAACATCGTGAAGTGTACCGTTCCTGGGCAAGCACAGATCCCCAGTGCTGTTGTGCCTGTGCATAGGCTGCACGGGGACAGTGAAGAGCAGCACGAGCTTTCAGGGCTGGCACCTTCCTTGTGGGACAAGGAGCCGGACGTTGGCCTTTTCGGAATAGCCTCTGCCGAGAACGAACATCGTGAAGTGTACCGTTCCTGGGCAAGCACAGATCCCATATGCTGTTGTGCCTGTGCATAGGCTGCACGGGGACAGTGAAGAGCAGCACGAGCTTTCAGGGCTGGCACCTTCCTTGTGGCACAAGGAGCCGGACGTTTGCCTTTTCGGAATAGCCTCTGCCGAGAACGAACATCGTGAAGTGTACCGTTCCTGGGCAAGCACAGATCCCATATGCTGTTATGCCTGTGCATAGGCTGCACGGGGACAGTGAAGAGCAGTAAGAGCTTTCAGGGCTGGCACCTTCCTTGTGGCACAAGGAGCCGGACGTTTGCCTTTTCGGAAAGAGGCTCTGCTGACAACGAACACCGAGAGGTGTACCGTTCCTGGGCAAGCACAGATCCCGTATGCTGTTGTGCCTGTGCATAGGCTGCACGGGGACAGTGAAGAGCAGCACGAGCTTTCAGGGCTGGCACCTTCCTTGTGGGACAAGGAGCCGGACGTTTGCATTTTCGGAAAGAGGCTCTGCGGAGAACGAACACCGTGAGGTGTACCGATCCTGGGCAAGCACAGATCCCGTATGCTGTTGTGCCTGTGCATAGGCTGCACGGGGACAGTGAAGAGCAGCAAGAGCTTTCAGGGCTGGCACCTTCCTTGTGGGACAAGGAGCCGGACGTTTGCCTTTTCAGAAAAATGCTATGCCGAGAACGGGCACCGTGAGGTGTACCGATCCTGGGCAGGCACAGATCCCGTATGCTGTTGTGCCTGTGCATAGGCTGCACGGGGACAGTGAAGAGCAGCAAGAGCTTTCAGGGCTGGCACCTTCTTTGTGGCACAAGGAGCCGGACATTTGCCTTTTCAAAAAAATGCTATGACGAGAACGGACACCGTGAGGTGTACCGTTCCTGGGCAAGCACAGATCCCGTATGCTGTTGTGCCTGTGCATAGGCTGCACGGGGACAGTGAAGAGCAGCACGAGCTTTCAGGGCTGGCACCTTCCTTGTGGGACAAGGAGCCGGACCTTTGCCTTTTCGGAATAGCCTCTGCCGAGAAAGAACGTCGTGAAGTGTACCGTTCCTGGGCAAGCACAGATCCCCAGTGCTGTTGTGCCTGTGCATAGGCTGCACGGGGACAGTGAAGAGCAGCACGAGCTTTCAGGGCTGGCACCTTCCTTGTGGCACAAGGAGCCGGACGTTTGCCTTTTCGGAAGAGCCTCTGCCGAGAACGAACATCGTGAAGTGTACCGTTCCTGGGCAAGCACAGATCCCATATGCTGTTGTGCCTGTGCATAGGCTGCACGGGGACAGTGAAGAGCAGTAAGAGCTTTCAGGGCTGGCACCTTCCTTGTGGCACAAGGAGCCGGACGTTTGCCTTTTCGGAAGAGCCTCTGCCGAGAACGAACATCGTGAAGTGTACCGTTCCTGGGCAAGCACAGATCCCATATGCTGTTATGCCTGTGCATAGGCTGCACGGGGACAGCGAAGAGCAGTAAGAGCTTTCAGGGCTGGCACCTTCCTTGTGGGACAAGGAGCCGGACATTTGCCTTTTCGGAAAGAGGCTCTGCTGACAACGAACACCGAGAGGTGTACCGTTCCTGGGCAAGCACAGATCCCGTATGCTGTTGTGCCTGTGCATAGGCTGCACGGGGACAGTGAAGAGCAGCAAGAGCTTTCAGGGCTGGCACCTTCCTTGTGGGACAAGGAGCCGGACGTTTGCCTTTTCGGAAGAGCCTCTGCCGAGAATGAACATCGTGAAGTGTACCGTTCCTGGGCAAGCACAGATCCCGTATGCTGTTGTGCCTGTGCATAGGCTGCACGGGGACAGTGAAGAGCAGCAAGAGCTTTCAGGGCTGGCACCTTCTTTGTGGCACAAGGAGCCGGACATTTGCCTTTTCACAAAAATGCTATGACGAGAACGGACACCGTGAGGTGTACCGATCCTGGGCAAGCACAGATCCCGTATGCTGTTGTGCCTGTGCATAGGCTGCACGGGGACAGTGAAGAGCAGCACGAGCTTTCAGGGCTGGCACCTTCCTTGTGGGACAAGGAGCCGGACCTTTGCCTTTTCGGAATAGCCTCTGCCGAGAAAGAACATCGTGAAGTGTACCGTTCCTGGGCAAGCACAGATCCCGTATGCTGTTGTGCCTGTGCATAGGCTGCACGGGGACAGTGAAGAGCAGCACGAGCTTTCAGGGCTGGCACCTTCCTTGTGGGACAAGGAGCCGGACGTTTGCCTTTTCGGAAGAGACTCTGCCGAGAACGAACATCGTGAAGTGTACCGTTCCTGGGCAAGCACAGATCCCATATGCTGTTGTGCCTGTGCATAGGCTGCACGGGGACAGTGAAGAGCAGTAAGAGCTTTCAGGGCTGGCACCTTCCTTGTGGCACAAGGAGCCGGACGTTTGCCTTTTCGGAAGAGCCTCTGCCGAGAACGAACATCGTGAAGTGTACCGTTCCTGGGCAAGCACAGATCCCATATGCTGTTGTGCCTGTGCATAGGCTGCACGGGGACAGTGAAGAGCAGCACGAGCTTTCAGGGCTGGCACCTTCCTTGTGGGACAAGGAGCCGGACGTTGGCCTTTTCGGAAAGAGGCTCTGCTGACAACGAACACCGAGAGGTGTACCGTTCCTGGGCAAGCACAGATCCCGTATGCTGTTGTGCCTGTGCATAGGCTGCACGGGGACAGTGAAGAGCAGCACGAGCTTTCAGGGCTGGCACCTTCCTTGTGGCACAAGGAGCCGGACGTTTGCATTTTCGGAAAGAGGCTCTGCGAGAACGAACACCGTGAGGTGTACCGATCCTGGGCAAGCACAGATCCCCAGTGCTGTTGTGCCTGTGCATAGGCTGCACGGGGACAGTGAAGAGCAGCAAGAGCTTTCAGGGCTGGCACCTTCCTTGTGGGACAAGGAGCCGGATGTTTGCATTTTCAGAAAAATGCTATACCGAGAACGGACACCGAGAGCTGTACCGATCCTGGGCAAGCACAGATCCCGTATGCTGTTGTGCCTGTGCATAGGCTGCACGGGGACAGTGAAGAGCAGCACGAGCTTTCAGGGCTGGCACCTTCCTTGTGGGACAAGGAGCCGGACGTTTGCCTTTTCGGAATAGCCTCTGCCGAGAACGAACATCGTGAAGTGTACCGTTCCTGGGCAAGCACAGATCCCGTATGCTGTTGTGCCTGTGCATAGGCTGCACGGGGACAGTGAAGAGCAGCAAGAGCTTTCAGGGCTGGCACCTTCATTGTGGCACAAGGAGCCGGACGTTTGCCTTTCGGAAAAATTCTATACCGAGAACGGACACCGAGAGGTGTACCGATCCTGGGCAAGCACAGATCCCGTATGCTGTTGTGCCTGTGCATAGGCTGCACGGGGACAGTGAAGAGCAGCACGAGCTTTCAGGGCTGGCACCTTCCTTGTGGCACAAGGAGCCGGACGTTTGCCTTTTCAGAATAGCCTCTGCCGAGAACGAACATCGTGAAGTATTACCGTTCCTGGGCAAGCACAGATCCCGTATGCTGTTGTGCCTGTGCATAGGCTGCACGGGGACAGTGAAGAGCAGCAAGAGCTTTCAGGGCTGGCACCTTCTTTGTGGCACAAGGAGCCGGACATTTGCCTTTTCACAAAAATGCTATGACGAGAACGGACACCGTGAGGTGTACCGATCCTGGGCAAGCACAGATCCCGTATGCTGTTGTGCCTGTGCATAGGCTGCACGGGGACAGTGAAGAGCAGCACGAGCTTTCAGGGCTGGCACCTTCCTTGAGGGACAAGGAGCCGGACCTTTGCCTTTTTGGAATAGCCTCTGCCGAGAAAGAACATCGTGAAGTGTACCGTTCCTGGGCAAGCACAGATCCCCAGTGCTGTTGTGCCTGTGCATAGGCTGCACGGGGACAGTGAAGAGCAGCACGAGCTTTCAGCGCTGGCACCTTCCTTGTGGCACAAGGAGCCGGACGTTTGCCTTTTCGGAATAGCCTCTGCCGAGAACGAACATCGTGAAGTGTACCGTTCCTGGGCAAGCACAGATCCCATATGCTGTTGTGCCTGTGCATAGGCTGCACGGGGACAGTGAAGAGCAGCACGAGCTTTCAGGGCTGGCACCTTCCTTGTGGCACAAGGAGCCGGACGTTTGCCTTTTCGGAATAGCCTCTGCCGAGAACGAACATCGTGAAGTGTACCGTTCCTGGGCAAGCACAGATCCCATATGCTGTTATGCCTGTGCATAGGCTGCACGGGGACAGTGAAGAGCAGTAAGAGCTTTCAGGGCTGGCACCTTCCTTGTGGGACAAGGAGCCGGACGTTTGCCTTTTCGGAAAGAGGCTCTGCTGACAACGAACACCGAGAGGTGTACCGTTCCTGGGCAAGCACAGATCCCGTATGCTGTTGTGCCTGTGCATAGGCTGCACGGGGACAGTGAAGAGCAGCACGAGCTTTCAGGGCTGGCACCTTCCTTGTGGGACAAGGAGCCGGACGTTTGCATTTTCGGAAAGAGGCTCTGCGGAGAACGAACACCGTGAGGTGTACCGATCCTGGGCAAGCACAGATCCCGTATGCTGTTGTGCCTGTGCATAGGCTGCACGGGGACAGTGAAGAGCAGCAAGAGCTTTCAGGGCTGGCACCTTCCTTGTGGGACAAGGAGCCGGACGTTTGCCTTTTCAGAAAAATGCTATGCCGAGAACGGACACCGTGAGGTGTACCGATCCTGGGCAGGCACAGATCCCGTATGCTGTTGTGCCTGTGCATAGGCTGCACGGGGACAGTGAAGAGCAGCAAGAGCTTTCAGGGCTGGCACCTTCCTTGTGGGACAAGGAGCCGGACGTTTGCCTTTTCGGAATAGCCTCTGCCGAGAACGAACATCGTGAAGTATTACCGTTCCTGGGCAAGCACAGATCCCGTATGCTGTTGTGCCTGTGCATAGGCTGCACGGGGACAGTGAAGAGCAGCAAGAGCTTTCAGGGCTGGCACCTTCTTTGTGGCACAAGGAGCCGGACATTTGCCTTTTCAAAAAAATGCTATGACGAGAACGGACACCGTGAGGTGTACCGATCCTGGGCAAGCACAGATCCCGTATGCTGTTGTGCCTGTGCATAGGCTGCACGGGGACAGTGAAGAGCAGCACGAGCTTTCAGGGCTGGCACCTTCCTTGTGGGACAAGGAGCCGGACCTTTGCCTTTTCCGAATAGCCTCTGCCGAGAAAGAACGTCGTGAAGTGTACCGTTCCTGGGCAAGCACAGATCCCCAGTGCTGTTGTGCCTGTGCATAGGCTGCACGGGGACAGTGAAGAGCAGCACGAGCTTTCAGGGCTGGCACCTTCCTTGTGGGACAAGGAGCCGGACGTTTGCCTTTTCGGAAGAGCCTCTGCCGAGAATGAACATCGTGAAGTGTACCGTTCCTGGGCAAGCACAGATCCCGTATGCTGTTGTGCCTGTGCATAGGCTGCACGAGGACAGTGAAGAGCAGCACGAGCTTTCAGGGCTGGCACCTTCCTTGTGGGACAAGGAGCCGGATGTTTGCCTTTTCAGAAAAATGCTATACCGAGAACGGACACCGAGAGGTGTACCGATCCTGGGCAAGCACAGATCCCCAGTGCTGTTGTGCCTGTGCATAGGCTGCACGGGGACAGTGAAGAGCAGCACGAGCTTTCAGGGCTGGCACCTTCCTTGTGGGACAAGGAGCCGGACGTTTGCATTTTCGGAAAGAGGCTCTGCGAGAACGAACACCGTGAGGTGTACCGATCCTGGGCAAGCACAGATCCCCAGTGCTGTTGTGCCTGTGCATAGGCTGCACGGGGACAGTGAAGAGCAGCAAGAGCTTTCAGGGCTGGCACCTTCCTTGTGGGACAAGGAGCCGGACGTTTGCCTTTTCAGAAAAATGCTATGCCGAGAACGGACACCGTGAGGTGTACCGTTCCTGGGCAGGCACAGATCCCGTATGCTGTTGTGCCTGTGCATAGGCTGCACGGGGACAGTGAAGAGCAGCACGAGCTTTCAGGGCTGGCACCTTCCTTGTGGGACAAGGAGCCGGACGTTTGCCTTTTCAGAAAAATGCTATACCGAGAACGGACACCGAGAGGTGTACCGATCCTGGGCAAGCACAGATCCCATATGCTGTTGTGCCTGTGCATAGGCTGCACGGGGACAGTGAAGAGCAGCACGAGCTTTCAGGGCTGGCACCTTCCTTGTGGGACAAGGAGCCGGACGTTTGCCTTTTCGGAAAAATGCTATACCGAGAACGGACACCGTGATGTGTACCAATCCTGGGCAAGCACAGATCCCGTATGCTGTTGTGCCTGTGCATAGGCTGCACGGGGACAGTGAAGAGCAGCACGAGCTTTCAGGGCTGGCACCTTCCTTGTGGGACAAGGAGCCGGACCTTTGCCTTTTCAGAAAAATGTTATGCCGAGAACGGACACCGAGAGGTGTACCGTTCCTGGGCAAGCACAGATCCCGTATGCTGTTGTGCCTGTGCATAGGCTGCACGGGGACAGTGAAGAGCAGCACGAGCTTTCAGGGCTGGCACCTTCTTTGTGGGACAAGGAGCCGAACGTTTGCCTTTTCGGAAAGAGGCTCTGCTGACAACGAACACCGTGAGGTGTACCGATCCTGGGCAAGCACAGATCCCCAGTGCTGTTGTGCCTGTGCATAGGCTGCACGGGGACAGTGAAGAGCAGCACGAGCTTTCAGGGCTGGCACCTTCCTTGTGGGACAAGGAGCCGGACATTTGCCTTTTCAGAAAAATGTTATGCCGAGAACGGACACCGAGAGGTGTACTGATCCTGGGCAAGCACAGATCCCGTATGCTGTTGTGCCTGTGCATAGGCTGCACGGGGACAGTGAAGAGCAGCACGAGCTTTCAGGGCTGGCACCTTCCTTGTGGGACAAGGAGCCGGACGTTTGCCTTTTCGGAAGAGCCTCTGCCGAGAACGAACACCGTGAGGTGTACCGATCATGGGCAAGCACAGATCTCGTATGCTGTTGTGCCTGTGCATAGGCTGCACGGGGACAGTGAAGAGCAGCACGAGCTTTCAGGGCTGGCACCTTCCTTGTGGGACAAGGAGCCGGACGTTTGCCTTTTCGGAATAGCCTCTGCCGAGAACGAACATCGTGAAGTATTACCGTTCCTGGGCAAGCACAGATCCCGTATGCTGTTGTGCCTGTGCATAGGCTGCACGGGGACAGTGAAGAGCAGCAAGAGCTTTCAGGGCTGGCACCTTCTTTGTGGCACAAGGAGCCGGACATTTGCCTTTTCAGAAAAATGCTATGACGAGAACGGACACCGTGAGGTGTACCGATCCTGGGCAAGCACAGATCCCGTATGCTGTTGTGCCTGTGCATAGGCTGCACGGGGACAGTGAAGAGCAGCACGAGCTTTCAGGGCTGGCACCTTCCTTGTGGGACAAGGAGCCGGACACTTGCCTTTTCAGAAAAATGTTATGCCGAGAACGGACACCGAGAGGTGTACCGATCCTGGGCAAGCACAGATCCCGTATGCTGTTGTGCCTGTGCATAGGCTGCACGGGGACAGTGAAGAGGAGCACGAGCTTTCAGGGCTGGCACCTTCCTTGTGGGACAAGGAGCCGGACGTTTGCCTTTTCGGAAGAGCCTCTGCCGAGAACGAACACCGTGAGGTGTACCGATCCTGGGCAAGCACAGATCCCGTATGCTGTTGTGCCTGTGCATAGGCTGCACGGGGACAGTGAAGAGCAGCACGAGCTTTCAGGGCTGGCACCTTCCTTGTGGCACAAGGAGCCGGACCTTTGCCTTTTCGGAAGAGCCTCTGCCGAGAACGAACATCGTGAAGTGTACCGTTCCTGGGCAAGCACAGATCCCCAGTGCTGTTGTGCCTGTGCATAGGCTGCACGGGGACAGTGAAGAGCAGCACGAGCTTTCAGGGCTGGCACCTTCCTTGTGGGACAAGGAGCCGGACATTTGCCTTTTCAGAAAAATGTTATGCCGAGAACGGACACCGAGAGGTGTACTGATCCTGGGCAAGCACAGATCCCGTATGCTGTTGTGCCTGTGCATAGGCTGCACGGGGACAGTGAAGAGCAGCACGAGCTTTCAGGGCTGGCACCTTCCTTGTGGGACAAGGAGCCGGACGTTTGCCTTTTCGGAAGAGCCTCTGCCGAGAACGAACACCGTGAGGTGTACCGATCATGGGCAAGCACAGATCTCGTATGCTGTTGTGCCTGTGCATAGGCTGCACGGGGACAGTGAAGAGCAGCACGAGCTTTCAGGGCTGGCACCTTCCTTGTGGGACAAGGAGCCGGACGTTTGCCTTTTCGGAATAGCCTCTGCCGAGAACGAACATCGTGAAGTATTACCGTTCCTGGGCAAGCACAGATCCCGTATGCTGTTGTGCCTGTGCATAGGCTGCACGGGGACAGTGAAGAGCAGCAAGAGCTTTCAGGGCTGGCACCTTCTTTGTGGCACAAGGAGCCGGACATTTGCCTTTTCAGAAAAATGCTATGACGAGAACGGACACCGTGAGGTGTACCGATCCTGGGCAAGCACAGATCCCGTATGCTGTTGTGCCTGTGCATAGGCTGCACGGGGACAGTGAAGAGCAGCACGAGCTTTCAGGGCTGGCACCTTCCTTGTGGGACAAGGAGCCGGACACTTGCCTTTTCAGAAAAATGTTATGCCGAGAACGGACACCGAGAGGTGTACCGATCCTGGGCAAGCACAGATCCCGTATGCTGTTGTGCCTGTGCATAGGCTGCACGGGGACAGTGAAGAGGAGCACGAGCTTTCAGGGCTGGCACCTTCCTTGTGGGACAAGGAGCCGGACGTTTGCCTTTTCGGAAGAGCCTCTGCCGAGAACAAACACCGTGAGGTGTACCGATCCTGGGCAAGCACAGATCCCGTATGCTGTTGTGCCTGTGCATAGGCTGCACGGGGACAGTGAAGAGCAGCACGAGCTTTCAGGGCTGGCACCTTCCTTGTGGCACAAGGAGCCGGACCTTTGCCTTTTCGGAAGAGCCTCTGCCGAGAACGAACATCGTGAAGTGTACCGTTCCTGGGCAAGCACAGATCCCCAGTGCTGTTGTGCCTGTGCATAGGCTGCACGGGGACAGTGAAGAGCAGCATGAGCTTTCAGGGCTGGCACCTTCCTTGTGGGACAAGGAGCCGGACGTTTGACTTTTCGGAAGAGCCTCTGCCGAGAACGAACACCGTGAGGTGTACCGATCCTGGGCAAGCACAGATCCCGTATGCTGTTGTGCCTGTGCATAGGCTGCACGGGGACAGTGAAGAGCAGCACGAGCTTTCAGGGCTGGCACCTTCCTTGTGGGACAAGGAGCCGGACCTTTGCCTTTTCGGAAGAGCCTCTACCTAGAACGAACATCGTGAAGTGTACCGTTCCTGGGCAAGCACAGATCCCGTATGCTGTTGTGCCTGTGCATAGGCTGCACGGGGACAGTGAAGAGCAGCACGAGCTTTCAGGGCTGGCACCTTCCTTGTGGCACAAGGAGCCGGACGTTTGCCTTTTCAGAAAAATGCTATGCCGAGAACGGACACCGTGAGGTGTACCGTTCCTGGGCAGGCACAGATCCCGTATGCTGTTGTGCCTGTGCATAGGCTGCACGGGGACAGTGAAGAGCAGCACGAGCTTTCAGGGCTGGCACCTTCCTTGTGGGACAAGGAGCCGGACGTTTGCCTTTTCGGAAGAGCCTCTGCCGAGAACGGACACCGTGAGGTGTACCGTTCCTGGGCAGGCACAGATCCCGTATGCTGTTGTGCCTGTGCATAGGCTGCACGGGGACAGTGAAGAGCAGCACGAGCTTTCAGGGCTGGCACCTTCCTTGTGGGACAAGGAGCCGGACGTTTGCCTTTTCAGAAAAATGCTATACCGAGAACGGACACCGAGAGGTGTACCGATCCTGGGCAAGCACAGATCCCATATGCTGTTGTGCCTGTGCATAGGCTGCACGGGGACAGTGAAGAGCAGCACGAGCTTTCAGGGCTGGCACCTTCCTTGTGGGACAAGGAGCCGGACGTTTGCCTTTTCGGAAAAATGCTATACCGAGAACGGACACCGTGATGTGTACCAATCCTGGGCAAGCACAGATCCCGTATGCTGTTGTGCCTGTGCATAGGCTGCACGGGGACAGTGAAGAGCAGCACGAGCTTTCAGGGCTGGCACCTTCCTTGTGGGACAAGGAGCCGGACCTTTGCCTTTTCAGAAAAATGTTATGCCGAGAACGGACACCGAGAGGTGTACCGTTCCTGGGCAAGCACAGATCCCGTATGCTGTTGTGCCTGTGCATAGGCTGCACGGGGACAGTGAAGAGCAGCACGAGCTTTCAGGGCTGGCACCTTCTTTGTGGGACAAGGAGCCGAACGTTTGCCTTTTCGGAAAGAGGCTCTGCTGACAACGAACACCGTGAGGTGTACCGATCCTGGGCAAGCACAGATCCCCAGTGCTGTTGTGCCTGTGCATAGGCTGCACGGGGACAGTGAAGAGCAGCACGAGCTTTCAGGGCTGGCACCTTCCTTGTGGGACAAGGAGCCGGACATTTGCCTTTTCAGAAAAATGTTATGCCGAGAACGGACACCGAGAGGTGTACTGATCCTGGGCAAGCACAGATCCCGTATGCTGTTGTGCCTGTGCATAGGCTGCACGGGGACAGTGAAGAGCAGCACGAGCTTTCAGGGCTGGCACCTTCCTTGTGGGACAAGGAGCCGGACGTTTGCCTTTTCGGAAGAGCCTCTGCCGAGAACGAACACCGTGAGGTGTACCGATCATGGGCAAGCACAGATCTCGTATGCTGTTGTGCCTGTGCATAGGCTGCACGGGGACAGTGAAGAGCAGCACGAGCTTTCAGGGCTGGCACCTTCCTTGTGGGACAAGGAGCCGGACGTTTGCCTTTTCGGAATAGCCTCTGCCGAGAACGAACATCGTGAAGTATTACCGTTCCTGGGCAAGCACAGATCCCGTATGCTGTTGTGCCTGTGCATAGGCTGCACGGGGACAGTGAAGAGCAGCAAGAGCTTTCAGGGCTGGCACCTTCTTTGTGGCACAAGGAGCCGGACATTTGCCTTTTCAGAAAAATGCTATGACGAGAACGGACACCGTGAGGTGTACCGATCCTGGGCAAGCACAGATCCCGTATGCTGTTGTGCCTGTGCATAGGCTGCACGGGGACAGTGAAGAGCAGCACGAGCTTTCAGGGCTGGCACCTTCCTTGTGGGACAAGGAGCCGGACACTTGCCTTTTCAGAAAAATGTTATGCCGAGAACGGACACCGAGAGGTGTACCGATCCTGGGCAAGCACAGATCCCGTATGCTGTTGTGCCTGTGCATAGGCTGCACGGGGACAGTGAAGAGGAGCACGAGCTTTCAGGGCTGGCACCTTCCTTGTGGGACAAGGAGCCGGACGTTTGCCTTTTCGGAAGAGCCTCTGCCGAGAACGAACACCGTGAGGTGTACCGATCCTGGGCAAGCACAGATCCCGTATGCTGTTGTGCCTGTGCATAGGCTGCACGGGGACAGTGAAGAGCAGCACGAGCTTTCAGGGCTGGCACCTTCCTTGTGGCACAAGGAGCCGGACCTTTGCCTTTTCGGAAGAGCCTCTGCCGAGAACGAACATCGTGAAGTGTACCGTTCCTGGGCAAGCACAGATCCCCAGTGCTGTTGTGCCTGTGCATAGGCTGCACGGGGACAGTGAAGAGCAGCACGAGCTTTCAGGGCTGGCACCTTCCTTGTGGGACAAGGAGCCGGACATTTGCCTTTTCAGAAAAATGTTATGCCGAGAACGGACACCGAGAGGTGTACTGATCCTGGGCAAGCACAGATCCCGTATGCTGTTGTGCCTGTGCATAGGCTGCACGGGGACAGTGAAGAGCAGCACGAGCTTTCAGGGCTGGCACCTTCCTTGTGGGACAAGGAGCCGGACGTTTGCCTTTTCGGAAGAGCCTCTGCCGAGAACGAACACCGTGAGGTGTACCGATCATGGGCAAGCACAGATCTCGTATGCTGTTGTGCCTGTGCATAGGCTGCACGGGGACAGTGAAGAGCAGCACGAGCTTTCAGGGCTGGCACCTTCCTTGTGGGACAAGGAGCCGGACGTTTGCCTTTTCGGAATAGCCTCTGCCGAGAACGAACATCGTGAAGTATTACCGTTCCTGGGCAAGCACAGATCCCGTATGCTGTTGTGCCTGTGCATAGGCTGCACGGGGACAGTGAAGAGCAGCAAGAGCTTTCAGGGCTGGCACCTTCTTTGTGGCACAAGGAGCCGGACATTTGCCTTTTCAGAAAAATGCTATGACGAGAACGGACACCGTGAGGTGTACCGATCCTGGGCAAGCACAGATCCCGTATGCTGTTGTGCCTGTGCATAGGCTGCACGGGGACAGTGAAGAGCAGCACGAGCTTTCAGGGCTGGCACCTTCCTTGTGGGACAAGGAGCCGGACACTTGCCTTTTCAGAAAAATGTTATGCCGAGAACGGACACCGAGAGGTGTACCGATCCTGGGCAAGCACAGATCCCGTATGCTGTTGTGCCTGTGCATAGGCTGCACGGGGACAGTGAAGAGGAGCACGAGCTTTCAGGGCTGGCACCTTCCTTGTGGGACAAGGAGCCGGACGTTTGCCTTTTCGGAAGAGCCTCTGCCGAGAACAAACACCGTGAGGTGTACCGATCCTGGGCAAGCACAGATCCCGTATGCTGTTGTGCCTGTGCATAGGCTGCACGGGGACAGTGAAGAGCAGCACGAGCTTTCAGGGCTGGCACCTTCCTTGTGGCACAAGGAGCCGGACCTTTGCCTTTTCGGAAGAGCCTCTGCCGAGAACGAACATCGTGAAGTGTACCGTTCCTGGGCAAGCACAGATCCCCAGTGCTGTTGTGCCTGTGCATAGGCTGCACGGGGACAGTGAAGAGCAGCATGAGCTTTCAGGGCTGGCACCTTCCTTGTGGGACAAGGAGCCGGACGTTTGACTTTTCGGAAGAGCCTCTGCCGAGAACGAACACCGTGAGGTGTACCGATCCTGGGCAAGCACAGATCCCGTATGCTGTTGTGCCTGTGCATAGGCTGCACGGGGACAGTGAAGAGCAGCACGAGCTTTCAGGGCTGGCACCTTCCTTGTGGGACAAGGAGCCGGACCTTTGCCTTTTCGGAAGAGCCTCTACCTAGAACGAACATCGTGAAGTGTACCGTTCCTGGGCAAGCACAGATCCCGTATGCTGTTGTGCCTGTGCATAGGCTGCACGGGGACAGTGAAGAGCAGCACGAGCTTTCAGGGCTGGCACCTTCCTTGTGGCACAAGGAGCCGGACGTTTGCCTTTTCAGAAAAATGCTATGCCGAGAACGGACACCGTGAGGTGTACCGTTCCTGGGCAGGCACAGATCCCGTATGCTGTTGTGCCTGTGCATAGGCTGCACGGGGACAGTGAAGAGCAGCACGAGCTTTCAGGGCTGGCACCTTCCTTGTGGGACAAGGAGCCGGACGTTTGCCTTTTCGGAAGAGCCTCTGCCGAGAACGAACACCGTGAGGTGTACCGATCCTGGGCAAGCACAGATCCCCTATACTGTTGTGCCTGTGCATAGACTGTACGGGGACAGTGAAGAGCAGCACGAGCTTTCAGCGCTGGCACCTTCCTTGTGGCACAAGGAGCCGGATCTTTGCCTTTTCGGAATAGCCTCTGCTGAGAACGAACATCGTGAAGTGTACCGTTCCTGGGCAAGCACAGATCCCCAGTGCTGTTGTGCCTGTGCATAGGCTGCACGGGGACAGTGAAGAGCAGCACGAGCTTTCAGGGCTGGCACCTTCCTTGTGGGACAAGGAGCCGGACATTTGCCTTTTCAGAAAAATGTTATGCCGAGAACGGACACCGAGAGGTGTACCGATCCTGGGCAAGCACAGATCCCGTATGCTGTTGTGCCTGTGCATAGGCTGCACGGGGACAGTGAAGAGCAGCACGAGCATTCAGGGCTGGCACCTTCCTTGTGGGACAAGGAGCCGGACGTTTGCCTTTTCGGAAGAGCCTCTGCCGAGAACGGACACCGTGAGGTGTACCGTTCCTGGGCAAGCACAGATCCCGTATGCTGTTGTGCCTGTGCATAGGCTGCACGGGGACAGTGAAGAGCAGCACGAGCTTTCAGGGCTGGCACCTTCCTTGTGGGACAAGGAGCCGGATGTTTGCCTTTTCAGAAAAATGCTATGCCGAGAACGGACACCGAGAGGTGTACTGATCCTGGGCAAGCACAGATCCCCAGTGCTGTTGTGCCTGTGCATAGGCTGCACGGGGACAGTGAAGAGCAGCACGAGCTTTCAGGGCTGGCACCTTCCTTGTGGGACAAGGAGCCGGACCTTTGCGTTTTCGGAATAGCCTCTGCCGAGAACGAACATCGTGAAGTGTACCGTTCCTGGGCAAGCACAGATCCCGTATGCTGTTGTGCCTGTGCATAGGCTGCACGGGGACAGTGAAGAGCAGCACGAGCTTTCAGGGCTGGCACCTTCCTTGTGGCACAAGGAGCCGGACCTTTGCCTTTTCGGGAGAGCCTCTGCCGAGAACGGACACCGTGAGGTGTACCGATCCTGGGCAAGCACAGATCCCGTATGCTGTTGTGCCTGTGCATAGGCTGCACGGGGACAGTGAAGAGCAGCACGAGCTTTCAGGGCTGGCACCTTCCTTGTGGGACAAGGAGCCGGACGTTTGCCTTTTCAGAAAAATGTTATGCCGAGAACGGACACCGTGAGGTGTACCGTTCCTGCGCAAGCAGAGATCCCCAGTGCTGTTGTGCCTGTGCATAGGCTGCACGGGGACAGTGAAGAGCAGCACGAGCTTTCAGGGCTGGCACCTTCCTTGTGGGACAAGGAGCCGGACATTTGCCTTTTCAGAAAAATGCTATGCCGAGAACGGACACCGTGAGGTGTACCGTTCCTGGGCAGGCACAGATCCCGTATGCTGTTGTGCCTGTGCATAGGCTGCACGGGGACAGTGAAGAGCAGCACGAGCTTTCAGGGCTGGCACCTTCCTTGTGGGACAAGGAGACGGACCTTTGCCTTTTCGGAAAGAGGCTCTGCTGACAACGAACACCGAGAGGTGTACCGATCCTGGGCAAGCACAGATCCCGTATGCTGTTGTGCCTGTGCATAGGCTGCACGGGGACAGTGAAGAGCAGCACGAGCTTTCAGGGCTGGCACCTTCCTTGTGGGACAAGGAGCCGGACGTTTGCCTTTTCGGAATAGCCTCTGCCGAGAACGAACATCGTGAAGTGTACCGTTCCTGGGCAAGCACAGATCCCGTATGCTGTTGTGCCTGTGCATAGGCTGCACGGGGACAGTGAAGAGCAGCACGAGCTTTCAGGGCTGGCACCTTCCTTGTGGGACAAGGAGCCGGACGTTTGCCTTTTCGGAAGAGCCTCTGCCGAGAACGAACACCGTGAGGTGTACCGATCCTGGGCAAGCACAGATCCCGTATGCTGTTGTGCCTGTGCATAGGCTGCACGGGGACAGTGAAGAGCAGCACGAGCTTTCAGGGCTGGCACCTTCCTTGTGGGACAAGGAGCCGGACCTTTGCCTTTTCGGAATAGCCTCTGCCGAGAAAGAACATCGTGAAGTGTACCGTTCCTGGGCAAGCACAGATCCCCAGTGCTGTTGTGCCTGTGCATAGGCTGCACGGGGACAGTGAAGAGCAGCACGAGCTTTCAGGGCTGGCACCTTCCTTGTGGGACAAGGAGCCGGACGTTTGCCTTTTCGGAATAGCCTCTGCCGAGAACGAACATCGTGAAGTGTACCGTTCCTGGGCAAGCACAGATCCCATATGCTGTTGTGCCTGTGCATAGGCTGCACGGGGACAGTGAAGAGCAGTAAGAGCTTTCAGGGCTGGCACCTTCCTTGTGGGACAAGGAGCCGGACGTTGGCCTTTTCGGAAAGAGGCTCTGCTGACAACGAACACCGAGAGGTGTACCGTTCCTGGGCAAGCACAGATCCCGTATGCTGTTGTGCCTGTGCATAGGCTGCACGGGGACAGTGAAGAGCAGCACGAGCTTTCAGGGCTGGCACCTTCCTTGTGGGACAAGGAGCCGGACGTTTGCATTTTCGGAAAGAGGCTCTGCGGAGAACGAACACCGTGAGGTGTACCGATCCTGGGCAAGCACAGATCCCCAGTGCTGTTGTGCCTGTGCATAGGCTGCACGAGGACAGTGAAGAGCAGCACGAGCTTTCAGGGCTGGCACCTTCCTTGTGGGACAAGGAGCCGGATGTTTGCCTTTTCAGAAAAATGCTATACCGAGAACGGACACCGAGAGGTGTACCGATCCTGGGCAAGCACAGATCCCCAGTGCTGTTGTGCCTGTGCATAGGCTGCACGGGGACAGTGAAGAGCAGCACGAGCTTTCAGGGCTGGCACCTTCCTTGTGGGACAAGGAGCCGGACGTTTGCATTTTCGGAAAGAGGCTCTGCGAGAACGAACACCGTGAGGTGTACCGATCCTGGGCAAGCACAGATCCCCAGTGCTGTTGTGCCTGTGCATAGGCTGCACGGGGACAGTGAAGAGCAGCACGAGCTTTCAGGGCTGGCACCTTCCTTGTGGCACAAGGAGCCGGACGTTTGCCTTTTCAGAAAAATGCTATGCCGAGAACGGACACCGTGAGGTGTACCGTTCCTGGGCAGGCACAGATCCCGTATGCTGTTGTGCCTGTGCATAGGCTGCACGGGGACAGTGAAGAGCAGCACGAGCTTTCAGGGCTGGCACCTTCCTTGTGGGACAAGGAGCCGGATGTTTGCATTTTCAGAAAAATGCTATACCGAGAACGGACACCGAGAGGTGTACCGATCCTGGGCAAGCACAGATCCCGTATGCTGTTGTGCCTGTGCATAGGCTGCATGGGGACAGTGAAGAGCAGCACGAGCTTTCAGGGCTGGCACCTTCCTTGTGGGACAAGGAGCCGGACGTTTGCCTTTTCGGAATAGCCTCTGCCGAGAACGAACATCGTGAAGTGTACCGTTCCTGGGCAAGCACAGATCCCGTATGCTGTTGTGCCTGTGCATAGGCTGCACGGGGACAGTGAAGAGCAGCAAGAGTTTTCAGGGCTGGCACCTTCATTGTGGCACAAGGAGCCGGACGTTTGCCTTTTCGGAAAAATTCTATACCGAGAACGGACACCGAGAGGTGTACCGATCCTGGGCAAGCACAGATCCCGTATGCTGTTGTGCCTGTGCATAGGCTGCACGGGGACAGTGAAGAGCAGCACGAGCTTTCAGGGCTGGCACCTTCCTTGTGGCACAAGGAGCCGGACGTTTGCCTTTTCGGAATAGCCTCTGCCGAGAACGAACATCGTGAAGTATTACCGTTCCTGGGCAAGCACAGATCCCGTATGCTGTTGTGCCTGTGCATAGGCTGCACAGGGACAGTGAAGAGCAGCAAGAGCTTTCAGGGCTGGCACCTTCTTTGTGGCACAAGGAGCCGGACATTTGCCTTTTCACAAAAATGCTATGACGAGAACGGACACCGTGAGGTGTACCGATCCTGGGCAAGCACAGATCCCGTATGCTGTTGTGCCTGTGCATAGGCTGCACGGGGACAGTGAAGAGCAGCACGAGCTTTCAGGGCTGGCACCTTCCTTGTGGGACAAGGAGCCGGACCTTTGCCTTTTCGGAATAGCCTCTGCCGAGAAAGAACATCGTGAAGTGTACCGTTCCTGGGCAAGCACAGATCCCCAGTGCTGTTGTGCCTGTGCATAGGCTGCACGGGGACAGTGAAGAGCAGCACGAGCTTTCAGGGCTGGCACCTTCCTTGTGGGACAAGGAGCCGGACGTTTGCCTTTTCGGAATAGCCTCTGCCAAGAACGAACATCGTGAAGTGTACCGTTCCTGGGCAAGCACAGATCCCATATGCTGTTGTGCCTGTGCATAGGCTGCACGGGGACAGTGAAGAGCAGCACGAGCTTTCAGGGCTGGCACCTTCCTTGTGGGACAAGGAGCCGGACGTTTGCATTTTCGGAAGAGCCTCTGCCGAGAACAAACACCGTGAGGTGTACCGATCCTGGGCAAGCACAGATCCCCAGTGCTGTTGTGCCTGTGCATAGGCTGCACGGGGACAGTGAAGAGCAGCAAGAGCTTTCAGGGCTGGCACCTTCCTTGTGGGACAAGGAGCCGGACGTTTGCCTTTTCGGAAAGAGGCTCTGCTGACAACGAACACCGAGAGGTGTACCGTTCCTGGGCAAGCACAGATCCCGTATGCTGTTGTGCCTGTGCATAGGCTGCACGGGGACAGTGAAGAGCAGCACGAGCTTTCAGGGCTGGCACCTTCCTTGTGGGACAAGGAGCCGGACGTTTGCATTTTCGGAAAGAGGCTCTGCGGAGAACGAACACCGTGAGGTGTACCGATCCTGGGCAAGCACAGATCCCCAGTGCTGTTGTGCCTGTGCATAGGCTGCACGGGGACAGTGAAGAGCAGCAAGAGCTTTCAGGGCTGGCACCTTCCTTGTGGGACAAGGAGCCGGACGTTTGCCTTTTCAGAAAAATGCTATGCCGAGAACGGACACCGTGAGGTGTACCGATCCTGGGCAGGCACAGATCCCGTATGCTGTTGTGCCTGTGCATAGGCTGCACGGGGACAGTGAAGAGCAGCAAGAGCTTTCAGGGCTGGCACCTTCCTTGTGGCACAAGGAGCCGGACGTTTGCCTTTTCGGAAGAGCCTCTGCCGAGAACGAACATCGTGAAGTGTACCGTTCCTGGGCAAGCACAGATCCCATATGCTGTTGTGCCTGTGCATAGGCTGCACGGGGACAGTGAAGAGCAGTAAGAGCTTTCAGGGCTGGCACCTTCCTTGTGGCACAAGGAGCCGGACGTTTGCCTTTTCGGAAGAGCCTCTGCCGAGAACGAACATCGTGAAGTGTACCGTTCCTGGGCAAGCACAGATCCCATATGCTGTTATGCCTGTGCATAGGCTGCACGGGGACAGTGAAGAGCAGTAAGAGCTTTCAGGGCTGGCACCTTCCTTGTGGGACAAGGAGCCGGATATTTGCCTTTTCGGAAAGAGGCTCTGCTGACAACCAACACCGAGAGGTGTACCGTTCCTGGGCAAGCACAGATCCCGTATGCTGTTGTGCCTGTGCATAGGCTGCACGGGGACAGTGAAGAGCAGCAAGAGCTTTCAGGGCTGGCACCTTCCTTGTGGGACAAGGAGCCGGACGTTTGCCTTTTCGGAAGAGCCTCTGCCGAGAATGAACATCGTGAAGTGTACCGTTCCTGGGCAAGCACAGATCCCGTATGCTGTTGTGCCTGTGCATAGGCTGCACGAGGACAGTGAAGAGCAGCACGAGCTTTCAGGGCTGGCACCTTCCTTGTGGGACAAGGAGCCGGATGTTTGCCTTTTCAGAAAAATGCTATACCGAGAACGGACACCGTGAGGTGTACCGATCCTGGGCAAGCACAGATCCCCAGTGCTGTTGTGCCTGTGCATAGGCTGCACGGGGACAGTGAAGAGCAGCACGAGCTTTCAGGGCTGGCACCTTCCATGTGGGACAAGGAGCCGGACGTTTGCCTTTTCGGAAAAATGCTATACCGAGAACGGACACCGTGATGTGTACCAATCCTGGGCAAGCACAGATCCCGTATGCTGTTGTGCCTGTGCATAGGCTGCACGGGGACAGTGAAGAGCAGCACGAGCTTTCAGGGCTGGCACCTTCCTTGTGGGACAAGGAGCCGGACATTTGCCTTTTCAGAAAAATGTTATGCCGAGAACGGACACCGAGAGGTGTACCGATCCTGGGCAAGCACAGATCCCGTATGCTGTTGTGCCTGTGCATAGGCTGCACGGGGACAGTGAAGAGCAGCACGAGCTTTCAGGGCTGGCACCTTCCTTGTGGGACAAGGAGCCGAACGTTTGCCTTTTCGGAAAGAGGCTCTGCTGACAACGAACACCGTGAGGTGTACCGATCCTGGGCAAGCACAGATCCCCAGTGCTGTTGTGCCTGTGCATAGGCTGCACGGGGACAGTGAAGAGCAGCAAGAGCTTTCAGGGCTGGCACCTTCCTTGTGGGACAAGGAGCCGGACGTTTGCCTTTTCGGAAGGAGCGTCTGCCAAGTACAAGCGCCGTGAGATGTGCAGCCTGTGGGCAAGCACAGATCCCCAGTGCTGTTGTGCCTGTGCATACGCTGCACGGGGACAGTGAAGAGCAGCAAGAGCTTTCAGGGCTGGCACCTTCCTTGTGGGACAAGGAGCCGGACGTTTGCCTTTTCGGAAAGAGGCACTGCTGAGAACGAACACCGTGAGGTGTACCGTTCCTGTCTAAGTACAGATTCCCAAAGCTGTTGTGCTTGTGGATAGTGTGCACGGGGACAGTGAAGAGCAGCAAGAGCTTTCAGGGCTGGCACCTTCCTTGTGGGACAAGGAGCCGGACGTTTGCCTTTTCGGAAAGAGGCTCTGCTGACAACGAACACCGAGAGGTGTACCGTTCCTGGGCAAGCACAGATCCCGTATGCTGTTGTGCCTGTGCATAGGCTGCACGGGGACAGTGAAGAGCAGCACGAGCTTTCAGGGCTGGCACCTTCCTTGTGGGACAAGGAGCCGGACGTTTGCATTTTCGGAAAGAGGCTCTGCGGAGAACGAACACCGTGAGGTGTACCGATCCTGGGCAAGCACAGATCCCGTATGCTGTTGTGCCTGTGCATAGGCTGCACGGGGACAGTGAAGAGCAGCAAGAGCTTTCAGGGCTGGCACCTTCCTTGTGGGACAAGGAGCCGGACGTTTGCCTTTTCAGAAAAATGCTATGCCGAGAACGGACACCGTGAGGTGTACCGATCCTGGGCAGGCACAGATCCCGTATGCTGTTGTGCCTGTGCATAGGCTGCACGGGGACAGTGAAGAGCAGCAAGAGCTTTCAGGGCTGGCACCTTCCTTGTGGGACAAGGAGCCGGACGTTTGCCTTTTCGGAATAGCCTCTGCCGAGAACGAACATCGTGAAGTATTACCGTTCCTGGGCAAGCACAGATCCCGTATGCTGTTGTGCCTGTGCATAGGCTGCACGGGGACAGTGAAGAGCAGCAAGAGCTTTCAGGGCTGGCACCTTCTTTGTGGCACAAGGAGCCGGACATTTGCCTTTTCAAAAAAATGCTATGACGAGAACGGACACCGTGAGGTGTACCGATCCTGGGCAAGCACAGATCCCGTATGCTGTTGTGCCTGTGCATAGGCTGCACGGGGACAGTGAAGAGCAGCACGAGCTTTCAGGGCTGGCACCTTCCTTGTGGGACAAGGAGCCGGACCTTTGCCTTTTCCGAATAGCCTCTGCCGAGAAAGAACGTCGTGAAGTGTACCGTTCCTGGGCAAGCACAGATCCCCAGTGCTGTTGTGCCTGTGCATAGGCTGCACGGGGACAGTGAAGAGCAGCACGAGCTTTCAGGGCTGGCACCTTCCTTGTGGCACAAGGAGCCGGACCTTTGCCTTTTCGGAAGAGCCTCTGCCGAGAACGAACATCGTGAAGTGTACCGTTCCTGGGCAAGCACAGATCCCATATGCTGTTGTGCCTGTGCATAGGCTGCACGGGGACAGTGAAGAGCAGTAAGAGCTTTCAGGGCTGGCACCTTCCTTGTGGCACAAGGAGCCGGACGTTTGCCTTTTCGGAAGAGCCTCTGCCGAGAACGAACATCGTGAAGTGTACCGTTCCTGGGCAAGCACAGATCCCATATGCTGTTATGCCTGTGCATAGGCTGCACGGGGACAGCGAAGAGCAGTAAGAGCTTTCAGGGCTGGCACCTTCCTTGTGGGACAAGGAGCCGGACATTTGCCTTTTCGGAAAGAGGCTCTGCTGACAACGAACACCGAGAGGTGTACCGTTCCTGGGCAAGCACAGATCCCGTATGCTGTTGTGCCTGTGCATAGGCTGCACGGGGACAGTGAAGAGCAGCACGAGCTTTCAGGGCTGGCACCTTCCTTGTGGGACAAGGAGCCGGACGTTTGCCTTTTCGGAAGAGCCTCTGCCGAGAATGAACATCGTGAAGTGTACCGTTCCTGGGCAAGCACAGATCCCGTATGCTGTTGTGCCTGTGCATAGGCTGCACGAGGACAGTGAAGAGCAGCACGAGCTTTCAGGGCTGGCACCTTCCTTGTGGGACAAGGAGCCGGATGTTTGCCTTTTCAGAAAAATGCTATACCGAGAACGGACACCGAGAGGTGTACCGATCCTGGGCAAGCACAGATCCCCAGTGCTGTTGTGCCTGTGCATAGGCTGCACGGGGACAGTGAAGAGCAGCACGAGCTTTCAGGGCTGGCACCTTCCTTGTGGGACAAGGAGCCGGACGTTTGCATTTTCGGAAAGAGGCTCTGCGAGAACGAACACCGTGAGGTGTACCGATCCTGGGCAAGCACAGATCCCCAGTGCTGTTGTGCCTGTGCATAGGCTGCACGGGGACAGTGAAGAGCAGCAAGAGCTTTCAGGGCTGGCACCTTCCTTGTGGGACAAGGAGCCGGACGTTTGCCTTTTCAGAAAAATGCTATGCCGAGAACGGACACCGTGAGGTGTACCGTTCCTGGGCAGGCACAGATCCCGTATGCTGTTGTGCCTGTGCATAGGCTGCACGGGGACAGTGAAGAGCAGCACGAGCTTTCAGGGCTGGCACCTTCCTTGTGGGACAAGGAGCCGGACGTTTGCCTTTTCAGAAAAATGCTATACCGAGAACGGACACCGAGAGGTGTACCGATCCTGGGCAAGCACAGATCCCGTATGCTGTTGTGCCTGTGCATAGGCTGCACGGGGACAGTGAAGAGGAGCACGAGCTTTCAGGGCTGGCACCTTCCTTGTGGGACAAGGAGCCGGACGTTTGCCTTTTCGGAAAAATGCTATACCGAGAACGGACACCGTGATGTGTACCAATCCTGGGCAAGCACAGATCCCGTATGCTGTTGTGCCTGTGCATAGGCTGCACGGGGACAGTGAAGAGCAGCACGAGCTTTCAGGGCTGGCACCTTCCTTGTGGGACAAGGAGCCGGACATTTGCCTTTTCAGAAAAATGTTATGCCGAGAACGGACACCGAGAGGTGTACCGTTCCTGGGCAAGCACAGATCCCGTATGCTGTTGTGCCTGTGCATAGGCTGCACGGGGACAGTGAAGAGCAGCACGAGCTTTCAGGGCTGGCACCTTCTTTGTGGGACAAGGAGCCGAACGTTTGCCTTTTCGGAAAGAGGCTCTGCTGACAACGAACACCGTGAGGTGTACCGATCCTGGGCAAGCACAGATCCCCAGTGCTGTTGTGCCTGTGCATAGGCTGCACGGGGACAGTGAAGAGCAGCACGAGCTTTCAGGGCTGGCACCTTCCTTGTGGGACAAGGAGCCGGACGTTTGCCTTTTCGGAAGAGCCTCTGCCGAGAACGAACACCGTGAGGTGTACCGATCATGGGCAAGCACAGATCTCGTATGCTGTTGTGCCTGTGCATAGGCTGCACGGGGACAGTGAAGAGCAGCACGAGCTTTCAGGGCTGGCACCTTCCTTGTGGGACAAGGAGCCGGACGTTTGCCTTTTCGGAATAGCCTCTGCCGAGAACGAACATCGTGAAGTATTACCGTTCCTGGGCAAGCACAGATCCCGTATGCTGTTGTGCCTGTGCATAGGCTGCACGGGGACAGTGAAGAGCAGCAAGAGCTTTCAGGGCTGGCACCTTCTTTGTGGCACAAGGAGCCGGACATTTGCCTTTTCAGAAAAATGCTATGACGAGAACGGACACCGTGAGGTGTACCGATCCTGGGCAAGCACAGATCCCGTATGCTGTTGTGCCTGTGCATAGGCTGCACGGGGACAGTGAAGAGCAGCACGAGCTTTCAGGGCTGGCACCTTCCTTGTGGGACAAGGAGCCGGACACTTGCCTTTTCAGAAAAATGTTATGCCGAGAACGGACACCGAGAGGTGTACCGATCCTGGGCAAGCACAGATCCCGTATGCTGTTGTGCCTGTGCATAGGCTGCACGGGGACAGTGAAGAGGAGCACGAGCTTTCAGGGCTGGCACCTTCCTTGTGGGACAAGGAGCCGGACGTTTGCCTTTTCGGAAGAGCCTCTGCCGAGAACGAACACCGTGAGGTGTACCGATCCTGGGCAAGCACAGATCCCGTATGCTGTTGTGCCTGTGCATAGGCTGCACGGGGACAGTGAAGAGCAGCACGAGCTTTCAGGGCTGGCACCTTCCTTGTGGCACAAGGAGCCGGACCTTTGCCTTTTCGGAAGAGCCTCTGCCGAGAACGAACATCGTGAAGTGTACCGTTCCTGGGCAAGCACAGATCCCCAGTGCTGTTGTGCCTGTGCATAGGCTGCACGGGGACAGTGAAGAGCAGCACGAGCTTTCAGGGCTGGCACCTTCCTTGTGGGACAAGGAGCCGGACATTTGCCTTTTCAGAAAAATGTTATGCCGAGAACGGACACCGAGAGGTGTACTGATCCTGGGCAAGCACAGATCCCGTATGCTGTTGTGCCTGTGCATAGGCTGCACGGGGACAGTGAAGAGCAGCACGAGCTTTCAGGGCTGGCACCTTCCTTGTGGGACAAGGAGCCGGACGTTTGCCTTTTCGGAAGAGCCTCTGCCGAGAACGAACACCGTGAGGTGTACCGATCATGGGCAAGCACAGATCTCGTATGCTGTTGTGCCTGTGCATAGGCTGCACGGGGACAGTGAAGAGCAGCACGAGCTTTCAGGGCTGGCACCTTCCTTGTGGGACAAGGAGCCGGACGTTTGCATTTTCGGAAAGAGGCTCTGCGAGAACGAACACCGTGAGGTGTACCGATCCTGGGCAAGCACAGATCCCCAGTGCTGTTGTGCCTGTGCATAGGCTGCACGGGGACAGTGAAGAGCAGCAAGAGCTTTCAGGGCTGGCACCTTCCTTGTGGGACAAGGAGCCGGACGTTTGCCTTTTCAGAAAAATGCTATGCCGAGAACGGACACTGTGAGGTGTACCGTTCCTGGGCAGGCACAGATCCCGTATGCTGTTGTGCCTGTGCATAGGCTGCACGGGGACAGTGAAGAGCAGCACGAGCTTTCAGGGCTGGCACCTTCCTTGTGGGACAAGGAGCCGGACATTTGCCTTTTCAGAAAAATGCTATACCGAGAACGGACACCGAGAGGTGTACCGATCCTGGGCAAGCACAGATCCCGTATGCTGTTGTGCCTGTGCATAGGCTGCACGGGGACAGTGAAGAGCAGCACGAGCTTTCAGGGCTGGCACCTTCCTTGTGGCACAAGGAGCCGGACGTTTGCCTTTTCGGAAAAATGCTATACCGAGAACGGACACCGTGATGTGTACCAATCCTGGGCAAGCACAGATCCCGTATGCTGTTGTGCCTGTGCATAGGCTGCACGGGGACAGTGAAGAGCAGCACGAGCTTTCAGGGCTGGCACCTTCCTTGTGGGACAAGGAGCCGGACCTTTGCCTTTTCAGAAAAATGTTATGCCGAGAACGGACACCGAGAGGTGTACCGTTCCTGGGCAAGCACAGATCCCGTATGCTGTTGTGCCTGTGCATAGGCTGCACGGGGACAGTGAAGAGCAGCACGAGCTTTCAGGGCTGGCACCTTCTTTGTGGGACAAGGAGCCGAACGTTTGCCTTTTCGGAAAGAGGCTCTGCTGACAACGAACACCGTGAGGTGTACCGATCCTGGGCAAGCACAGATCCCCAGTGCTGTTGTGCCTGTGCATAGGCTGCACGGGGACAGTGAAGAGCAGCACGAGCTTTCAGGGCTGGCACCTTCCTTGTGGGACAAGGAGCCGGACGTTTGCCTTTTCGGAAGAGCCTCTGCCGAGAACGAACACCGTGAGGTGTACCGATCATGGGCAAGCACAGATCTCGTATGCTGTTGTGCCTGTGCATAGGCTGCACGGGGACAGTGAAGAGCAGCACGAGCTTTCAGGGCTGGCACCTTCCTTGTGGGACAAGGAGCCGGACGTTTGCCTTTTCGGAATAGCCTCTGCCGAGAACGAACATCGTGAAGTATTACCGTTCCTGGGCAAGCACAGATCCCGTATGCTGTTGTGCCTGTGCATAGGCTGCACGGGGACAGTGAAGAGCAGCAAGAGCTTTCAGGGCTGGCACCTTCTTTGTGGCACAAGGAGCCGGACATTTGCCTTTTCAGAAAAATGCTATGACGAGAACGGACACCGTGAGGTGTACCGATCCTGGGCAAGCACAGATCCCGTATGCTGTTGTGCCTGTGCATAGGCTGCACGGGGACAGTGAAGAGCAGCACGAGCTTTCAGGGCTGGCACCTTCCTTGTGGGACAAGGAGCCGGACACTTGCCTTTTCAGAAAAATGTTATGCCGAGAACGGACACCGAGAGGTGTACCGATCCTGGGCAAGCACAGATCCCGTATGCTGTTGTGCCTGTGCATAGGCTGCACGGGGACAGTGAAGAGGAGCACGAGCTTTCAGGGCTGGCACCTTCCTTGTGGGACAAGGAGCCGGACGTTTGCCTTTTCGGAAGAGCCTCTGCCGAGAACGAACACCGTGAGGTGTACCGATCCTGGGCAAGCACAGATCCCGTATGCTGTTGTGCCTGTGCATAGGCTGCACGGGGACAGTGAAGAGCAGCACGAGCTTTCAGGGCTGGCACCTTCCTTGTGGCACAAGGAGCCGGACCTTTGCCTTTTCGGAAGAGCCTCTGCCGAGAACGAACATCGTGAAGTGTACCGTTCCTGGGCAAGCACAGATCCCCAGTGCTGTTGTGCCTGTGCATAGGCTGCACGGGGACAGTGAAGAGCAGCACGAGCTTTCAGGGCTGGCACCTTCCTTGTGGGACAAGGAGCCGGACACTTGCCTTTTCAGAAAAATGTTATGCCGAGAACGGACACCGAGAGGTGTACCGATCCTGGGCAAGCACAGATCCCGTATGCTGTTGTGCCTGTGCATAGGCTGCACGGGGACAGTGAAGAGGAGCACGAGCTTTCAGGGCTGGCACCTTCCTTGTGGGACAAGGAGCCGGACGTTTGCCTTTTCGGAAGAGCCTCTGCCGAGAACGAACACCGTGAGGTGTACCGATCCTGGGCAAGCACAGATCCCGTATGCTGTTGTGCCTGTGCATAGGCTGCACTGGGACAGTGAAGAGCAGCACGAGCTTTCAGGGCTGGCACCTTCCTTGTGGCACAAGGAGCCGGACCTTTGCCTTTTCGGAAGAGCCTCTGCCGAGAACGAACATCGTGAAGTGTACCGTTCCTGGGCAAGCACAGATCCCCAGTGCTGTTGTGCCTGTGCATAGGCTGCACGGGGACAGTGAAGAGCAGCACGAGCTTTCAGGGCTGGCACCTTCCTTGTGGGACAAGGAGCCGGACATTTGCCTTTTCAGAAAAATGTTATGCCGAGAACGGACACCGAGAGGTGTACTGATCCTGGGCAAGCACAGATCCCGTATGCTGTTGTGCCTGTGCATAGGCTGCACGGGGACAGTGAAGAGCAGCACGAGCTTTCAGGGCTGGCACCTTCCTTGTGGGACAAGGAGCCGGACGTTTGCCTTTTCGGAAGAGCCTCTGCCGAGAACGAACACCGTGAGGTGTACCGATCATGGGCAAGCACAGATCTCGTATGCTGTTGTGCCTGTGCATAGGCTGCACGGGGACAGTGAAGAGCAGCACGAGCTTTCAGGGCTGGCACCTTCCTTGTGGGACAAGGAGCCGGACGTTTGCCTTTTCGGAATAGCCTCTGCCGAGAACGAACATCGTGAAGTATTACCGTTCCTGGGCAAGCACAGATCCCGTATGCTGTTGTGCCTGTGCATAGGCTGCACGGGGACAGTGAAGAGCAGCAAGAGCTTTCAGGGCTGGCACCTTCTTTGTGGCACAAGGAGCCGGACATTTGCCTTTTCAGAAAAATGCTATGACGAGAACGGACACCGTGAGGTGTACCGATCCTGGGCAAGCACAGATCCCGTATGCTGTTGTGCCTGTGCATAGGCTGCACGGGGACAGTGAAGAGCAGCACGAGCTTTCAGGGCTGGCACCTTCCTTGTGGGACAAGGAGCCGGACACTTGCCTTTTCAGAAAAATGTTATGCCGAGAACGGACACCGAGAGGTGTACCGATCCTGGGCAAGCACAGATCCCGTATGCTGTTGTGCCTGTGCATAGGCTGCACGGGGACAGTGAAGAGGAGCACGAGCTTTCAGGGCTGGCACCTTCCTTGTGGGACAAGGAGCCGGACGTTTGCCTTTTCGGAAGAGCCTCTGCCGAGAACAAACACCGTGAGGTGTACCGATCCTGGGCAAGCACAGATCCCGTATGCTGTTGTGCCTGTGCATAGGCTGCACGGGGACAGTGAAGAGCAGCACGAGCTTTCAGGGCTGGCACCTTCCTTGTGGCACAAGGAGCCGGACCTTTGCCTTTTCGGAAGAGCCTCTGCCGAGAACGAACATCGTGAAGTGTACCGTTCCTGGGCAAGCACAGATCCCCAGTGCTGTTGTGCCTGTGCATAGGCTGCACGGGGACAGTGAAGAGCAGCATGAGCTTTCAGGGCTGGCACCTTCCTTGTGGGACAAGGAGCCGGACGTTTGCCTTTTCGGAAGAGCCTCTGCCGAGAACGAACACCGTGAGGTGTACCGATCCTGGGCAAGCACAGATCCCGTATGCTGTTGTGCCTGTGCATAGGCTGCACGGGGACAGTGAAGAGCAGCACGAGCTTTCAGGGCTGGCACCTTCCTTGTGGCACAAGGAGCCGGACCTTTGCCTTTTCGGAAGAGCCTCTACCTAGAACGAACATCGTGAAGTGTACCGTTCCTGGGCAAGCACAGATCCCGTATGCTGTTGTGCCTGTGCATAGGCTGCACGGGGACAGTGAAGAGCAGCACGAGCTTTCAGGGCTGGCACCTTCCTTGTGGCACAAGGAGCCGGACGTTTGCCTTTTCAGAAAAATGCTATGCCGAGAACGGACACCGTGAGGTGTACCGTTCCTGGGCAGGCACAGATCCCGTATGCTGTTGTGCCTGTGCATAGGCTGCACGGGGACAGTGAAGAGCAGCACGAGCTTTCAGGGCTGGCACCTTCCTTGTGGGACAAGGAGCCGGACGTTTGCCTTTTCGGAAGAGCCTCTGCCGAGAACGAACACCGTGAGGTGTACCGATCCTGGGCAAGCACAGATCCCCTATACTGTTGTGCCTGTGCATAGACTGTACGGGGACAGTGAAGAGCAGCACGAGCTTTCAGCGCTGGCACCTTCCTTGTGGCACAAGGAGCCGGATCTTTGCCTTTTCGGAATAGCCTCTGCTGAGAACGAACATCGTGAAGTGTACCGTTCCTGGGCAAGCACAGATCCCGTATGCTGTTGTGCCTGTGCATAGGCTGCACGGGGACAGTGAAGAGCAGCACGAGCTTTCAGGGCTGGCACCTTCCTTGTGGGACAAGGAGCCGGACATTTGCCTTTTCAGAAAAATGTTATGCCGAGAACGGACACCGAGAGGTGTACCGATCCTGGGCAAGCACAGATCCCGTATGCTGTTGTGCCTGTGCATAGGCTGCACGGGGACAGTGAAGAGCAGCACGAGCATTCAGGGCTGGCACCTTCCTTGTGGGACAAGGAGCCGGACGTTTGCCTTTTCGGAAGAGCCTCTGCCGAGAACGGACACCGTGAGGTGTACCGTTCCTGGGCAAGCACAGATCCCGTATGCTGTTGTGCCTGTGCATAGGCTGCACGGGGACAGTGAAGAGCAGCACGAGCTTTCAGGGCTGGCACCTTCCTTGTGGGACAAGGAGCCGGATGTTTGCCTTTTCAGAAAAATGCTATGCCGAGAACGGACACCGAGAGGTGTACTGATCCTGGGCAAGCACAGATCCCCAGTGCTGTTGTGCCTGTGCATAGGCTGCACGGGGACAGTGAAGAGCAGCACGAGCTTTCAGGGCTGGCACCTTCCTTGTGGGACAAGGAGCCGGACCTTTGCGTTTTCGGAATAGCCTCTGCCGAGAACGAACATCGTGAAGTGTACCGTTCCTGGGCAAGCACAGATCCCGTATGCTGTTGTGCCTGTGCATAGGCTGCACGGGGACAGTGAAGAGCAGCACGAGCTTTCAGGGCTGGCACCTTCCTTGTGGCACAAGGAGCCGGACCTTTGCCTTTTCGGGAGAGCCTCTGCCGAGAACGGACACCGTGAGGTGTACCGATCCTGGGCAAGCACAGATCCCGTATGCTGTTGTGCCTGTGCATAGGCTGCACGGGGACAGTGAAGAGCAGCACGAGCTTTCAGGGCTGGCACCTTCCTTGTGGGACAAGGAGCCGGACGTTTGCCTTTTCAGAAAAATGTTATGCCGAGAACGGACACCGTGAGGTGTACAGTTCCTGCGCAAGCAGAGATCCCCAGTGCTGTTGTGCCTGTGCATAGGCTGCACGGGGACAGTGAAGAGCAGCACGAGCTTTCAGGGCTGGCACCTTCCTTGTGGGACAAGGAGCCGGACGTTTGCCTTTTCGGAAAGAGGCTCTGCTGACAACGAACACCATGAGGTGTACCGTTCCTGGGCAAGCACAGATCCCGTATGCTGTTGTGCCTGTGCATAGGCTGCACGGGGACAGTGAAGAGCAGCACGAGCTTTCAGGGCTGGCACCTTCCTTGTGGGACAAGGAGCCGGACATTTGCCTTTTCAGAAAAATGCTATGCCGAGAACGGACACCGTGAGGTGTACCGTTCCTGGGCAGGCACAGATCCCGTATGCTGTTGTGCCTGTGCATAGGCTGCACGGGGACAGTGAAGAGCAGCACGAGCTTTCAGGGCTGGCACCTTCCTTGTGGGACAAGGAGCCGGACGTTTGCCTTTTCGGAAAGAGGCTCTGCTGACAACGAACACCGAGAGGTGTACCGATCCTGGGCAAGCACAGATCCCGTATGCTGTTGTGCCTGTGCATAGGCTGCACGGGGACAGTGAAGAGCAGCACGAGCTTTCAGGGCTGGCACCTTCCTTGTGGGACAAGGAGCCGGACATTTGCCTTTTCAGAAAAATGTTATGCCGAGAACGGACACCGAGAGGTGTACCGATCCTGGGCAAGCACAGATCCCGTATGCTGTTGTGCCTGTGCATAGGCTGCACGGGGACAGTGAAGAGCAGCACGAGCATTCAGGGCTGGCACCTTCCTTGTGGGACAAGGAGCCGGACGTTTGCCTTTTCGGAAGAGCCTCTGCCGAGAACGGACACCGTGAGGTGTACCGTTCCTGGGCAAGCACAGATCCCGTATGCTGTTGTGCCTGTGCATAGGCTGCACGGGGACAGTGAAGAGCAGCACGAGCTTTCAGGGCTGGCACCTTCCTTGTGGGACAAGGAGCCGGATGTTTGCCTTTTCAGAAAAATGCTATGCCGAGAACGGACACCGAGAGGTGTACTGATCCTGGGCAAGCACAGATCCCCAGTGCTGTTGTGCCTGTGCATAGGCTGCACGGGGACAGTGAAGAGCAGCACGAGCTTTCAGGGCTGGCACCTTCCTTGTGGGACAAGGAGCCGGACCTTTGCGTTTTCGGAATAGCCTCTGCCGAGAACGAACATCGTGAAGTGTACCGTTCCTGGGCAAGCACAGATCCCGTATGCTGTTGTGCCTGTGCATAGGCTGCACGGGGACAGTGAAGAGCAGCACGAGCTTTCAGGGCTGGCACCTTCCTTGTGGCACAAGGAGCCGGACCTTTGCCTTTTCGGGAGAGCCTCTGCCGAGAACGGACACCGTGAGGTGTACCGATCCTGGGCAAGCACAGATCCCGTATGCTGTTGTGCCTGTGCATAGGCTGCACGGGGACAGTGAAGAGCAGCACGAGCTTTCAGGGCTGGCACCTTCCTTGTGGGACAAGGAGCCGGACGTTTGCCTTTTCAGAAAAATGTTATGCCGAGAACGGACACCGTGAGGTGTACAGTTCCTGCGCAAGCAGAGATCCCCAGTGCTGTTGTGCCTGTGCATAGGCTGCACGGGGACAGTGAAGAGCAGCACGAGCTTTCAGGGCTGGCACCTTCCTTGTGGGACAAGGAGCCGGACGTTTGCCTTTTCGGAAAGAGGCTCTGCTGACAACGAACACCATGAGGTGTACCGTTCCTGGGCAAGCACAGATCCCGTATGCTGTTGTGCCTGTGCATAGGCTGCACGGGGACAGTGAAGAGCAGCACGAGCTTTCAGGGCTGGCACCTTCCTTGTGGGACAAGGAGCCGGACATTTGCCTTTTCAGAAAAATGCTATGCCGAGAACGGACACCGTGAGGTGTACCGTTCCTGGGCAGGCACAGATCCCGTATGCTGTTGTGCCTGTGCATAGGCTGCACGGGGACAGTGAAGAGCAGCACGAGCTTTCAGGGCTGGCACCTTCCTTGTGGGACAAGGAGCCGGACGTTTGCCTTTTCGGAAAGAGGCTCTGCTGACAACGAACACCGAGAGGTGTACCGATCCTGGGCAAGCACAGATCCCGTATGCTGTTGTGCCTGTGCATAGGCTGCACGGGGACAGTGAAGAGCAGCACGAGCTTTCAGGGCTGGCACCTTCCTTGTGGGACAAGGAGCCGGACGTTTGCCTTTTCGGAATAGCCTCTGCCGAGAACGAACATCGTGAAGTGTACCGATCCTGGGCAAGCACAGATCCCGTATGCTGTTGTGCCTGTGCATAGGCTGCACGGGGACAGTGAAGAGCAGCACGAGCTTTCAGGGCTGGCACCTTCCTTGTGGGACAAGGAGCCGGACGTTTGCCTTTTCGGAAGAGCCTCTGCCGAGAACGAACACCGTGAGGTGTACCGATCCTGGGCAAGCACAGATCCCGTATGCTGTTGTGCCTGTGCATAGGCTGCACGGGGACAGTGAAGAGCAGCACGAGCTTTCAGGGCTGGCACCTTCCTTGTGGGACAAGGAGCCGGACCTTTGCCTTTTCGGAATAGCCTCTGCCGAGAAAGAACATCGTGAAGTGTACCGTTCCTGGGCAAGCACAGATCCCCAGTGCTGTTGTGCCTGTGCATAGGCTGCACGGGGACAGTGAAGAGCAGCACGAGCTTTCAGGGCTGGCACCTTCCTTGTGGGACAAGGAGCCGGACGTTTGCCTTTTCGGAATAGCCTCTGCCGAGAACGAACATCGTGAAGTGTACCGTTCCTGGGCAAGCACAGATCCCATATGCTGTTGTGCCTGTGCATAGGCTGCACGGGGACAGTGAAGAGGAGCACGAGCTTTCAGGGCTGGCACCTTCCTTGTGGCACAAGGAGCCGGACGTTTGCCTTTTCGGAAGAGCCTCTGCCGAGAACGAACATCGTGAAGTATACCGTTCCTGGGCAAGCACAGATCCCATATGCTGTTATGCCTGTGCATAGGCTGCACGGGGACAGTGAAGAGCAGTAACAGCTTTCAGGGCTGGCACCTTCCTTGTGGGACAAGGAGCCGGACGTTGGCCTTTTCGGAAAGAGGCTCTGCTGACAACGAACACCGAGAGGTGTACCGTTCCTGGGCAAGCACAGATCCCGTATGCTGTTGTGCCTGTGCATAGGCTGCACGGGGACAGTGAAGAGCAGCACGAGCTTTCAGGGCTGGCACCTTCCTTGTGGGACAAGGAGCCGGACGTTTGCATTTTCGGAAAGAGGCTCTGCGGAGAACGAACACCGTGAGGTGTACCGATCCTGGGCAAGCACAGATCCCCAGTGCTGTTGTGCCTGTGCATAGGCTGCACGAGGACAGTGAAGAGCAGCACGAGCTTTCAGGGCTGGCACCTTCCTTGTGGGACAAGGAGCCGGATGTTTGCCTTTTCAGAAAAATGCTATACCGAGAACGGACACCGAGAGGTGTACCGATCCTGGGCAAGCACAGATCCCCAGTGCTGTTGTGCCTGTGCATAGGCTGCACGGGGACAGTGAAGAGCAGCACGAGCTTTCAGGGCTGGCACCTTCCTTGTGGCACAAGGAGCCGGACGTTTGCATTTTCGGAAAGAGGCTCTGCGAGAACGAACACCGTGAGGTGTACCGATCCTGGGCAAGCACAGATCCCCAGTGCTGTTGTGCCTGTGCATAGGCTGCACGGGGACAGTGAAGAGCAGCACGAGCTTTCAGGGCTGGCACCTTCCTTGTGGCACAAGGAGCCGGACGTTTGCCTTTTCAGAAAAATGCTATGCCGAGAACGGACACCGTGAGGTGTACCGTTCCTGGGCAGGCACAGATCCCGTATGCTGTTGTGCCTGTGCATAGGCTGCACGGGGACAGTGAAGAGCAGCACGAGCTTTCAGGGCTGGCACCTTCCTTGTGGGACAAGGAGCCGGATGTTTGCATTTTCAGAAAAATGCTATACCGAGAACGGACACCGAGAGGTGTACCGATCCTGGGCAAGCACAGATCCCGTATGCTGTTGTGCCTGTGCATAGGCTGCACGGGGACAGTGAAGAGCAGCACGAGCTTTCAGGGCTGGCACCTTCCTTGTGGGACAAGGAGCCGGACGTTTGCCTTTTCGGAATAGCCTCTGCCGAGAACGAACATCGTGAAGTGTACCGTTCCTGGGCAAGCACAGATCCCGTATGCTGTTGTGCCTGTGCATAGGCTGCACGGGGACAGTGAAGAGCAGCAAGAGCTTTCAGGGCTGGCACCTTCATTGTGGCACAAGGAGCCGGACGTTTGCCTTTTCGGAAAAATTCTATACCGAGAACGGACACCGAGAGGTGTACCGATCCTGGGCAAGCACAGATCCCGTATGCTGTTGTGCCTGTGCATAGGCTGCACGGGGACAGTGAAGAGCAGCACGAGCTTTCAGGGCTGGCACCTTCCTTGTGGCACAAGGAGCCGGACGTTTGCCTTTTCGGAATAGCCTCTGCCGAGAACGAACATCGTGAAGTATTACCGTTCCTGGGCAAGCACAGATCCCGTATGCTGTTGTGCCTGTGCATAGGCTGCACAGGGACAGTGAAGAGCAGCAAGAGCTTTCAGGGCTGGCACCTTCTTTGTGGCACAAGGAGCCGGACATTTGCCTTTTCACAAAAATGCTATGACGAGAACGGACACCGTGAGGTGTACCGATCCTGGGCAAGCACAGATCCCGTATGCTGTTGTGCCTGTGCATAGGCTGCACGGGGACAGTGAAGAGCAGCACGAGCTTTCAGGGCTGGCACCTTCCTTGTGGGACAAGGAGCCGGACCTTTGCCTTTTCGGAATAGCCTCTGCCGAGAAAGAACATCGTGAAGTGTACCGTTCCTGGGCAAGCACAGATCCCCAGTGCTGTTGTGCCTGTGCATAGGCTGCACGGGGACAGTGAAGAGCAGCACGAGCTTTCAGGGCTGGCACCTTCCTTGTGGGACAAGGAGCCGGACGTTTGCCTTTTCGGAATAGCCTCTGCCGAGAACGAACATCGTGAAGTGTACCGTTCCTGGGCAAGCACAGATCCCATATGCTGTTGTGCCTGTGCATAGGCTGCACGGGGACAGTGAAGAGCAGCACGAGCTTTCAGGGCTGGCACCTTCCTTGTGGGACAAGGAGCCGGACGTTTGCATTTTCGGAAGAGCCTCTGCCGAGAACAAACACCGTGAGGTGTACCGATCCTGGGCAAGCACAGATCCCCAGTGCTGTTGTGCCTGTGCATAGGCTGCACGGGGACAGTGAAGAGCAGCAAGAGCTTTCAGGGCTGGCACCTTCCTTGTGGGACAAGGAGCCGGACGTTTGCCTTTTCGGAAAGAGGCTCTGCTGACAACGAACACCGAGAGGTGTACCGTTCCTGGGCAAGCACAGATCCCGTATGCTGTTGTGCCTGTGCATAGGCTGCACGGGGACAGTGAAGAGCAGCACGAGCTTTCAGGGCTGGCACCTTCCTTGTGGGACAAGGAGCCGGACGTTTGCATTTTCGGAAAGAGGCTCTGCGGAGAACGAACACCGTGAGGTGTACCGATCCTGGGCAAGCACAGATCCCCAGTGCTGTTGTGCCTGTGCATAGGCTGCACGGGGACAGTGAAGAGCAGCAAGAGCTTTCAGGGCTGGCACCTTCCTTGTGGGACAAGGAGCCGGACGTTTGCCTTTTCAGAAAAATGCTATGCCGAGAACGGACACCGTGAGGTGTACCGATCCTGGGCAAGCACAGATCCCGTATGCTGTTGTGCCTGTGCATAGGCTGCACGGGGACAGTGAAGAGCAGCACGAGCTTTCAGGGCTGGCACCTTCCTTGTGGGACAAGGAGCCGGACGTTTGCCTTTTCGGAATAGCCTCTGCCGAGAAAGAACATCGTGAAGTGTACCGTTCCTGGGCAAGCACAGATCCCGTATGCTGTTGTGCCTGTGCATAGGCTGCACGGGGACAGTGAAGAGCAGCACGAGCTTTCAGGGCTGGCACCTTCCTTGTGGCACAAGGAGCCGGACCTTTGCCTTTTCGGAAGAGCCTCTGCCGAGAACGAACATCGTGAAGTGTACCGTTCCTGGGCAAGCACAGATCCCATATGCTGTTGTGCCTGTGCATAGGCTGCACGGGGACAGTGAAGAGCAGTAAGAGCTTTCAGGGCTGGCACCTTCCTTGTGGCACAAGGAGCCGGACGTTTGCCTTTTCGGAAGAGCCTCTGCCGAGAACGAACATCGTGAAGTGTACCGTTCCTGGGCAAGCACAGATCCCATATGCTGTTATGCCTGTGCATAGGCTGCACGGGGACAGTGAAGAGCAGTAAGAGCTTTCAGGGCTGGCACCTTCCTTGTGGGACAAGGAGCCGGATATTTGCCTTTTCGGAAAGAGGCTCTGCTGACAACCAACACCGAGAGGTGTACCGTTCCTGGGCAAGCACAGATCCCGTATGCTGTTGTGCCTGTGCATAGGCTGCACGGGGACAGTGAAGAGCAGCAAGAGCTTTCAGGGCTGGCACCTTCCTTGTGGGACAAGGAGCCGGACGTTTGCCTTTTCGGAAGAGCCTCTGCCGAGAATGAACATCGTGAAGTGTACCGTTCCTGGGCAAGCACAGATCCCGTATGCTGTTGTGCCTGTGCATAGGCTGCACGAGGACAGTGAAGAGCAGCACGAGCTTTCAGGGCTGGCACCTTCCTTGTGGGACAAGGAGCCGGATGTTTGCCTTTTCGGAAAAATGCTATACCGAGAACGGACACCGTGAGGTGTACCGATCCTGGGCAAGCACAGATCCCCAGTGCTGTTGTGCCTGTGCATAGGCTGCACGGGGACAGTGAAGAGCAGCACGAGCTTTCAGGGCTGGCACCTTCCTTGTGGGACAAGGAGCCGGACGTTTGCATTTTCGGAAAGAGGCTCTGCGAGAACGAACACCGTGAGGTGTACCGATCCTGGGCAAGCACAGATCCCCAGTGCTGTTGTGCCTGTGCATAGGCTGCACGGGGACAGTGAAGAGCAGCAAGAGCTTTCAGGGCTGGCACCTTCCTTGTGGGACAAGGAGCCGGACGTTTGCCTTTTCAGAAAAATGCTATGCCGAGAACGGACACCGTGAGGTGTACCGTTCCTGGGCAAGCACAGATCCCGTATGCTGTTGTGCCTGTGCATAGGCTGCACGGGGACAGTGAAGAGCAGCACGAGCTTTCAGGGCTGGCACCTTCCATGTGGGACAAGGAGCCGGACGTTTGCCTTTTCGGAAAAATGCTATACCGAGAACGGACACCGTGATGTGTACCAATCCTGGGCAAGCACAGATCCCGTATGCTGTTGTGCCTGTGCATAGGCTGCACGGGGACAGTGAAGAGCAGCACGAGCTTTCAGGGCTGGCACCTTCCTTGTGGGACAAGGAGCCGGACATTTGCCTTTTCAGAAAAATGTTATGCCGAGAACGGACACCGAGAGGTGTACCGATCCTGGGCAAGCACAGATCCCGTATGCTGTTGTGCCTGTGCATAGGCTGCACGGGGACAGTGAAGAGCAGCACGAGCTTTCAGGGCTGGCACCTTCCTTGTGGGACAAGGAGCCGAACGTTTGCCTTTTCGGAAAGAGGCTCTGCTGACAACGAACACCGTGAGGTGTACCGATCCTGGGCAAGCACAGATCCCCAGTGCTGTTGTGCCTGTGCATAGGCTGCACGGGGACAGTGAAGAGCAGCAAGAGCTTTCAGGGCTGGCACCTTCCTTGTGGGACAAGGAGCCGGACGTTTGCCTTTTCGGAAGGAGCGTCTGCCGAGTACAAGCGCCGTGAGATGTGCAGCCTGTGGGCAAGCACAGATCCCCAGTGCTGTTGTGCCTGTGCATAGGCTGCACGGGGACAGTGAAGATCAGCAAGAGCTTTCAGGGCTGGCACCTTCCTTGTGGGACAAGGAGCCGGACGTTTGCCTTTTCGGAAAGAGGCACTGCTGAGAACGAACACCGTGAGGTGTACCGTTCCTGTCTAAGTACAGATTCCCAAAGCTGTTGTGCTTGTGGATAGTGTGCACGGGGACAGTGAAGAGCAGCAAGAGCTTTCAGGGCTGGCACCTTCCTGGTGGGACAAGGAGCCGGACGTTTGCCTTTTCCGTAAGAGGCTCTGCTGAGAACGAACACCGTGAGGTGTACCGTTCCTGTCTAAGCACAGATCCCCAGTGCTGTTGTGCCTGTGCATAGGCTGCACGGGGACAGTGAAGAGCAGCAAGAGCTTTCAGGGCTGGCACCTTCCTTGTGGGACAAGGAGCCGGACGTTTGCCTTTTCCGTAAGAGACTCTGCTGAGAACGAACACCGTGAGGTGTACCGTTCCTGGGCAAGCACAGATCCCCAGTGCTGTTGTGCCTGTGCATACGCTGCACGGGGACAGTGAAGAGCAGCAAGAGCTTTCAGGGCTGGCACCTTCCTTGTGGGACAAGGACCCGGACGTTTGCCTTTTCGGAAAGAGGCTCTGCTGAGAACGAACACCGTGAGGTGTACCGTTCCTGTCTAAGTAGAGATTCCCAAAGCTGTTGTGCCTGTGCATAGGCTGCACGGGGACAGTGAAGAGCAGCAAGAGCTTTCAGGGCTGGCACCTTCCTTGTGGGACAAGGAGCCGGACGTTTGCCTTTTCAGTAAGAGGCTCTGCTGAGAACGAACACCGTGAGGTGTACCGTTCCTTTCTATGTACAGATTCCCAAAGCTGTTGTGCTTGCGGATAGTGTGCACGGGGACAGTGAAGAGCAGCAAGAGCTTTCAGGGCTGGCACCTTCCTTGTGGGACAAGGAGCCGGACGTTTGCCTTTTCGGAAGGAGCGTCTGCCGAGTACAAGCGCCGTGAGATGTGCAGCCTGTGGGCAAGCACAGATCCCCAGTGCTGTTGTGCCTGTGCATAGGCTGCATGGGGACAGTGAAGAGCAGCAAGAGCTTTCAGGGCTGGCACCTTCCTTGTGGGACAAGGAGCCGGACCTTTGCCTTTTCGGAATAGCCTCTGCTGACAACGGACACCGTGAGGTGTACCGATCCTGGGCAAGCACAGATCCCGTATGCTGTTGTGACTGTGCATAGGCTGCACGGGGACAGTGAAGAGCAGCACGAGCTTTCAGGGCTGGCACCTTCCTTGTGGGACAAGGAGCCGGACCTTTGCCTTTTCGGAAAGAGGCTCTGCTGACAACGAACACCGTGAGGTGTACCGATCCTGGGCAAGCACAGATCCCCAGTGCTGTTGTGCCTGTGCATAGGCTGCACGGGGACAGTGAAGAGCAGCAAGAGCTTTCAGGGCTGGCACCTTCCTTGTGGGACGAGCCGGACGTTTGCCTTTTCAGAAAAATGCTATGCCGAGAACGGACACCGTGAGGTGTACCGTTCCTGGGCAGGCACAGATCCCCAGTGCTGTTGTGCCTGTGCATAGGCTGCACGGGGACAGTGAAGAGCAGCACGAGCTTTCAGGGCTGGCACCTTCCTTGTGGGACAAGGAGCCGGACGTTTGCCTTTTCGGAATAGCCTCTGCCGAGAACGAACATCGTGAAGTGTACCGTTCCTGGGCAAGCACAGATCCCCAGTGCTGTTGTGCCTGTGCATAGGCTGCACGGGGACAGTGAAGAGCAGCACGAGCTTTCAGGGCTGGCACCTTCCTTGTGGGACAAGGAGCCGGACATTTGCCTTTTCAGAAAAATGTTATGCCGAGAACGGACACCGAGAGGTGTACTGATCCTGGGCAAGCACAGATCCCCAATGCTGTTGTGCCTGTGCATAGGCTGCACGGGGACAGTGAAGAGCAGCACGAGCTTTCAGGGCTGGCACCTTCCTTGTGGGACAAGGAGCCGGACGTTTGCCTTTTCGGAAGAGCCTCTGCCGAGAACGAACATCGTGAAGTGTACCGTTCCTGGGCAAGCACAGATCCCCAGTGCTGTTGTGCCTGTGCATAGGCTGCACGGGGACAGTGAAGAGCAGCACGAGCTTTCAGGGCTGGCACCTTCCTTGTGGGACAAGGAGCCGGACGTTTGCCTTTTCGGAAGAGCCTCTGCCGAGAACGAACACCGTGAAGTGTACCGTTCCTGGGCAAGCACAGATCCCATATGCTGTTATGCCTGTGCATAGGCTGCACGGGGACAGTGAAGAGCAGTAAGAGCTTTCAGGGCTGGCACCTTCCTTGTGGGACAAGGAGCCGGACGTTTGCCTTTTCAGAAAAATGCTATGCCGAGAACGGACACCGAGAGGTGTACTGATCCTGGGCAAGCACAGATCCCGTATGCTGTTGTGCCTGTGCATAGGCTGCACGGGGACAGTGAAGAGCAGCACGAGCTTTCAGGGCTGGCACCTTCCTTGTGGGACAAGGAGCCGGACCTTTGTCTTTTCGGAAGAGCCTCTGCCGAGAACGAACATCGTGAAGTGTACCGTTCCTGGGCAAGCACAGATCCCCAGTGCTGTTGTGCCTGTGCATAGGCTGCACGGGGACAGTGAAGAGCAGCAAGAGCTTTCAGGGCTGGCACCTTCCTTGTGGGACAAGGAGCCGGACCTTTGCCTTTTCAGAATAGCCTCTGCCGAGAACGAACATCGTGAAGTGTACCGATCCTGGGCAAGCACAGATCCCCAGTGCTGTTGTGCCTGTGCATAGGCTGCACGGGGACAGTGAAGAGCAGCAAGAGCTTTCAGGGCTGGCACCTTCCTTGTGGGACAAGGAGCCGGACGTTTGCCTTTTCGGAAGAGGCTCTGCTGACAACGGACACCGAGAGGTGTACCGATCCTGGGCAAGCACAGATCCCGTATGCTGTTGTGACTGTGCATAGGCTGCACGGGGACAGTGAAGAGCAGCACGAGCTTTCAGGGCTGGCACCTTCCTTGTGGGACAAGGAGCCGGACGTTTGCCTTTTCAGAAAAATGTTATGCCGAGAACGGACACCGAGAGGTGTACCGATCCTGGGCAAGCACAGATCCCGTATGCTGTTGTGCCTGTGCATAGGCTGCACGGGGACAGTGAAGAGCAGCACGAGCTTTCAGGGCTGGCACCTTCCTTGTGGGACAAGGAGCCGGACGTTTGCCTTTTCGGAAAGAGGCTCTGCTGACAACGAACACCGTGAGGTGTACCGATCCTGGGCAAGCACAGATCCCCAGTGCTGTTGTGCCTGTGCATAGGCTGCACGGGGACAGTGAAGAGCAGCAAGAGCTTTCAGGGCTGGCACCTTCCTTGTTGGACGAGCCGGACGTTTGCCTTTTCAGAAAAATGCTATGCCGAGAACGGACACCGTGAGGTGTACCGTTCCTGGGCAGGCACAGATCCCCAGTGCTGTTGTGCCTGTGCATAGGCTGCACGGGGACAGTGAAGAGCAGCACGAGCTTTCAGGGCTGGCACCTTCCTTGTGGGACAAGGAGCCGGACGTTTGCCTTTTCGGAAGAGCCTCTGCCGAGAACGAACATCGTGAAGTGTACCGTTCCTGGGCAAGCACAGATCCCCAGTGCTGTTGTGCCTGTGCATAGGCTGCACGGGGACAGTGAAGAGCAGCACGAGCTTTCAGGGCTGGCACCTTCCTTGTGGGACAAGGAGCCGGACATTTGCCTTTTCAGAAAAATGTTATGCCGAGAACGGACACCGAGAGGTGTACCGATCCTGGGCAAGCACAGATCCCGTATGCTGTTGTGCCTGTGCATAGGCTGCACGGGGACAGTGAAGAGCAGCACGAGCTTTCAGGGCTGGCACCTTCCTTGTGGGACAAGGAGCCGGACGTTTGCCTTTTCGGAAAGAGGCTCTGCTGACAACGAACACCGTGAGGTGTACCGATCCTGGGCAAGCACAGATCCCCAGTGCTGTTGTGCCTGTGCATAGGCTGCACGGGGACAGTGAAGAGCAGCAAGAGCTTTCAGGGCTGGCACCTTCCTTGTTGGACGAGCCGGACGTTTGCCTTTTCAGAAAAATGCTATGCCGAGAACGGACACCGTGAGGTGTACCGTTCCTGGGCAGGCACAGATCCCCAGTGCTGTTGTGCCTGTGCATAGGCTGCACGGGGACAGTGAAGAGCAGCACGAGCTTTCAGGGCTGGCACCTTCCTTGTGGGACAAGGAGCCGGACGTTTGCCTTTTCGGAAGAGCCTCTGCCGAGAACGAACATCGTGAAGTGTACCGTTCCTGGGCAAGCACAGATCCCCAGTGCTGTTGTGCCTGTGCATAGGCTGCACGGGGACAGTGAAGAGCAGCACGAGCTTTCAGGGCTGGCACCTTCCTTGTGGGACAAGGAGCCGGACATTTGCCTTTTCAGAAAAATGTTATGCCGAGAACGGACACCGAGAGGTGTACCGATCCTGGGCAAGCACAGATCCCGTATGCTGTTGTGCCTGTGCATAGGCTGCACGGGGACAGTGAAGAGGAGCACGAGCTTTCAGGGCTGGCACCTTCCTTGTGGGACAAGGAGCCGGACGTTTGCCTTTTCGGAAGAGCCTCTGCCGAGAACGAACACCGTGAGGTGTACCGATCATGGGCAAGCACAGATCTCGTATGCTGTTGTGCCTGTGCATAGGCTGCACGGGGACAGTGAAGAGCAGCACGAGCTTTCAGGGCTGGCACCTTCCTTGTGGGACAAGGAGCCGGACGTTTGCCTTTTCGGAATAGCCTCTGCCGAGAACTAACATCGTGAAGTATTACCGTTCCTGGGCAAGCACAGATCCCGTATGCTGTTGTGCCTGTGCATAGGCTGCACGGGGACAGTGAAGAGCAGCAAGAGCTTTCAGGGCTGGCACCTTCTTTGTGGCACAAGGAGCCGGACATTTGCCTTTTCAGAAAAATGCTATGACGAGAACGGACACCGTGAGGTGTACCGATCCTGGGCAAGCACAGATCCCGTATGCTGTTGTGCCTGTGCATAGGCTGCACGGGGACAGTGAAGAGCAGCACGAGTTTTCAGGGCTGGCACCTTCCTTGTGGGACAAGGAGCCGGACATTTGCCTTTTCAGAAAAATGTTATGCCGAGAACGGACACCGAGAGGTGTACCGATCCTGGGCAAGCACAGATCCCGTATGCTGTTGTGCCTGTGCATAGGCTGCACGGGGACAGTGAAGAGCAGCACGAGCTTTCAGGGCTGGCACCTTCCTTGTGGCACAAGGAGCCGGACCTTTGCCTTTTCGGAAGAGCCTCTACGAGAACGAACATCGTGAAGTGTACCGTTCCTGGGCAAGCACAGATCCCATATGCTGTTATGCCTGTGCATAGGCTGCACGGGGACAGTGAAGAGCAGTAAGAGCTTTCAGGGCTGGCACCTTCCTTGTGGGACAAGGAGCCGGACGTTTGCCTTTTCAGAAAAATGCTATGCCGAGAACGGACACCGAGAGGTGTACTGATCCTGGGCAAGCACAGATCCCCAGTGCTGTTGTGCCTGTGCATAGGCTGCACGGGGACAGTGAAGAGCAGCACGAGCTTTCAGGGCTGGCACCTTCCTTGTGGGACAAGGAGCCGGACCTTTGCCTTTTCGGAAGAGCCTCTGCCGAGAACGAACATCGTGAAGTGTACCGTTCCTGGGCAAGCACAGATCCCGTATGCTGTTGTGCCTGTGCATAGGCTGCACGGGGACAGTGAAGAGCAGCACGAGCTTTCAGGGCTGGCACCTTCCTTGTGGGACAAGGAGCCGGACGTTTGCCTTTTCGGAAGAGCCTCTGCCGAGAACGAACACCGTGAAGTGTACCGTTCCTGGGCAAGCACAGATCCCATATGCTGTTATGCCTGTGCATAGGCTGCACGGGGACAGTGAAGAGCAGTAAGAGCTTTCAGGGCTGGCAACTTCCTTGTGGGACAAGGAGCCGGACGTTTGCCTTTTCAGAAAAATGCTATGCCGAGAACGGACACCGAGAGGTGTACTGATCCTGGGCAAGCACAGATCCCGTATGCTGTTGTGCCTGTGCATAGGCTGCACGGGGACAGTGAAGAGCAGCACGAGCTTTCAGGGCTGGCACCTTCCTTGTGGGACAAGGAGCCGGACCTTTGTCTTTTCGGAAGAGCCTCTGCCGAGAACGAACATCGTGAAGTGTACCGTTCCTGGGCAAGCACAGATCCCCAGTGCTGTTGTGCCTGTGCATAGGCTGCACGGGGACAGTGAAGAGCAGCAAGAGCTTTCAGGGCTGGCACCTTCCTTGTGGGACAAGGAGCCGGACCTTTGCCTTTTCAGAATAGCCTCTGCCGAGAACGAACATCGTGAAGTGTACCGATCCTGGGCAAGCACAGATCCCCAGTGCTGTTGTGCCTGTGCATAGGCTGCACGGGGACAGTGAAGAGCAGCAAGAGCTTTCAGGGCTGGCACCTTCCTTGTGGGACAAGGAGCCGGACGTTTGCCTTTTCGGAAGAGGCTCTGCTGACAACGGACACCGAGAGGTGTACCGATCCTGGGCAAGCACAGATCCCGTATGCTGTTGTGACTGTGCATAGGCTGCACGGGGACAGTGAAGAGCAGCACGAGCTTTCAGGGCTGGCACCTTCCTTGTGGGACAAGGAGCCGGACGTTTGCCTTTTCGGAAAAATGCTATACCGAGAACGGACACCGTGATGTGTACCAATCCTGGGCAAGCACAGATCCCGTATGCTGTTGTGCCTGTGCATAGGCTGCACGGGGACAGTGAAGAGCAGCACGAGCTTTCAGGGCTGGCACCTTCCTTGTGGGACAAGGAGCCGGACATTTGCCTTTTCAGAAAAATGTTATGCCGAGAACGGACACCGAGAGGTGTACCGATCCTGGGCAAGCACAGATCCCGTATGCTGTTGTGCCTGTGCATAGGCTGCACGGGGACAGTGAAGAGCAGCACGAGCTTTCAGGGCTGGCACCTTCCTTGTGGGACAAGGAGCCGGACGTTTGCCTTTTCGGAAAGAGGCTCTGCTGACAACGAACACCGTGAGGTGTACCGATCCTGGGCAAGCACAGATCCCCAGTGCTGTTGTGCCTGTGCATAGGCTGCACGGGGACAGTGAAGAGCAGCACGAGCTTTCAGGGCTGGCACCTTCCTTGTTGGACGAGCCGGACGTTTGCCTTTTCAGAAAAATGCTATGCCGAGAACGGACACCGTGAGGTGTACCGTTCCTGGGCAGGCACAGATCCCCAGTGCTGTTGTGCCTGTGCATAGGCTGCACGGGGACAGTGAAGAGCAGCACGAGCTTTCAGGGCTGGCACCTTCCTTGTGGGACAAGGAGCCGGACGTTTGCCTTTTCGGAATAGCCTCTGCCGAGAACGAACATCGTGAAGTGTACCGTTCCTGGGCAAGCACAGATCCCCAGTGCTGTTGTGCCTGTGCATAGGCTGCACGGGGACAGTGAAGAGCAGCACGAGCTTTCAGGGCTGGCACCTTCCTTGTGGGACAAGGAGCCGGACATTTGCCTTTTCAGAAAAATGTTATGCCGAGAACGGACACCGAGAGGTGTACTGATCCTGGGCAAGCACAGATCCCCAATGCTGTTGTGCCTGTGCATAGGCTGCACGGGGACAGTGAAGAGCAGCACGAGCTTTCAGGGCTGGCACCTTCCTTGTGGGACAAGGAGCCGGACGTTTGCCTTTTCGGAAGAGCCTCTGCCAAGAACGAACACCGTGAGGTGTACCGATCATGGGCAAGCACAGATCTCGTATGCTGTTGTGCCTGTGCATAGGCTGCACGGGGACAGTGAAGAGCAGCACGAGCTTTCAGGGCTGGCACCTTCCTTGTGGGACAAGGAGCCGGACGTTTGCCTTTTCGGAATAGCCTCTGCCGAGAACTAACATCGTGAAGTATTACCGTTCCTGGGCAAGCACAGATCCCGTATGCTGTTGTGCCTGTGCATAGGCTGCACGGGGACAGTGAAGAGCAGCAAGAGCTTTCAGGGCTGGCACCTTCTTTGTGGCACAAGGAGCCGGACATTTGCCTTTTCAGAAAAATGCTATGACGAGAACGGACACCGTGAGGTGTACCGATCCTGGGCAAGCACAGATCCCGTATGCTGTTGTGCCTGTGCATAGGCTGCACGGGGACAGTGAAGAGCAGCACGAGTTTTCAGGGCTGGCACCTTCCTTGTGGGACAAGGAGCCGGACATTTGCCTTTTCAGAAAAATGTTATGCCGAGAACGGACACCGAGAGGTGTACCGATCCTGGGCAAGCACAGATCCCGTATGCTGTTGTGCCTGTGCATAGGCTGCACGGGGACAGTGAAGAGCAGCACGAGCTTTCAGGGCTGGCACCTTCCTTGTGGCACAAGGAGCCGGACCTTTGCCTTTTCGGAAGAGCCTCTGCCGAGAACGAACACCGTGAGGTGTACCGATCCTGGGCAAGCACAGATCCCGTATGCTGTTGTGCCTGTGCATAGGCTGCACGGGGACAGTGAAGAGGAGCACGAGCTTTCAGGGCTGGCACCTTCCTTGCGGGACAAGGAGCCGGACCTTTGCCTTTTCGGAAGAGCCTCTGCCGAGAACGAACATCGTGAAGTGTACCGTTCCTGGGCAAGCACAGATCCCGTATGCTGTTGTGCCTGTGCATAGGCTGCACGGGGACAGTGAAGAGCAGCACGAGCTTTCAGGGCTGGCACCTTCCTTGTGGGACAAGGAGCCGGACGTTTGCCTTTTCGGAAGAGCCTCTGCCGAGAACGAACACCGTGAAGTGTACCGTTCCTGGGCAAGCACAGATCCCATATGCTGTTATGCCTGTGCATAGGCTGCACGGGGACAGTGAAGAGCAGTAAGAGCTTTCAGGGCTGGCAACTTCCTTGTGGGACAAGGAGCCGGACGTTTGCCTTTTCAGAAAAATGCTATGCCGAGAACGGACACCGAGAGGTGTACTGATCCTGGGCAAGCACAGATCCCGTATGCTGTTGTGCCTGTGCATAGGCTGCACGGGGACAGTGAAGAGCAGCACGAGCTTTCAGGGCTGGCACCTTCCTTGTGGGACAAGGAGCCGGACCTTTGTCTTTTCGGAAGAGCCTCTGCCGAGAACGAACATCGTGAAGTGTACCGTTCCTGGGCAAGCACAGATCCCCAGTGCTGTTGTGCCTGTGCATAGGCTGCACGGGGACAGTGAAGAGCAGCAAGAGCTTTCAGGGCTGGCACCTTCCTTGTGGGACAAGGAGCCGGACCTTTGCCTTTTCAGAATAGCCTCTGCCGAGAACGAACATCGTGAAGTGTACCGATCCTGGGCAAGCACAGATCCCCAGTGCTGTTGTGCCTGTGCATAGGCTGCACGGGGACAGTGAAGAGCAGCAAGAGCTTTCAGGGCTGGCACCTTCCTTGTGGGACAAGGAGCCGGACGTTTGCCTTTTCGGAAGAGGCTCTGCTGACAACGGACACCGAGAGGTGTACCGATCCTGGGCAAGCACAGATCCCGTATGCTGTTGTGACTGTGCATAGGCTGCACGGGGACAGTGAAGAGCAGCACGAGCTTTCAGGGCTGGCACCTTCCTTGTGGGACAAGGAGCCGGACGTTTGCCTTTTCGGAAAAATGCTATACCGAGAACGGACACCGTGATGTGTACCAATCCTGGGCAAGCACAGATCCCGTATGCTGTTGTGCCTGTGCATAGGCTGCACGGGGACAGTGAAGAGCAGCACGAGCTTTCAGGGCTGGCACCTTCCTTGTGGGACAAGGAGCCGGACATTTGCCTTTTCAGAAAAATGTTATGCCGAGAACGGACACCGAGAGGTGTACCGATCCTGGGCAAGCACAGATCCCGTATGCTGTTGTGCCTGTGCATAGGCTGCACGGGGACAGTGAAGAGCAGCACGAGCTTTCAGGGCTGGCACCTTCCTTGTGGGACAAGGAGCCGGACGTTTGCCTTTTCGGAAAGAGGCTCTGCTGACAACGAACACCGTGAGGTGTACCGATCCTGGGCAAGCACAGATCCCCAGTGCTGTTGTGCCTGTGCATAGGCTGCACGGGGACAGTGAAGAGCAGCACGAGCTTTCAGGGCTGGCACCTTCCTTGTTGGACGAGCCGGACGTTTGCCTTTTCAGAAAAATGCTATGCCGAGAACGGACACCGTGAGGTGTACCGTTCCTGGGCAGGCACAGATCCCCAGTGCTGTTGTGCCTGTGCATAGGCTGCACGGGGACAGTGAAGAGCAGCACGAGCTTTCAGGGCTGGCACCTTCCTTGTGGGACAAGGAGCCGGACGTTTGCCTTTTCGGAATAGCCTCTGCCGAGAACGAACATCGTGAAGTGTACCGTTCCTGGGCAAGCACAGATCCCCAGTGCTGTTGTGCCTGTGCATAGGCTGCACGGGGACAGTGAAGAGCAGCACGAGCTTTCAGGGCTGGCACCTTCCTTGTGGGACAAGGAGCCGGACATTTGCCTTTTCAGAAAAATGTTATGCCGAGAACGGACACCGAGAGGTGTACTGATCCTGGGCAAGCACAGATCCCCAATGCTGTTGTGCCTGTGCATAGGCTGCACGGGGACAGTGAAGAGCAGCACGAGCTTTCAGGGCTGGCACCTTCCTTGTGGGACAAGGAGCCGGACGTTTGCCTTTTCGGAAGAGCCTCTGCCAAGAACGAACACCGTGAGGTGTACCGATCATGGGCAAGCACAGATCTCGTATGCTGTTGTGCCTGTGCATAGGCTGCACGGGGACAGTGAAGAGCAGCACGAGCTTTCAGGGCTGGCACCTTCCTTGTGGGACAAGGAGCCGGACGTTTGCCTTTTCGGAATAGCCTCTGCCGAGAACTAACATCGTGAAGTATTACCGTTCCTGGGCAAGCACAGATCCCGTATGCTGTTGTGCCTGTGCATAGGCTGCACGGGGACAGTGAAGAGCAGCAAGAGCTTTCAGGGCTGGCACCTTCTTTGTGGCACAAGGAGCCGGACATTTGCCTTTTCAGAAAAATGCTATGACGAGAACGGACACCGTGAGGTGTACCGATCCTGGGCAAGCACAGATCCCGTATGCTGTTGTGCCTGTGCATAGGCTGCACGGGGACAGTGAAGAGCAGCACGAGTTTTCAGGGCTGGCACCTTCCTTGTGGGACAAGGAGCCGGACATTTGCCTTTTCAGAAAAATGTTATGCCGAGAACGGACACCGAGAGGTGTACCGATCCTGGGCAAGCACAGATCCCGTATGCTGTTGTGCCTGTGCATAGGCTGCACGGGGACAGTGAAGAGCAGCACGAGCTTTCAGGGCTGGCACCTTCCTTGTGGCACAAGGAGCCGGACCTTTGCCTTTTCGGAAGAGCCTCTACCTAGAACGAACATCGTGAAGTGTACCGTTCCTGGGCAAGCACAGATCCCATATGCTGTTATGCCTGTGCATAGGCTGCACGGGGACAGTGAAGAGCAGTAAGAGCTTTCAGGGCTGGCACCTTCCTTGTGGGACAAGGAGCCGGACGTTTGCCTTTTCAGAAAAATGCTATGCCGAGAACGGACACCGAGAGGTGTACTGATCCTGGGCAAGCACAGATCCCCAGTGCTGTTGTGCCTGTGCATAGGCTGCACGGGGACAGTGAAGAGCAGCACGAGCTTTCAGGGCTGGCACCTTCCTTGTGGGACAAGGAGCCGGACCTTTGCCTTTTCGGAAGAGCCTCTGCCGAGAACGAACATCGTGAAGTGTACCGTTCCTGGGCAAGCACAGATCCCCAGTGCTGTTGTGCCTGTGCATAGGCTGCACGGGGACAGTGAAGAGCAGCAAGAGCTTTCAGGGCTGGCACCTTCCTTGTGGGACAAGGAGCCGGACGTTTGCCTTTTCGGAAGAGGCTCTGCTGACAACGGACACCGAGAGGTGTACCGATCCTGGGCAAGCACAGATCCCGTATGCTGTTGTGACTGTGCATAGTCTGCACGGGGACAGTGAAGAGCAGCACGAGCTTTCAGGGCTGGCACCTTCCTTGTGGCACAAGGAGCCGGACCTTTGCCTTTTCAGAAAAATGCTATACCGAGAACGGACACCGAGAGGTGTACCGATCCTGGGCAAGCACAGATCCCCAATGCTGTTGTGCCTGTGCATAGGCTGCACGGGGACAGTGAAGAGCAGCACGAGCTTTCAGGGCTGGCACCTTCCCTGTGGCACAAGGAGCCGGACCTTTGCCTTTTCGGAAAGCGGCTCTGCTGACAACGAACACCGTGAGGTGTACCGATCCTGGGCAAGCACAGATCCCGTATGCTGTTGTGCCTGTGCATAGGCTGCACGGGGACAGTGAAGAGCAGCACGAGCTTTCAGGGCTGGCACCTTCCTTGTGGGACAAGGAGCCGGACGTTTGCCTTTTCAGAAAAATGCTATGCCGAGAACGGACACCGTGAGGTGTACCGTTCCTGGGCAGGCACAGATCCCGTATGCTGTTGTGCCTGTGCATAGGCTGCACGGGGACAGTGAAGAGCAGCACGAGCTTTCAGGGCTGGCACCTTCCTTGTGGGACAAGGAGCCGGACGTTTGCCTTTTCAGAAAAATGCTATGCCGAGAACGGACACCGTGAGGTGTACCGTTCCTGGGCAAGCACAGATCCCGTATGCTGTTGTGCCTGTGCATAGGCTGCACGGGGACAGTGAAGAGCAGCACGAGCTTTCAGGGCTGGCACCTTCCTTGTGGCACAAGGAGCCAGACGTTTGCCTTTTCGGAAAGAGGCTCTGCTGACAACGAACACCGTGAGGTGTACCGATCCTGGGCAAGCACAGATCTCGTATGCTGTTGTGCCTGTGCATAGGCTGCACGGGGACAGTGAAGAGCAGCACGAGCTTTCAGGGCTGGCACCTTCCTTGTGGGACAAGGAGCCGGACGTTTGCCTTTTCGGAATAGCCTCTGCCGAGAACGAACATCGTGAAGTATTACCGTTCCTGGGCAAGCACAGATCCCGTATGCTGTTGTGCCTGTGCATAGGCTGCACGGGGACAGTGAAGAGCAGCAAGAGCTTTCAGGGCTGGCACCTTCTTTGTGGCACAAGGAGCCGGACATTTGCCTTTTCAGAAAAATGCTATGACGAGAACGGACACCGTGAGGTGTACCGATCCTGGGCAAGCACAGATCCCGTATGCTGTTGTGCCTGTGCATAGGCTGCACGGGGACAGTGAAGAGCAGCACGAGCTTTCAGGGCTGGCACCTTCCTTGTGGGACAAGGAGCCGGACGTTTGCCTTTTCAGAAAAATGTTATGCCGAGAACGAACACCGTGAGGTGTACCGATCCTGGGCAAGCACAGATCCCGTATGCTGTTGTGCCTGTGCATAGGCTGCACGGGGACAGTGAAGAGCAGCACGAGCTTTCAGGGCTGGCACCTTCCTTGTGGGACAAGGAGCCGGACGTTTGCCTTTTCGGAAGAGCCTCTGCCGAGAACGAACACCGTGAGGTGTACCGATCCTGGGCAAGCACAGATCCCGTATGCTGTTGTGCCTGTGCATAGGCTGCACGGGGACAGTGAAGAGCAGCACGAGCTTTCAGGGCTGGCACCTTCCTTGTGGCACAAGGAGCCGGACCTTTGCCTTTTCGGAATAGCCTCTGCCGAGAACGAACATCGTGAAGTGTACCGTTCCTGGGCAAGCACAGATCCCCAGTGCTGTTGTGCCTGTGCATAGGCTGCACGGGGACAGTGAAGAGCAGCACGAGCTTTCAGGGCTGGCACCTTCCTTGTGGGACAAGGAGCCGGACATTTGCCTTTTCGGAAGAGCCTCTGCCGAGAACGAACACCGTGAGGTGTACCGATCCTGGGCAAGCACAGATCCCGTATGCTGTTGTGCCTGTGCATAGGCTGCACGGGGACAGTGAAGAGCAGCACGAGCTTTCAGGGCTGGCACCTTCCTTGCGGGACAAGGAGCCGGACGTTTGCCTTTTCAGAAAAATGTTATGCCGAGAACGGACACCGAGAGGTGTACCGTTCCTGCGCAAGCAGAGATCCCCAGTGCTGTTGTGCCTGTGCATAGGCTGCACGGGGACAGTGAAGAGGAGCACGAGCTTTCAGGGCTGGCACCTTCCTTGTGGGACAAGGAGCCAGACGTTTGCCTTTTCGGAAAGCGGCTCTGCCGAGAACGAACACCGTGAGGTGTACCGTTCCTGGGCAAGCACAGATCCCGTATGCTGTTGTGCCTGTGCATAGGCTGCACGGGGACAGTGAAGAGCAGCACGAGCTTTCAGGGCTGGCACCTTCCTTGTGGGACAAGGAGCCGGACGTTTGCCTTTTCGGAATAGCCTCTGCCGAGAACGAACATCGTGAAGTATTACCGTTCCTGGGCAAGCACAGATCCCGTATGCTGTTGTGCCTGTGCATAGGCTGCACGGGGACAGTGAAGAGCAGCAAGAGCTTTCAGGGCTGGCACCTTCTTTGTGGCACAAGGAGCCGGACATTTGCCTTTTCAGAAAAATGCTATGACGAGAACGGACACCGTGAGGTGTACCGATCCTGGGCAAGCACAGATCCCGTATGCTGTTGTGCCTGTGCATAGGCTGCACGGGGACAATGAAGAGCAGCACGAGCTTTCAGGGCTGGCACCTTCATTGTGGCACAAGGAGCCGGACGTTTGCCTTTTCAGAAAAATGTTATGCCGAGAACGAACACCGTGAGGTGTACCGATCCTGGGCAAGCACAGATTCCGTATGCTGTTGTGCCTGTGCATAGGCTGCACGGGGACAGTGAAGAGGAGCACGAGCTTTCAGGGCTGGCACCTTCCTTGTGGGACAAGGAGCCGGACGTTTGCCTTTTCGGAAGAGCCTCTGCCGAGAACGAACACCGTGAGGTGTACCGATCCTGGGCAAGCACAGATCCCGTATGCTGTTGTGCCTGTGCATAGGCTGCACGGGGACAGTGAAGAGCAGCACGAGCTTTCAGGGCTGGCACCTTCCTTGTGGCACAAGGAGCCGGACCTTTGCCTTTTCGGAATAGCCTCTGCCGAGAACGAACATCGTGAAGTGTACCGTTCCCGGGCAAGCACAGATCCCCAGTGCTGTTGTGCCTGTGCATAGGCTGCACGGGGACAGTGAAGAGCAGCACGAGCTTTCAGGGCTGGCACCTTCCTTGTGGCACAAGGAGCCGGACATTTGCCTTTTCGGAAGAGCCTCTGCCGAGAACGAACACCGTGAGGTGTACCGTTCCTGGGCAAGCACAGATCCTGTATGCTGTTGTGCCTGTGCATAGGCTGCACGGGGACAGTGAAGAGCAGCACGAGCTTTCAGGGCTGGCACCTTCCTTGTGGCACAAGGAGCCGGACCTTTGCCTTTTCGGAAGAGCCTCTACCTAGAACGAACATCGTGAAGTGTACCGTTCCTGGGCAAGCACAGATCCCATATGATGTTATGCCTGTGCATAGGCTGCACGGGGACAGTGAAGAGCAGTAAGAGCTTTCAGGGCTGGCACCTTCCTTGTGGGACAAGGAGCCGGAAGTTTGCCTTTTCAGAAAAATGCTATGACGAGAACGGACACCGTGAGATGTACCGATCCTGGGGAAGCACAGATCCCGTATGCTGTTGTGCCTGTGCATAGGCTGCACGGGGACAGTGAAGAGGAGCACGAGCTTTCAGGGCTGGCACCTTCCTTGTGGGACAAGGAGCCGGACGTTTGCCTTTTCGGAAGAGCCTCTGCCGAGAACGAACACCGTGAGGTGTACCGATCCTGGGCAAGCACAGATCCCGTATGCTGTTGTGCCTGTGCATAGGCTGCACGGGGACAGTGAAGAGCAGCACGAGCTTTCAGGGCTGGCACCTTCCTTGTGGGACAAGGAGCCGGACGTTTGCCTTTTCGGAAGAGCCTCTGCCGAGAACGAACACCGTGAGGTGTACCGATCCTGGGCAAGCACAGATCCCGTATGCTGTTGTGCCTGTGCATAGGCTGCACGGGGACAGTGAAGAGCAGCACGAGCTTTCAGGGCTGGCACCTTCCTTGTGGGACAAGGAGCCGGACGTTTGCCTTTTCGGAATAGCCTCTGCCGAGAACGAACATCGTGAAGTATTACCGTTCCTGGGCAAGCACAGATCCCGTATGCTGTTGTGCCTGTGCATAGGCTGCACGGGGACAGTGAAGAGCAGCAAGAGCTTTCAGGGCTGGCACCTTCTTTGTGGCACAAGGAGCCGGACATTTGCCTTTTCAGAAAAATGCTATGACGAGAACGGACACCGTGAGGTGTACCGATCCTGGGCAAGCACAGATCCCGTATGCTGTTGTGCCTGTGCATAGGCTGCACGGGGACAATGAAGAGCAGCACGAGCTTTCAGGGCTGGCACCTTCCTTGTGGCACAAGGAGCCGGACATTTGCCTTTTCAGAAAAATGTTATGCCGAGAACGAACACCGTGAGGTGTACCGATCCTGGGCAAGCACAGATTCCGTATGCTGTTGTGCCTGTGCATAGGCTGCACGGGGACAGTGAAGAGGAGCACGAGCTTTCAGGGCTGGCACCTTCCTTGTGGGACAAGGAGCCGGACGTTTGCCTTTTCGGAAGAGCCTCTGCCGAGAACGAACACCGTGAGGTGTACCGATCCTGGGCAAGCACAGATCCCGTATGCTGTTGTGCCTGTGCATAGGCTGCACGGGGACAGTGAAGAGCAGCACGAGCTTTCAGGGCTGGCACCTTCCTTGTGGCACAAGGAGCCGGACCTTTGCCTTTTCGGAATAGCCTCTGCCGAGAACGAACATCGTGAAGTGTACCGTTCCTGGGCAAGCACAGATCCTGTATGCTGTTGTGCCTGTGCATAGGCTGCACGGGGACAGTGAAGAGCAGCACGAGCTTTCAGGGCTGGCACCTTCCTTGTGGCACAAGGAGCCGGACCTTTGCCTTTTCGGAAGAGCCTCTACCTAGAACGAACATCGTGAAGTGTACCGTTCCTGGGCAAGCACAGATCCCATATGATGTTATGCCTGTGCATAGGCTGCACGGGGACAGTGAAGAGCAGTAAGAGCTTTCAGGGCTGGCACCTTCCTTGTGGGACAAGGAGCCGGAAGTTTGCCTTTTCAGAAAAATGCTATGCCGAGAACGGACACCGAGAGGTGTACCGATCCTGGGGAAGCACAGATCCCGTATGCTGTTGTGCCTGTGCATAGGCTGCACGGGGACAGTGAAGAGGAGCACGAGCTTTCAGGGCTGGCACCTTCCTTGTGGGACAAGGAGCCGGACGTTTGCCTTTTCGGAAGAGCCTCTGCCGAGAACGAACACCGTGAGGTGTACCGATCCTGGGCAAGCACAGATCCCGTATGCTGTTGTGCCTGTGCATAGGCTGCACGGGGACAGTGAAGAGCAGCAAGAGCTTTCAGGGCTGGCACCTTCCTTGTGGGACAAGGAGCCGGACGTTTGCCTTTTCGGAAGAGCCTCTGCCGAGAACGAACACCGTGAGGTGTACCGATCCTGGGCAAGCACAGATCCCGTATGCTGTTGTGCCTGTGCATAGGCTGCACGGGGACAGTGAAGAGGAGCACGAGCTTTCAGGGCTGGCACCTTCCTTGCGGGACAAGGAGCCGGACGTTTGCCTTTTCAGAAAAATGTTATGCCGAGAACGGACACCGTGAGGTGTACCGTTCCTGCGCAAGCAGAGATCCCCAGTGCTGTTGTGCCTGTGCATAGGCTGCACGGGGACAGTGAAGAGGAGCACGAGCTTTCAGGGCTGGCACCTTCCTTGTGGGACAAGGAGCCGGACGTTTGCCTTTTCGGAAAGAGGCTCTGCTGACAACGAACACCGTGAGGTGTACCGTTCCTGGGCAAGCACAGATCCCGTATGCTGTTGTGCCTGTGCATAGGCTGCATGGGGACAGTGAAGAGCAGCACGAGCTTTCAGGGCTGGCACCTTCCTTGTGGCACAAGGAGCCGGACGTTTGCCTTTTCAGAAAAATGCTATGCCGAGAACGGACACCGTGAGGTGTACCGTTCCTGGGCAGGCACAGATCCCGTATGCTGTTGTGCCTGTGCATAGGCTGCACGGGGACAGTGAAGAGCAGCACGAGCTTTCAGGGCTGGCACCTTCCTTATGGGACAAGGAGCCGGACGTTTGCCTTTTCGGAATAGCCTCTGCCGAGAACGAACACCGTGAGGTGTACCGATCCTGGGCAAGCACAGATCCCGTATGCTGTTGTGCCTGTGCATAGGCTGCACGGGGACAGTGAAGAGGAGCACGAGCTTTCAGGGCTGGCACCTTCCTTGCGGGACAAGGAGCCGGACGTTTGCCTTTTCAGAAAAATGTTATGCCGAGAACGGACACCGAGAGGTGTACCGTTTCTGCGCAAGCAGAGATCCCCAGTGCTGTTGTGCCTGTGCATAGGCTGCACGGGGACAGTGAAGAGCAGCAAGAGCTTTCAGGGCTGGCACCTTCCTTGTGGGACGAGCCGGACGTTTGCCTTTTCAGAAAAATGCTATGCCGAGAACGGACACCGTGAAGTGTACCGTTCCTGGGCAAGCACAGATCCCCAGTGCTGTTGTGCCTGTGCATAGGCTGCACGGGGACAGTGAAGAGCAGCACGAGCTTTCAGGGCTGGCACCTTCCTTGTGGGACAAGGAGCCGGACGTTTGCCTTTTCGGAAGAGGCTCTGCTGACAACGGACACCGAGAGGTGTACCGATCCTGGGCAAGCACAGATCCCGTATGCTGTTGTGCCTGTGCATAGGCTGCACGGGGACAGTGAAGAGCAGCACGAGCTTTCAGGGCTGGCACCTTCCTTGTGGGACAAGGAGCCGGACCTTTGTCTTTTCGGAAGAGCCTCTGCCGAGAACGAACATCGTGAAGTGTACCGTTCCTGGGCAAGCACAGATCCCGTATGCTGTTGTGCCTGTGCATAGGCTGCACGGGGACAGTGAAGAGCAGCACGAGCTTTCAGGGCTGGCACCTTCCTTGTGGGACAAGGAGCCGGACCTTTGCCTTTTCAGAATAGCCTCTGCCGAGAACGAACATCGTGAAGTGTACCGATCCTGGGCAAGCACAGATCCCCAGTGCTGTTGTGCCTGTGCATAGGCTGCACGGGGACAGTGAAGAGCAGCAAGAGCTTTCAGGGCTGGCACCTTCCTTGTGGGACAAGGAGCCGGACGTTTGCCTTTTCGGAAGAGGCTCTGCTGACAACGGACACCGAGAGGTGTACCGATCCTGGGCAAGCACAGATCCCGTATGCTGTTGTGACTGTGCATAGGCTGCACGGGGACAGTGAAGAGCAGCACGAGCTTTCAGGGCTGGCACCTTCCTTGTGGGACAAGGAGCCGGACGTTTGCCTTTTCGGAAAAATGCTATACCGAGAACGGACACCGTGATGTGTACCAATCCTGGGCAAGCACAGATCCCGTATGCTGTTGTGCCTGTGCATAGGCTGCACGGGGACAGTGAAGAGCAGCACGAGCTTTCAGGGCTGGCACCTTCCTTGTGGGACAAGGAGCCGGACATTTGCCTTTTCAGAAAAATGTTATGCCGAGAACGGACACCGAGAGGTGTACCGATCCTGGGCAAGCACAGATCCCGTATGCTGTTGTGCCTGTGCATAGGCTGCACGGGGACAGTGAAGAGCAGCACGAGCTTTCAGGGCTGGCACCTTCCTTGTGGGACAAGGAGCCGGACGTTTGCCTTTTCGGAAAGAGGCTCTGCTGACAACGAACACCGTGAGGTGTACCGATCCTGGGCAAGCACAGATCCCCAGTGCTGTTGTGCCTGTGCATAGGCTGCACGGGGACAGTGAAGAGCAGCAAGAGCTTTCAGGGCTGGCACCTTCCTTGTGGGACGAGCCGGACGTTTGCCTTTTCAGAAAAATGCTATGCCGAGAACGGACACCGTGAGGTGTACCGTTCCTGGGCAGGCACAGATCCCCAGTGCTGTTGTGCCTGTGCATAGGCTGCACGGGGACAGTGAAGAGCAGCACGAGCTTTCAGGGCTGGCACCTTCCTTGTGGGACAAGGAGCCGGACGTTTGCCTTTTCGGAATAGCCTCTGCCGAGAACGAACATCGTGAAGTGTACCGTTCCTGGGCAAGCACAGATCCCCAGTGCTGTTGTGCCTGTGCATAGGCTGCACGGGGACAGTGAAGAGCAGCACGAGCTTTCAGGGCTGGCACCTTCCTTGTGGGACAAGGAGCCGGACATTTGCCTTTTCAGAAAAATGTTATGCCGAGAACGGACACCGAGAGGTGTACTGATCCTGGGCAAGCACAGATCCCCAATGCTGTTGTGCCTGTGCATAGGCTGCACGGGGACAGTGAAGAGCAGCACGAGCTTTCAGGGCTGGCACCTTCCTTGTGGGACAAGGAGCCGGACGTTTGCCTTTTCGGAAGAGCCTCTGCCGAGAACGAACACCGTGAGGTGTACCGATCATGGGCAAGCACAGATCTCGTATGCTGTTGTGCCTGTGCATAGGCTGCACGGGGACAGTGAAGAGCAGCACGAGCTTTCAGGGCTGGCACCTTCCTTGTGGGACAAGGAGCCGGACGTTTGCCTTTTCGGAATAGCCTCTGCCGAGAACTAACATCGTGAAGTATTACCGTTCCTGGGCAAGCACAGATCCCGTATGCTGTTGTGCCTGTGCATAGGCTGCACGGGGACAGTGAAGAGCAGCAAGAGCTTTCAGGGCTGGCACCTTCTTTGTGGCACAAGGAGCCGGACATTTGCCTTTTCAGAAAAATGCTATGACGAGAACGGACACCGTGAGGTGTACCGATCCTGGGCAAGCACAGATCCCGTATGCTGTTGTGCCTGTGCATAGGCTGCACGGGGACAGTGAAGAGCAGCACGAGTTTTCAGGGCTGGCACCTTCCTTGTGGGACAAGGAGCCGGACATTTGCCTTTTCAGAAAAATGTTATGCCGAGAACGGACACCGAGAGGTGTACCGATCCTGGGCAAGCACAGATCCTGTATGCTGTTGTGCCTGTGCATAGGCTGCACGGGGACAGTGAAGAGGAGCATGAGCTTTCAGGGCTGGCACCTTCCTTGTGGGACAAGGAGCCGGACGTTTGCCTTTTCGGAAGAGCCTCTGCCGAGAACGAACACCGTGAGGTGTACCGATCCTGGGCAAGCACAGATCCCGTATGCTGTTGTGCCTGTGCATAGGCTGCACGGGGACAGTGAAGAGCAGCACGAGCTTTCAGGGCTGGCACCTTCCTTGTGGCACAAGGAGCCGGACCTTTGCCTTTTCGGAAGAGCCTCTGCCGAGAACGAACATCGTGAAGTGTACCGTTCCTGGGCAAGCACAGATCCCCAGTGCTGTTGTGCCTGTGCATAGGCTGCACGGGGACAGTGAAGAGCAGCACGAGCTTTCAGGGCTGGCACCTTCCTTGTGGGACAAGGAGCCGTACGTTTGCCTTTTCGGAAGAGCCTCTGCCGAGAACGAACACCGTGAGGTGTACCGATCCTGGGCAAGCACAGATCCCGTATGCTGTTGTGCCTGTGCATAGGCTGCACGGGGACAGTGAAGAGCAGCAAGAGCTTTCAGGGCTGGCACCTTCCTTGTGGGACGAGCCGGACGTTTGCCTTTTCAGAAAAATGCTATGCCGAGAACGGACACCGTGAAGTGTACCGTTCCTGGGCAAGCACAGATCCCCAGTGCTGTTGTGCCTGTGCATAGGCTGCACGGGGACAGTGAAGAGCAGCACGAGCTTTCAGGGCTGGCACCTTCCTTGTGGGACAAGGAGCCGGACGTTTGCCTTTTCGGAAGAGGCTCTGCTGACAACGGACACCGAGAGGTGTACCGATCCTGGGCAAGCACAGATCCCGTATGCTGTTGTGCCTGTGCATAGGCTGCACGGGGACAGTGAAGAGCAGCACGAGCTTTCAGGGCTGGCACCTTCCTTGTGGCACAAGGAGCCGGACCTTTGCCTTTTCAGAAAAATGCTATACCGAGAACGGACACCGAGAGGTGTACCGATCCTGGGCAAGCACAGATCCCCAATGCTGTTGTGCCTGTGCATAGGCTGCACGGGGACAGTGAAGAGCAGCACGAGCTTTCAGGGCTGGCACCTTCCCTGTGGCACAAGGAGCCGGATCTTTGCCTTTTCGGAAAGCGGCTCTGCTGACAACGAACACCGTGAGGTGTACCGATCCTGGGCAAGCACAGATCCCGTATGCTGTTGTGCCTGTGCATAGGCTGCACGGGGACAGTGAAGAGCAGCACGAGCTTTCAGGGCTGGCACCTTCCTTGTGGGACAAGGAGCCGGACCTTTGTATTTTCGGAAGAGCCTCTGCCGAGAACGAACATCGTGAAGTGTACCGTTCCTGGGCAAGCACAGATCCCCAGTGCTGTTGTGCCTGTGCATAGGCTGCACGGGGACAGTGAAGAGCAGCAAGAGCTTTCAGGGCTGGCACCTTCCTTGTGGGACAAGGAGCCGGACCTTTGCCTTTTCAGAATAGCCTCTGCCGAGAACGAACATCGTGAAGTGTACCGATCCTGGGCAAGCACAGATCCCCAGTGCTGTTGTGCCTGTGCATAGGCTGCACGGGGACAGTGAAGAGCAGCAAGAGCTTTCAGGGCTGGCACCTTCCTTGTGGGACAAGGAGCCGGACGTTTGCCTTTTCGGAAGAGGCTCTGCTGACAACGGACACCGAGAGGTGTACCGATCCTGGGCAAGCACAGATCCCGTATGCTGTTGTGACTGTGCATAGGCTGCACGGGGACAGTGAAGAGCAGCACGAGCTTTCAGGGCTGGCACCTTCCTTGTGGGACAAGGAGCCGGACGTTTGCCTTTTCGGAAAAATGCTATACCGAGAACGGACACCGTGATGTGTACCAATCCTGGGCAAGCACAGATCCCGTATGCTGTTGTGCCTGTGCATAGGCTGCACGGGGACAGTGAAGAGCAGCACGAGCTTTCAGGGCTGGCACCTTCCTTGTGGGACAAGGAGCCGGACATTTGTCTTTTCAGAAAAATGTTATGCCGAGAACGGACACCGAGAGGTGTACCGATCCTGGGCAAGCACAGATCCCGTATGCTGTTGTGCCTGTGCATAGGCTGCACGGGGACAGTGAAGAGCAGCACGAGCTTTCAGGGCTGGCACCTTCCTTGTGGGACAAGGAGCCGGACGTTTGCCTTTTCGGAAAGAGGCTCTGCTGACAACGAACACCGTGAGGTGTACCGATCCTGGGCAAGCACAGATCCCCAGTGCTGTTGTGCCTGTGCATAGGCTGCACGGGGACAGTGAAGAGCAGCACGAGCTTTCAGGGCTGGCACCTTCCTTGTGGGACGAGCCGGACGTTTGCCTTTTCAGAAAAATGCTATGCCGAGAACGGACACCGTGAGGTGTACCGTTCCTGGGCAGGCACAGATCCCCAGTGCTGTTGTGCCTGTGCATAGGCTGCACGGGGACAGTGAAGAGCAGCACGAGCTTTCAGGGCTGGCACCTTCCTTGTGGGACAAGGAGCCGGACGTTTGCCTTTTCGGAATAGCCTCTGCCGAGAACGAACATCGTGAAGTGTACCGTTCCTGGGCAAGCACAGATCCCCAGTGCTGTTGTGCCTGTGCATAGGCTGCACGGGGACAGTGAAGAGCAGCACGAGCTTTCAGGGCTGGCACCTTCCTTGTGGGACAAGGAGCCGGACATTTGCCTTTTCAGAAAAATGTTATGCCGAGAACGGACACCGAGAGGTGTACTGATCCTGGGCAAGCACAGATCCCCAATGCTGTTGTGCCTGTGCATAGGCTGCACGGGGACAGTGAAGAGCAGCACGAGCTTTCAGGGCTGGCACCTTCCTTGTGGGACAAGGAGCCGGACGTTTGCCTTTTCGGAAGAGCCTCTGCCGAGAACGAACACCGTGAGGTGTACCGATCATGGGCAAGCACAGATCTCGTATGCTGTTGTGCCTGTGCATAGGCTGCACGGGGACAGTGAAGAGCAGCACGAGCTTTCAGGGCTGGCACCTTCCTTGTGGGACAAGGAGCCGGACGTTTGCCTTTTCGGAATAGCCTCTGCCGAGAACTAACATCGTGAAGTATTACCGTTCCTGGGCAAGCACAGATCCCGTATGCTGTTGTGCCTGTGCATAGGCTGCACGGGGACAGTGAAGAGCAGCAAGAGCTTTCAGGGCTGGCACCTTCTTTGTGGCACAAGGAGCCGGACATTTGCCTTTTCAGAAAAATGCTATGACGAGAACGGACACCGTGAGGTGTACCGATCCTGGGCAAGCACAGATCCCGTATGCTGTTGTGCCTGTGCATAGGCTGCACGGGGACAGTGAAGAGCAGCACGAGTTTTCAGGGCTGGCACCTTCCTTGTGGGACAAGGAGCCGGACATTTGCCTTTTCAGAAAAATGTTATGCCGAGAACGGACACCGAGAGGTGTACCGATCCTGGGCAAGCACAGATCCTGTATGCTGTTGTGCCTGTGCATAGGCTGCATGGGGACAGTGAAGAGGAGCATGAGCTTTCAGGGCTGGCACCTTCCTTGTGGCACAAGGAGCCGGACGTTTGCCTTTTCGGAAGAGCCTCTGCCGAGAACGAACACCATGAGGTGTACCGATCCTGGGCAAGCACAGATCCCGTATGCTGTTGTGCCTGTGCATAGGCTGCACGGGGACAGTGAAGAGCAGCACGAGCTTTCAGGGCTGGCACCTTCCTTGTGGCACAAGGAGCCGGACCTTTGCCTTTTCGGAAGAGCCTCTGCCGAGAACGAACATCGTGAAGTGTACCGTTCCTGGGCAAGCACAGATCCCCAGTGCTGTTGTGCCTGTGCATAGGCTGCACGGGGACAGTGAAGAGCAGCACGAGCTTTCAGGGCTGGCACCTTCCTTGTGGGACAAGGAGCCGGACGTTTGCCTTTTCGGAAGAGCCTCTGCCGAGAACGAACACCGTGAGGTGTACCGATCCTGGGCAAGCACAGATCCCGTATGCTGTTGTGCCTGTGCATAGGCTGCACGGGGACAGTGAAGAGCAGCACGAGCTTTCAGGGCTGGCACCTTCCTTGTGGCATAAGGAGCCGGACCTTTGCCTTTTCGGAAGAGCCTCTACCTAGAACGAACATCGTGAAGTGTACCGTTCCTGGGCAAGCACAGATCCCATATGCTGTTATGCCTGTGCATAGGCTGCACGGGGACAGTGAAGAGCAGTAAGAGCTTTCAGGGCTGGCACCTTCCTTGTGGGACAAGGAGCCGGACGTTTGCCTTTTCAGAAAAATGCTATGCCGAGAACGGACACCGAGAGGTGTACTGATCCTGGGCAAGCACAGATCCCCAGTGCTGTTGTGCCTGTGCATAGGCTGCACGGGGACAGTGAAGAGCAGCATGAGCTTTCAGGGCTGGCACCTTCCTTGTGGGACAAGGAGCCGGACCTTTGCCTTTTCGGAATAGCCTCTGCCGAGAACGAACATCGTGAAGTGTACCGTTCCTGGGCAAGCACAGATCCCCAGTGCTGTTGTGCCTGTGCATAGGCTGCACGGGGACAGTGAAGAGCAGCAAGAGCTTTCAGGGCTGGCACCTTCCTTGTGGGACAAGGAGCCGGACGTTTGCCTTTTCGGAAGAGGCTCTGCTGACAACGGACACCGAGAGGTGTACCGATCCTGGGCAAGCACAGATCCCGTATGCTGTTGTGCCTGTGCATAGTCTGCACGGGGACAGTGAAGAGCAGCACGAGCTTTCAGGGCTGGCACCTTCCTTGTGGCACAAGGAGCCGGACCTTTGCCTTTTCAGAAAAATGCTATACCGAGAACGGACACCGAGAGGTGTACCGATCCTGGGCAAGCACAGATCCCCAATGCTGTTGTGCCTGTGCATAGGCTGCACGGGGACAGTGAAGAGCAGCACGAGCTTTCAGGGCTGGCACCTTCCCTGTGGCACAAGGAGCCGGACCTTTGCCTTTTCGGAAAGCGGCTCTGCTGACAACGAACACCGTGAGGTGTACCGATCCTGGGCAAGCACAGATCCCGTATGCTGTTGTGCCTGTGCATAGGCTGCACGGGGACAGTGAAGAGCAGCATGAGCTTTCAGGGCTGGCACCTTCCTTGTGGGACAAGGAGCCGGACGTTTGCCTTTTCAGAAAAATGCTATGCCGAGAACGGACACCGTGAGGTGTACCGTTCCTGGGCAGGCACAGATCCCGTATGCTGTTGTGCCTGTGCATAGGCTTCACGGGGACAGTGAAGAGCAGCACGAGCTTTCAGGGCTGGCACCTTCCTTGTGGGACAAGGAGCCGGACGTTTGCCTTTTCAGAAAAATGCTATGCCGAGAACGGACACCGTGAGGTGTACCGTTCCTGGGCAAGCACAGATCCCCAGTGCTGTTGTGCCTGTGCATAGGCTGCACGGGGACAGTGAAGAGCAGCACGAGCTTTCAGGGCTGGCACCTTCCTTGTGGCACAAGGAGCCAGACGTTTGCCTTTTCGGAAAGAGGCTCTGCTGACAACGAACACCGTGAGGTGTACCGTTCCTGGGCAAGCACAGATCTCGTATGCTGTTGTGCCTGTGCATAGGCTGCACGGGGACAGTGAAGAGCAGCACGAGCTTTCAGGGCTGGCACCTTCCTTGTGGGACAAGGAGCCGGACGTTTGCCTTTTCGGAATAGCCTCTGCCGAGAACGAACATCGTGAAGTATTACCGTTCCTGGGCAAGCACAGATCCCGTATGCTGTTGTGCCTGTGCATAGGCTGCACGGGGACAGTGAAGAGCAGCAAGAGCTTTCAGGGCTGGCACCTTCTTTGTGGCACAAGGAGCCGGACATTTGCCTTTTCAGAAAAATGCTATGACGAGAACGGACACTGTGAGGTGTACCGATCCTGGGCAAGCACAGATCCCGTATGCTGTTGTGCCTGTGCATAGGCTGCACGGGGACAGTGAAGAGCAGCACGAGCTTTCAGGGCTGGCACCTTCCTTGTGGGACAAGGAGCCGGACATTTGCCTTTTCAGAAAAATGTTATGCCGAGAACGAACACCGTGAGGTGTACCGATCCTGGGCAAGCACAGATCCCGTATGCTGTTGTGCCTGTGCATAGGCTGCACGGGGACAGTGAAGAGGAGCACGAGCTTTCAGGGCTGGCACCTTCCTTGTGGGACAAGGAGCCGGACGTTTGCCTTTTCGGAAGAGCCTCTGCCGAGAACGAACACCGTGAGGTGTACCGATCCTGGGCAAGCACAGATCCCGTATGCTGTTGTGCCTGTGCATAGGCTGCACGGGGACAGTGAAGAGCAGCACGAGCTTTCAGGGCTGGCACCTTCCTTGTGGCACAAGGAGCCGGACCTTTGCCTTTTCGGAATAGCCTCTGCCGAGAACGAACATCGTGAAGTGTACCGTTCCTGGGCAAGCACAGATCCCCAGTGCTGTTGTGCCTGTGCATAGGCTGCACGGGGACAGTGAAGAGGAGCACGAGCTTTCAGGGCTGGCACCTTCCTTGTGGGACAAGGAGCCGGACATTTGCCTTTTCGGAAGAGCCTCTGCCGAGAACGAACACCGTGAGGTGTACCGATCCTGGGCAAGCACAGATCCCGTATGCTGTTGTGCCTGTGCATAGGCTGCACGGGGACAGTGAAGAGCAGCACGAGCTTTCAGGGCTGGCACCTTCCTTGTGGCACAAGGAGCCGGACCTTTGCCTTTTCGGAAGAGCCTCTACCTAGAACGAACATCGTGAAGTGTACCGTTCCTGGGCAAGCACAGATCCCATATGATGTTATGCCTGTGCATAGGCTGCACGGGGACAGTGAAGAGCAGTAAGAGCTTTCAGGGCTGGCACCTTCCTTGTGGGACAAGGAGCCGGAAGTTTGCCTTTTCAGAAAAATGCTATGCCGAGAACGGACACCGAGAGGTGTACCGATCCTGGGGAAGCACAGATCCCGTATGCTGTTGTGCCTGTGCATAGGCTGCACGGGGACAGTGAAGAGCAGCACGAGCTTTCAGGGCTGGCACCTTCCTTGTGGGACAAGGAGCCGGACGTTTGCCTTTTCGGAAGAGCCTCTGCCGAGAACGAACACCGTGAGGTGTACCGATCCTGGGCAAGCACAGATCCCGTATGCTGTTGTGCCTGTGCATAGGCTGCACGGGGACAGTGAAGAGGAGCACGAGCTTTCAGGGCTGGCACCTTCCTTGCGGGACAAGGAGCCGGACGTTTGCCTTTTCAGAAAAATGTTATGCCGAGAACGGACACCGAGAGGTGTACCGTTCCTGCGCAAGCAGAGATCCCCAGTGCTGTTGTGCCTGTGCATAGGCTGCACGGGGACAGTGAAGAGGAGCACGAGCTTTCAGGGCTGGCACCTTCCTTGTGGGACAAGGAGCCGGACGTTTGCCTTTTCGGAATAGCCTCTGCCGAGAACGAACATCGTGAAGTGTACCGTTCCTGGGCAAGCACAGATCCCCAGTGCTGTTGTGCCTGTGCATAGGCTGCACGGGGACAGTGAAGAGCAGCAAGAGCTTTCAGGGCTGGCACCTTCCTTGTGGGACAAGGAGCCGGACGTTTGCCTTTTCGGAAGAGGCTCTGCTGACAACGGACACCGAGAGGTGTACCGATCCTGGGCAAGCACAGATCCCGTATGCTGTTGTGCCTGTGCATAGTCTGCACGGGGACAGTGAAGAGCAGCACGAGCTTTCAGGGCTGGCACCTTCCTTGTGGCACAAGGAGCCGGACCTTTGCCTTTTCAGAAAAATGCTATACCGAGAACGGACACCGAGAGGTGTACCGATCCTGGGCAAGCACAGATCCCCAATGCTGTTGTGCCTGTGCATAGGCTGCACGGGGACAGTGAAGAGCAGCACGAGCTTTCAGGGCTGGCACCTTCCCTGTGGCACAAGGAGCCGGACCTTTGCCTTTTCGGAAAGCGGCTCTGCTGACAACGAACACCGTGAGGTGTACCGATCCTGGGCAAGCACAGATCCCGTATGCTGTTGTGCCTGTGCATAGGCTGCACGGGGACAGTGAAGAGCAGCACGAGCTTTCAGGGCTGGCACCTTCCTTGTGGGACAAGGAGCCGGACGTTTGCCTTTTCAGAAAAATGCTATGCCGAGAACGGACACCGTGAGGTGTACCGTTCCTGGGCAGGCACAGATCCCGTATGCTGTTGTGCCTGTGCATAGGCTTCACGGGGACAGTGAAGAGCAGCACGAGCTTTCAGGGCTGGCACCTTCCTTGTGGGACAAGGAGCCGGACGTTTGCCTTTTCAGAAAAATGCTATGCCGAGAACGGACACCGTGAGGTGTACCGTTCCTGGGCAAGCACAGATCCCCAGTGCTGTTGTGCCTGTGCATAGGCTGCACGGGGACAGTGAAGAGCAGCACGAGCTTTCAGGGCTGGCACCTTCCTTGTGGCACAAGGAGCCAGACGTTTGCCTTTTCGGAAAGAGGCTCTGCTGACAACGAACACCGTGAGGTGTACCGTTCCTGGGCAAGCACAGATCTCGTATGCTGTTGTGCCTGTGCATAGGCTGCACGGGGACAGTGAAGAGCAGCACGAGCTTTCAGGGCTGGCACCTTCCTTGTGGGACAAGGAGCCGGACGTTTGCCTTTTCGGAATAGCCTCTGCCGAGAACGAACATCGTGAAGTATTACCGTTCCTGGGCAAGCACAGATCCCGTATGCTGTTGTGCCTGTGCATAGGCTGCACGGGGACAGTGAAGAGCAGCAAGAGCTTTCAGGGCTGGCACCTTCTTTGTGGCACAAGGAGCCGGACATTTGCCTTTTCAGAAAAATGCTATGACGAGAACGGACACTGTGAGGTGTACCGATCCTGGGCAAGCACAGATCCCGTATGCTGTTGTGCCTGTGCATAGGCTGCACGGGGACAGTGAAGAGCAGCACGAGCTTTCAGGGCTGGCACCTTCCTTGTGGGACAAGGAGCCGGACATTTGCCTTTTCAGAAAAATGTTATGCCGAGAACGAACACCGTGAGGTGTACCGATCCTGGGCAAGCACAGATCCCGTATGCTGTTGTGCCTGTGCATAGGCTGCACGGGGACAGTGAAGAGGAGCACGAGCTTTCAGGGCTGGCACCTTCCTTGTGGGACAAGGAGCCGGACGTTTGCCTTTTCGGAAGAGCCTCTGCCGAGAACGAACACCGTGAGGTGTACCGATCCTGGGCAAGCACAGATCCCGTATGCTGTTGTGCCTGTGCATAGGCTGCACGGGGACAGTGAAGAGCAGCACGAGCTTTCAGGGCTGGCACCTTCCTTGTGGCACAAGGAGCCGGACCTTTGCCTTTTCGGAATAGCCTCTGCCGAGAACGAACATCGTGAAGTGTACCGTTCCTGGGCAAGCACAGATCCCCAGTGCTGTTGTGCCTGTGCATAGGCTGCACGGGGACAGTGAAGAGGAGCACGAGCTTTCAGGGCTGGCACCTTCCTTGTGGGACAAGGAGCCGGACATTTGCCTTTTCGGAAGAGCCTCTGCCGAGAACGAACACCGTGAGGTGTACCGATCCTGGGCAAGCACAGATCCCGTATGCTGTTGTGCCTGTGCATAGGCTGCACGGGGACAGTGAAGAGCAGCACGAGCTTTCAGGGCTGGCACCTTCCTTGTGGCACAAGGAGCCGGACCTTTGCCTTTTCGGAAGAGCCTCTACCTAGAACGAACATCGTGAAGTGTACCGTTCCTGGGCAAGCACAGATCCCATATGATGTTATGCCTGTGCATAGGCTGCACGGGGACAGTGAAGAGCAGTAAGAGCTTTCAGGGCTGGCACCTTCCTTGTGGGACAAGGAGCCGGAAGTTTGCCTTTTCAGAAAAATGCTATGCCGAGAACGGACACCGAGAGGTGTACCGATCCTGGGGAAGCACAGATCCCGTATGCTGTTGTGCCTGTGCATAGGCTGCACGGGGACAGTGAAGAGGAGCACGAGCTTTCAGGGCTGGCACCTTCCTTGTGGGACAAGGAGCCGGACGTTTGCCTTTTCGGAAGAGCCTCTGCCGAGAACGAACACCGTGAGGTGTACCGATCCTGGGCAAGCACAGATCCCGTATGCTGTTGTGCCTGTGCATAGGCTGCACGGGGACAGTGAAGAGCAGCACGAGCTTTCAGGGCTGGCACCTTCCTTGTGGGACAAGGAGCCGGACGTTTGCCTTTTCGGAAGAGCCTCTGCCGAGAACGAACACCGTGAGGTGTACCGATCCTGGGCAAGCACAGATCCCGTATGCTGTTGTGCCTGTGCATAGGCTGCACGGGGACAGTGAAGAGGAGCACGAGCTTTCAGGGCTGGCACCTTCCTTGCGGGACAAGGAGCCGGACGTTTGCCTTTTCAGAAAAATGTTATGCCGAGAACGGACACCGAGAGGTGTACCGTTCCTGCGCAAGCAGAGATCCCCAGTGCTGTTGTGCCTGTGCATAGGCTGCACGGGGACAGTGAAGAGGAGCACGAGCTTTCAGGGCTGGCACCTTCCTTGTGGGACAAGGAGCCGGACGTTTGCCTTTTCGGAAAGCGGCTCTGCTGACAACGAACACCGTGAGGTGTACCGTTCCTGGGCAAGCACAGATCCCGTATGCTGTTGTGCCTGTGCATAGGCTGCACGGGGACAGTGAAGAGCAGCACGAGCTTTCAGGGCTGGCACCTTCCTTGTGGGACAAGGAGCCGGACGTTTGCCTTTTCAGAAAAATGCTATGCCGAGAACGGACACCGTGAGGTGTACCGTTCCTGGGCAGGCACAGATCCCCAGTGCTGTTGTGCCTGTGCATAGGCTGCACGGGGACAGTGAAGAGCAGCACGAGCTTTCAGGGCTGGCACCTTCCTTGTGGGACAAGGAGCCGGACGTTTGCCTTTTCGGAAGAGCCTCTGCCGAGAACGAACACCGTGAGGTGTACCGATCCTGGGCAAGCACAGATCCCGTATGCTGTTGTGCCTGTGCATAGGCTGCACGGGGACAGTGAAGAGCAGCACGAGCTTTCAGGGCTGGCACCTTCCTTGTGGCACAAGGAGCCGGACGTTTGCCTTTTCGGAAGAGCCTCTACCTAGAACGAACATCGTGAAGTGTACCGTTCCTGGGCAAGCACAGATCCCATATGATGTTATGCCTGTGCATAGGCTGCACGGGGACAGTGAAGAGCAGTAAGAGCTTTCAGGGCTGGCACCTTCCTTGTGGGACAAGGAGCCGGACGTTTGCCTTTTCAGAAAAATGCTATGCCGAGAACGGACACCGAGAGGTGTACCGATCCTGGGGAAGCACAGATCCCGTATGCTGTTGTGCCTGTGCATAGGCTGCACGGGGACAGTGAAGAGCAGCACGAGCTTTCAGGGCTGGCACCTTCCTTGTGGGACAAGGAGCCGGACGTTTGCCTTTTCGGAAGAGCCTCTGCCGAGAACGAACACCGTGAGGTGTACCGATCCTGGGCAAGCACAGATCCCGTATGCTGTTGTGCCTGTGCATAGGCTGCACGGGGACAGTGAAGAGGAGCACGAGCTTTCAGGGCTGGCACCTTCCTTGTGGCACAAGGAGCCGGACGTTTGCCTTTTCAGAAAAATGTTATGCCGAGAACGGACACCGTGAGGTGTACCGTTCCTGCGCAAGCAGAGATCCCCAGTGCTGTTGTGCCTGTGCATAGGCTGCACGGGGACAGTGAAGAGCAGCACGAGCTTTCAGGGCTGGCACCTTCCTTGTGGGACAAGGAGCCGGACATTTGTCTTTTCAGAAAAATGTTATGCCGAGAACGGACACCGAGAGGTGTACCGATCCTGGGCAAGCACAGATCCCGTATGCTGTTGTGCCTGTGCATAGGCTGCACGGGGACAGTGAAGAGCAGCACGAGCTTTCAGGGCTGGCACCTTCCTTGTGGGACAAGGAGCCGGACGTTTGCCTTTTCGGAAAGAGGCTCTGCTGACAACGAACACCGTGAGGTGTACCGATCCTGGGCAAGCACAGATCCCCAGTGCTGTTGTGCCTGTGCATAGGCTGCACGGGGACAGTGAAGAGCAGCACGAGCTTTCAGGGCTGGCACCTTCCTTGTGGGACGAGCCGGACGTTTGCCTTTTCAGAAAAATGCTATGCCGAGAACGGACACCGTGAGGTGTACCGTTCCTGGGCAGGCACAGATCCCCAGTGCTGTTGTGCCTGTGCATAGGCTGCACGGGGACAGTGAAGAGGAGCACGAGCTTTCAGGGCTGGCACCTTCCTTGTGGGACAAGGAGCCGGACGTTTGCCTTTTCGGAATAGCCTCTGCCGAGAACGAACATCGTGAAGTGTACCGTTCCTGGGCAAGCACAGATCCCCAGTGCTGTTGTGCCTGTGCATAGGCTGCACGGGGACAGTGAAGAGCAGCACGAGCTTTCAGGGCTGGCACCTTCCTTGTGGGACAAGGAGCCGGACGTTTGCCTTTTCGGAATAGCCTCTGCAGAGAACGAACATCGTGAAGTGTACCGTTCCTGGGCAAGCACAGATCCCCAGTGCTGTTGTGCCTGTGCATAGGCTGCACGGGGACAGTGAAGAGCAGCAAGAGCGTTCAGGGCTGGCACCTTCTTTGTGGCACAAGGAGCCGGACATTTGCCTTTTCAGAAAAATGCTATGACGAGAACGGACACCGTGAGGTGTACCGATCCTGGGCAAGCACAGATCCCGTATGCTGTTGTGCCTGTGCATAGGCTGCACGGGGACAGTGAAGAGGAGCACGAGCTTTCAGGGCTGGCACCTTCCTTGCGGGACAAGGAGCCGGACGTTTGCCTTTTCAGAAAAATGTTATGCCGAGAACGGACACCGAGAGGTGTACCGTTCCTGCGCAAGCAGAGATCCCCAGTGCTGTTGTGCCTGTGCATAGGCTGCACGGGGACAGTGAAGAGGAGCACGAGCTTTCAGGGCTGGCACCTTCCTTGTGGGACAAGGAGCCGGACGTTTGCCTTTTCGGAAAGCGGCTCTGCTGACAACGAACACCGTGAGGTGTACCGTTCCTGGGCAAGCACAGATCCCGTATGCTGTTGTGCCTGTGCATAGGCTGCACGGGGACAGTGAAGAGCAGCACGAGCTTTCAGGGCTGGCACCTTCCTTGTGGGACAAGGAGCCGGACGTTTGCCTTTTCAGAAAAATGCTATGCCGAGAACGGACACCGTGAGGTGTACCGTTCCTGGGCAGGCACAGATCCCCAGTGCTGTTGTGCCTGTGCATAGGCTGCACGGGGACAGTGAAGAGCAGCACGAGCTTTCAGGGCTGGCACCTTCCTTGTGGGACAAGGAGCCGGACGTTTGCCTTTTCGGAAGAGCCTCTGCCGAGAACGAACACCGTGAGGTGTACCGATCCTGGGCAAGCACAGATCCCGTATGCTGTTGTGCCTGTGCATAGGCTGCACGGGGACAGTGAAGAGCAGCACGAGCTTTCAGGGCTGGCACCTTCCTTGTGGCACAAGGAGCCGGACGTTTGCCTTTTCGGAAGAGCCTCTACCTAGAACGAACATCGTGAAGTGTACCGTTCCTGGGCAAGCACAGATCCCATATGATGTTATGCCTGTGCATAGGCTGCACGGGGACAGTGAAGAGCAGTAAGAGCTTTCAGGGCTGGCACCTTCCTTGTGGGACAAGGAGCCGGACGTTTGCCTTTTCAGAAAAATGCTATGCCGAGAACGGACACCGAGAGGTGTACCGATCCTGGGGAAGCACAGATCCCGTATGCTGTTGTGCCTGTGCATAGGCTGCACGGGGACAGTGAAGAGCAGCACGAGCTTTCAGGGCTGGCACCTTCCTTGTGGGACAAGGAGCCGGACGTTTGCCTTTTCGGAAGAGCCTCTGCCGAGAACGAACACCGTGAGGTGTACCGATCCTGGGCAAGCACAGATCCCGTATGCTGTTGTGCCTGTGCATAGGCTGCACGGGGACAGTGAAGAGGAGCACGAGCTTTCAGGGCTGGCACCTTCCTTGTGGCACAAGGAGCCGGACGTTTGCCTTTTCAGAAAAATGTTATGCCGAGAACGGACACCGTGAGGTGTACCGTTCCTGCGCAAGCAGAGATCCCCAGTGCTGTTGTGCCTGTGCATAGGCTGCACGGGGACAGTGAAGAGCAGCACGAGCTTTCAGGGCTGGCACCTTCCTTGTGGGACAAGGAGCCGGACATTTGTCTTTTCAGAAAAATGTTATGCCGAGAACGGACACCGAGAGGTGTACCGATCCTGGGCAAGCACAGATCCCGTATGCTGTTGTGCCTGTGCATAGGCTGCACGGGGACAGTGAAGAGCAGCACGAGCTTTCAGGGCTGGCACCTTCCTTGTGGGACAAGGAGCCGGACGTTTGCCTTTTCGGAAAGAGGCTCTGCTGACAACGAACACCGTGAGGTGTACCGATCCTGGGCAAGCACAGATCCCCAGTGCTGTTGTGCCTGTGCATAGGCTGCACGGGGACAGTGAAGAGCAGCACGAGCTTTCAGGGCTGGCACCTTCCTTGTGGGACGAGCCGGACGTTTGCCTTTTCAGAAAAATGCTATGCCGAGAACGGACACCGTGAGGTGTACCGTTCCTGGGCAGGCACAGATCCCCAGTGCTGTTGTGCCTGTGCATAGGCTGCACGGGGACAGTGAAGAGGAGCACGAGCTTTCAGGGCTGGCACCTTCCTTGTGGGACAAGGAGCCGGACGTTTGCCTTTTCGGAATAGCCTCTGCCGAGAACGAACATCGTGAAGTGTACCGTTCCTGGGCAAGCACAGATCCCCAGTGCTGTTGTGCCTGTGCATAGGCTGCACGGGGACAGTGAAGAGCAGCACGAGCTTTCAGGGCTGGCACCTTCCTTGTGGGACAAGGAGCCGGACGTTTGCCTTTTCGGAATAGCCTCTGCAGAGAACGAACATCGTGAAGTGTACCGTTCCTGGGCAAGCACAGATCCCCAGTGCTGTTGTGCCTGTGCATAGGCTGCACGGGGACAGTGAAGAGCAGCACGAGCTTTCAGGGCTGGCACCTTCCTTGTGGCACAAGGAGCCAGACGTTTGCGTTTTCGGAAAGAGGCTCTGCTGACAACGAACACCGTGAGGTGTACCGATCATGGGCAAGCACAGATCTCGTATGCTGTTGTGCCTGTGCATAGGCTGCACGGGGACAGTGAAGAGCAGCACGAGCTTTCAGGGCTGGCACCTTCCTTGTGGGACAAGGAGCCGGACGTTTGCCTTTTCGGAATAGCCTCTGCCGAGAACGAACATCGTGAAGTATTACCGTTCCTGGGCAAGCACAGATCCCGTATGCTGTTGTGCCTGTGCATAGGCTGCACGGGGACAGTGAAGAGCAGCAAGAGCGTTCAGGGCTGGCACCTTCTTTGTGGCACAAGGAGCCGGACATTTGCCTTTTCAGAAAAATGCTATGACGAGAACGGACACCGTGAGGTGTACCGATCCTGGGCAAGCACAGATCCCGTATGCTGTTGTGCCTGTGCATAGGCTGCACGGGGACAATGAAGAGCAGCACGAGCTTTCAGGGCTGGCACCTTCCTTGTGGGACAAGGAGCCGGACATTTGCCTTTTCAGAAAAATGTTATGCCGAGAACGAACACCGTGAGGTGTACCGATCCTGGGCAAGCACAGATCCCGTATGCTGTTGTGCCTGTGCATAGGCTGCACGGGGACAGTGAAGAGGAGCACGAGCTTTCAGGGCTGGCACCTTCCTTGTGGGACAAGGAGCCGGACGTTTGCCTTTTCGGAAGAGCCTCTGCCGAGAACGAACACCGTGAGGTGTACCGATCCTGGGCAAGCACAGATCCCGTATGCTGTTGTGCCTGTGCATAGGCTGCACGGGGACAGTGAAGAGCAGCACGAGCTTTCAGGGCTGGCACCTTCCTTGTGGCACAAGGAGCCGGACCTTTGCCTTTTCGGAATAGCCTCTGCCGAGAACGAACATCGTGAAGTGTACCGTTCCTGGGCAAGCACAGATCCCCAGTGCTGTTGTGCCTGTGCATAGGCTGCACGGGGACAGTGAAGAGCAGCACGAGCTTTCAGGGCTGGCACCTTCCTTGTGGGACAAGGAGCCGGACATTTGCCTTTTCGGAAGAGCCTCTGCCGAGAACGAACACCGTGAGGTGTACCGATCCTGGGCAAGCACAGATCCTGTATGCTGTTGTGCCTGTGCATAGGCTGCACGGGGACAGTGAAGAGCAGCACGAGCTTTCAGGGCTGGCACCTTCCTTGTGGCACAAGGAGCCGGACCTTTGCCTTTTCGGAAGAGCCTCTACCTAGAACGAACATCGTGAAGTGTACCGTTCCTGGGCAAGCACAGATCCCATATGATGTTATGCCTGTGCATAGGCTGCACGGGGACAGTGAAGAGCAGTAAGAGCTTTCAGGGCTGGCACCTTCCTTGTGGGACAAGGAGCCGGAAGTTTGCCTTTTCAGAAAAATGCTATGCCGAGAACGGACACCGAGAGGTGTACCGATCCTGGGCAAGCACAGATCCCGTATGCTGTTGTGCCTGTGCATAGGCTGCACGGGGACAGTGAAGAGGAGCACGAGCTTTCAGGGCTGGCACCTTCCTTGTGGGACAAGGAGCCGGACGTTTGCCTTTTCGGAAGAGCCTCTGCCGAGAACGAACACCGTGAGGTGTACCGATCCTGGGCAAGCACAGATCCCGTATGCTGTTGTGCCTGTGCATAGGCTGCACGGGGACAGTGAAGAGCAGCACGAGCTTTCAGGGCTGGCACCTTCCTTGTGGGACAAGGAGCCGGACGTTTGCCTTTTCGGAAGAGCCTCTGCCGAGAACGAACACCGTGAGGTGTACCGATCCTGGGCAAGCACAGATCCCGTATGCTGTTGTGCCTGTGCATAGGCTGCACGGGGACAGTGAAGAGGAGCACGAGCTTTCAGGGCTGGCACCTTCCTTGCGGGACAAGGAGCCGGACGTTTGCCTTTTCAGAAAAATGTTATGCCGAGAACGGACACCGTGAGGTGTACCGTTCCTGCGCAAGCAGAGATCCCCAGTGCTGTTGTGCCTGTGCATAGGCTGCACGGGGACAGTGAAGAGGAGCACGAGCTTTCAGGGCTGGCACCTTCCTTGTGGGACAAGGAGCCGGACGTTTGCCTTTTCGGAAAGAGGCTCTGCTGACAACGAACACCGTGAGGTGTACCGTTCCTGGGCAAGCACAGATCCCGTATGCTGTTGTGCCTGTGCATAGGCTGCATGGGGACAGTGAAGAGCAGCACGAGCTTTCAGGGCTGGCACCTTCCTTGTGGCACAAGGAGCCGGACCTTTGCCTTTTCAGAAAAATGCTATGCCGAGAACGGACACCATGAGGTGTACCGTTCCTGGGCAGGCACAGATCCCCAGTGCTGTTGTGCCTGTGCATAGGCTGCACGGGGACAGTGAAGAGCAGCACGAGCTTTCAGGGCTGGCACCTTCCTTGTGGCACAAGGAGCCGGACGTTTGCCTTTTCGGAAGAGCCTCTGCCGAGAACGAACACCGTGAGGTGTACCGATCCTGGGCAAGCACAGATCCCGTATGCTGTTGTGCCTGTGCATAGGCTGCACGGGGACAGTGAAGAGGAGCACGAGCTTTCAGGGCTGGCACCTTCCTTGCGGGACAAGGAGCCGGACGTTTGCCTTTTCAGAAAAATGTTATGCCGAGAACGGACACCGTGAGGTGTACCGTTCCTGCGCAAGCAGAGATCCCCAGTGCTGTTGTGCCTGTGCATAGGCTGCACGGGGACAGTGAAGAGCAGCAAGAGCTTTCAGGGCTGGCACCTTCCTTGTGGGACGAGCCGGACGTTTGCCTTTTCAGAAAAATGCTATGCCGAGAACGGACACCGTGAAGTGTACCGTTCCTGGGCAAGCACAGATCCCCAGTGCTGTTGTGCCTGTGCATAGGCTGCACGGGGACAGTGAAGAGGAGCACGAGCTTTCAGGGCTGGCACCTTCCTTGTGGGACAAGGAGCCGGACGTTTGCCTTTTCGGAAGAGGCTCTGCTGACAACGGACACCGAGAGGTGTACCGATCCTGGGCAAGCACAGATCCCGTATGCTGTTGTGCCTGTGCATAGTCTGCACGGGGACAGTGAAGAGCAGCACGAGCTTTCAGGGCTGGCACCTTCCTTGTGGCACAAGGAGCCGGACCTTTGCCTTTTCAGAAAAATGCTATACCGAGAACGGACACCGAGAGGTGTACCGATCCTGGGCAAGCACAGATCCCCAATGCTGTTGTGCCTGTGCATAGGCTGCACGGGGACAGTGAAGAGCAGCACGAGCTTTCAGGGCTGGCACCTTCCCTGTGGCACAAGGAGCCGGACCTTTGCCTTTTCGGAAAGCGGCTCTGCTGACAACGAACACCGTGAGGTGTACCGATCCTGGGCAAGCACAGATCCCGTATGCTGTTGTGCCTGTGCATAGGCTGCACGGGGACAGTGAAGAGCAGCAAGAGCTTTCAGGGCTGGCACCTTCTTTGTGGCACAAGGAGCCGGACATTTGCCTTTTCAGAAAAATGCTATGACGAGAACGGACACCGTGAGGTGTACCGATCCTGGGCAAGCACAGATCCCGTATGCTGTTGTGCCTGTGCATAGGCTGCACGGGGACAGTGAAGAGCAGCACGAGCTTTCAGGGCTGGCACCTTCCTTGTGGGACAAGGAGCCGGACATTTGCCTTTTCAGAAAAATGTTATGCCGAGAACGAACACCGTGAGGTGTACCGATCCTGGGCAAGCACAGATCCCGTATGCTGTTGTGCCTGTGCATAGGCTGCACGGGGACAGTGAAGAGCAGCACGAGCTTTCAGGGCTGGCACCTTCCTTGTGGGACAAGGAGCCGGACGTTTGCCTTTTCGGAATAGCCTCTGCCGAGAACGAACATCGTGAAGTATTACCGTTCCTGGGCAAGCACATATCCCGTATGCTGTTGTGCCTGTGCATAGGCTGCACGGGGACAGTGAAGAGCAGCAAGAGCTTTCAGGGCTGGCACCTTCTTTGTGGCACAAGGAGCCGGACATTTGCCTTTTCAGAAAAATGCTATGACGAGAACGGACACCGTGAGGTGTACCGATCCTGGGCAAGCACAGATCCCGTATGCTGTTGTGCCTGTGCATAGGCTGCACGGGGACAGTGAAGAGCAGCACGAGCTTTCAGGGCTGGCACCTTCCTTGTGGGACAAGGAGCCGGACATTTGCCTTTTCAGAAAAATGTTATGCCGAGAACGAACACCGTGAGGTGTACCGATCCTGGGCAAGCACAGATCCCGTATGCTGTTGTGCCTGTGCATAGGCTGCACGGGGACAGTGAAGAGGAGCACGAGCTTTCAGGGCTGGCACCTTCCTTGTGGGACAAGGAGCCGGACGTTTGCCTTTTCGGAAGAGCCTCTGCCGAGAACGAACACCGTGAGGTGTACCGATCCTGGGCAAGCACAGATCCCGTATGCTGTTGTGCCTGTGCATAGGCTGCACGGGGACAGTGAAGAGCAGCACGAGCTTTCAGGGCTGGCACCTTCCTTGTGGCACAAGGAGCCGGACCTTTGCCTTTTCGGAATAGCCTCTGCCGAGAACGAACATCGTGAAGTGTACCGTTCCTGGGCAAGCAGAGATCCCCAGTGCTGTTGTGCCTGTGCATAGGCTGCACGGGGACAGTGAAGAGCAGCAAGAGCTTTCAGGGCTGGCACCTTCCTTGTGGCACAAGGAGCCGGACGTTTGCCTTTTCAGAAAAATGCTATGCCGAGAACGGACACCGTGAGGTGTACCGTTCCTGGGCAGGCACAGATCCCGTATGCTGTTGTGCCTGTGCATAGGCTGCACGGGGACAGTGAAGAGCAGCACGAGCTTTCAGGGCTGGCACCTTCCTTGTGGGACAAGGAGCCGGACGTTTGCCTTTTCGGAATAGCCTCTGCCGAGAACGAACATCGTGAAGTGTACCGTTCCTGGGCAAGCACAGATCCCCAGTGCTGTTGTGCCTGTGCATAGGCTGCACGGGGACAGTGAAGAGCAGCACGAGCTTTCAGGGCTGGCACCTTCCTTGTGGGACAAGGAGCCGGACACTTGCCTTTTCGGAAGAGGCTCTGCTGACAACGGACACCGAGAGGTGTACCGATCCTGGGCAAGCACAGATCCCGTATGCTGTTGTGCCTGTGCATAGTCTGCACGGGGACAGTGAAGAGCAGCACGAGCTTTCAGGGCTGGCACCTTCCTTGTGGCACAAGGAGCCGGACCTTTGCCTTTTCAGAAAAATGCTATACCGAGAACGGACACCGAGAGGTGTACCGTTCCTGGGCAGGCACAAATCCCCAATGCTGTTGTGCCTGTGCATAGGCTGCACGGGGACAGTGAAGAGCAGCACGAGCTTTCAGGGCTGGCACCTTCCTTGTGGCACAAGGAGCCGGACGTTTGCCTTTTCGGAATAGCCTCTGCCGAGAACGAACATCGTGAAGTATTACCGTTCCTGGGCAAGCACAGATCCCGTATGCTGTTGTGCCTGTGCATAGGCTGCACGGGGACAGTGAAGAGCAGCAAGAGCTTTCAGGGCTGGCACCTTCTTTGTGGCACAAGGAGCCGGACATTTGCCTTTTCAGAAAAATGCTATGACGAGAACGGACACCGTGAGGTGTACCGATCCTGGGCAAGCACAGATCCCGTATGCTGTTGTGCCTGTGCATAGGCTGCACGGGGACAGTGAAGAGCAGCACGAGCTTTCAGGGCTGGCACCTTCCTTGTGGGACAAGGAGCCGGACATTTGCCTTTTCAGAAAAATGTTATGCCGAGAACGGACACCGTGAGGTGTACCGATCCTGGGCAAGCACAGATCCCGTATGCTGTTGTGCCTGTGCATAGGCTGCACGGGGACAGTGAAGAGGAGCACGAGCTTTCAGGGCTGGCACCTTCCTTGTGGGACAAGGAGCCGGACGTTTGCCTTTTCGGAAGAGCCTCTGCCGAGAACGAACACCGTGAGGTGTACCGATCCTGGGCAAGCACAGATCCCGTATGCTGTTGTGCCTGTGCATAGGCTGCACGGGGACAGTGAAGAGCAGCACGAGCTTTCAGGGCTGGCACCTTCCTTGTGGGACAAGGAGCCGGACGTTTGCCTTTTCGGAAGAGCCTCTGCCGAGAACGAACACCGTGAGGTGTACCGATCCTGGGCAAGCACAGATCCCGTATGCTGTTGTGCCTGTGCATAGGCTGCACGGGGACAGTGAAGAGCAGCACGAGCTTTCAGGGCTGGCACCTTCCTTGCGGGACAAGGAGCCGGACGTTTGCCTTTTCAGAAAAATGTTATGCCGAGAACGGACACCGTGAGGTGTACCGTTCCTGCGCAAGCAGAGATCCCCAGTGCTGTTGTGCCTGTGCATAGGCTGCACGGGGACAGTGAAGAGGAGCACGAGCTTTCAGGGCTGGCACCTTCCTTGTGGGACAAGGAGCCGGACGTTTGCCTTTTCAGAAAGAGGCTCTGCTGACAACGAACACCGTGAGGTGTACCGTTCCTGGGCAAGCACAGATCCCGTATGCTGTTGTGCCTGTGCATAGGCTGCACGGGGACAGTGAAGAGGAGCACGAGCTTTCAGGGCTGGCACCTTCCTTGTGGCACAAGGAGCCGGATGTTTGCCTTTTCAGAAAAATGCTATGCCGAGAACGGACACCGTGAGGTGTACCGTTCCTGGGCAGGCACAGATCCCCAGTGCTGTTGTGCCTGTGCATAGGCTGCACGGGGACAGTGAAGAGCAGCACGAGCTTTCAGGGCTGGCACCTTCCTTGTGGGACAAGGAGCCGGACGTTTGCCTTTTCGGAAGAGCCTCTGCCGAGAACGAACACCGTGAGGTGTACCGATCCTGGGCAAGCACAGATCCCGTATGCTGTTGTGCCTGTGCATAGGCTGCACGGGGACAGTGAAGAGGAGCACGAGCTTTCAGGGCTGGCACCTTCCTTGTGGCACAAGGAGCCGGACGTTTGCCTTTTCGGAAGAGCCTCTACCTAGAACGAACATCGTGAAGTGTACCGTTCCTGGGCAAGCACAGATCCCATATGATGTTATGCCTGTGCATAGGCTGCACGGGGACAGTGAAGAGCAGTAAGAGCTTTCAGGGCTGGCACCTTCCTTGTGGGACAAGGAGCCGGACGTTTGCCTTTTCAGAAAAATGCTATGCCGAGAACGGACACCGAGAGGTGTACCGATCCTGGGCAAGCACAGATCCCGTATGCTGTTGTGCCTGTGCATAGGCTGCACGGGGACAGTGAAGAGCAGCACGAGCTTTCAGGGCTGGCACCTTCCTTGTGGGACAAGGAGCCGGACGTTTGCCTTTTCGGAAGAGCCTCTGCCGAGAACGAACACCGTGAGGTGTACCGATCCTGGGCAAGCACAGATCCCGTATGCTGTTGTGCCTGTGCATAGGCTGCACGGGGACAGTGAAGAGGAGCACGAGCTTTCAGGGCTGGCACCTTCCTTGCGGGACAAGGAGCCGGACGTTTGCCTTTTCAGAAAAATGTTATGCCGAGAACGGACACCGTGAGGTGTACCGTTCCTGCGCAAGCAGAGATCCCCAGTGCTGTTGTGCCTGTGCATAGGCTGCACGGGGACAGTGAAGAGCAGCAAGAGCTTTCAGGGCTGGCACCTTCCTTGTGGCACAAGGAGCCGGACGTTTGCCTTTTCAGAAAAATGCTATGCCGAGAACGGACACCGTGAGGTGTACCGTTCCTGGGCAGGCACATATCCCCAGTGCTGTTGTGCCTGTGCATAGGCTGCACGGGGACAGTGAAGAGCAGCACGAGCTTTCAGGGCTGGCACCTTCCTTGTGGGACAAGGAGCCGGACGTTTGCCTTTTCGGAATAGCCTCTGCCGAGAACGAACATCGTGAAGTGTACCGTTCCTGGGCAAGCACAGATCCCCAGTGCTGTTGTGCCTGTGCATAGGCTGCACGGGGACAGTGAAGAGCAGCACGAGCTTTCAGGGCTGGCACCTTCCTTGTGGCACAAGGAGCCGGACGTTTGCCTTTTCGGAAGAGGCTCTGCTGACAACGGACACCGAGAGGTGTACCGATCCTGGGCAAGCACAGATCCCGTATGCTGTTGTGCCTGTGCATAGTCTGCACGGGGACAGTGAAGAGCAGCACGAGCTTTCAGGGCTGGCACCTTCCTTGTGGCACAAGGAGCCGGACCTTTGCCTTTTCAGAAAAATGCTATACCGAGAACGGACACCGAGAGGTGTACCGATCCTGGGCAAGCACAGATCCCCAATGCTGTTGTGCCTGTGCATAGGCTGCACGGGGACAGTGAAGAGCAGCACGAACTTTCAGGGCTGGCACCTTCCCTGTGGCACAAGGAGCCGGACCTTTGCCTTTTCGGAAAGCGGCTCTGCTGACAACGAACACCGTGAGGTGTACCGATCCTGGGCAAGCACAGATCCCGTATGCTGTTGTGCCTGTGCATAGGCTGCACGGGGACAGTGAAGAGCAGCACGAGCTTTCAGGGCTGGCACCTTCCTTGTGGGACAAGGAGCCGGACGTTTGCCTTTTCAGAAAAATGCTATGCCGAGAACGGACACCGTGAGGTGTACCGTTCCTGGGCAGGCACAAATCCCCAATGCTGTTGTGCCTGTGCATAGGCTGCACGGGGACAGTGAAGAGCAGCACGAGCTTTCAGGGCTGGCACCTTCCTTGTGGGACAAGGAGCCGGACGTTTGCCTTTTCGGAATAGCCTCTGCCGAGAACGAACATCGTGAAGTATTACCGTTCCTGGGCAAGCACAGATCCCGTATGCTGTTGTGCCTGTGCATAGGCTGCACGGGGACAGTGAAGAGCAGCAAGAGCTTTCAGGGCTGGCACCTTCTTTGTGGCACAAGGAGCCGGACATTTGCCTTTTCAGAAAAATGCTATGACGAGAACGGACACCGTGAGGTGTACCGATCCTGGGCAAGCACAGATCCCGTATGCTGTTGTGCCTGTGCATAGGCTGCACGGGGACAGTGAAGAGCAGCACGAGCTTTCAGGGCTGGCACCTTCCTTGTGGGACAAGGAGCCGGACATTTGCCTTTTCAGAAAAATGTTATGCCGAGAACGGACACCGTGAGGTGTACCGATCCTGGGCAAGCACAGATCCCGTATGCTGTTGTGCCTGTGCATAGGCTGCACGGGGACAGTGAAGAGGAGCACGAGCTTTCAGGGCTGGCACCTTCCTTGTGGGACAAGGAGCCGGACGTTTGCCTTTTCGGAAGAGCCTCTGCCGAGAACGAACACCGTGAGGTGTACCGATCCTGGGCAAGCACAGATCCCGTATGCTGTTGTGCCTGTGCATAGGCTGCACGGGCACAGTGAAGAGCAGCACGAGCTTTCAGGGCTGGCACCTTCCTTGTGGGACAAGGAGCCGGACGTTTGCCTTTTCGGAAGAGCCTCTGCCGAGAACGAACACCGTGAGGTGTACCGATCCTGGGCAAGCACAGATCCCGTATGCTGTTGTGCCTGTGCATAGGCTGCACGGGGACAGTGAAGAGGAGCACGAGCTTTCAGGGCTGGCACCTTCCTTGCGGGACAAGGAGCCGGACGTTTGCCTTTTCAGAAAAATGTTATGCCGAGAACGGACACCGTGAGGTGTACCGTTCCTGCGCAAGCAGAGATCCCCAGTGCTGTTGTGCCTGTGCATAGGCTGCACGGGGACAGTGAAGAGGAGCACGAGCTTTCAGGGCTGGCACCTTCCTTGTGGGACAAGGAGCCGGACGTTTGCCTTTTCGGAAAGAGGCTCTGCTGACAACGAACACCGTGAGGTGTACCGTTCCTGGGCAAGCACAGATCCCGTATGCTGTTGTGCCTGTGCATAGGCTGCACGGGGACAGTGAAGAGGAGCACGAGCTTTCAGGGCTGGCACCTTCCTTGTGGCACAAGGAGCCGGATGTTTGCCTTTTCAGAAAAATGCTATGCCGAGAACGGACACCGTGAGGTGTACCGTTCCTGGGCAGGCACAGATCCCCAGTGCTGTTGTGCCTGTGCATAGGCTGCACGGGGACAGTGAAGAGCAGCACGAGCTTTCAGGGCTGGCACCTTCCTTGTGGGACAAGGAGCCGGACGTTTGCCTTTTCGGAAGAGCCTCTGCCGAGAACGAACACCGTGAGGTGTACCGATCCTGGGCAAGCACAGATCCCGTATGCTGTTGTGCCTGTGCATAGGCTGCACGGGGACAGTGAAGAGGAGCACGAGCTTTCAGGGCTGGCACCTTCCTTGTGGCACAAGGAGCCGGACGTTTGCCTTTTCGGAAGAGCCTCTACCTAGAACGAACATCGTGAAGTGTACCGTTCCTGGGCAAGCACAGATCCCATATGATGTTATGCCTGTGCATAGGCTGCACGGGGACAGTGAAGAGCAGTAAGAGCTTTCAGGGCTGGCACCTTCCTTGTGGGACAAGGAGCCGGACGTTTGCCTTTTCAGAAAAATGCTATGCCGAGTTTGGACACCGAGAGGTGTACCGATCCTGGGCAAGCACAGATCCCGTATGCTGTTGTGCCTGTGCATAGGCTGCACGGGGACAGTGAAGAGCAGCACGAGCTTTCAGGGCTGGCACCTTCCTTGTGGGACAAGGAGCCGGACGTTTGCCTTTTCGGAAGAGCCTCTGCCGAGAACGAACACCGTGAGGTGTACCGATCCTGGGCAAGCACAGATCCCGTATGCTGTTGTGCCTGTGCATAGGCTGCACGGGGACAGTGAAGAGGAGCACGAGCTTTCAGGGCTGGCACCTTCCTTGCGGGACAAGGAGCCGGACGTTTGCCTTTTCAGAAAAATGTTATGCCGAGAACGGACACCGTGAGGTGTACCGTTCCTGCGCAAGCAGAGATCCCCAGTGCTGTTGTGCCTGTGCATAGGCTGCACGGGGACAGTGAAGAGCAGCAAGAGCTTTCAGGGCTGGCACCTTCCTTGTGGCACAAGGAGCCGGACGTTTGCCTTTTCAGAAAAATGCTATGCCGAGAACGGACACCGTGAGGTGTACCGTTCCTGGGCAGGCACATATCCCCAGTGCTGTTGTGCCTGTGCATAGGCTGCACGGGGACAGTGAAGAGCAGCACGAGCTTTCAGGGCTGGCACCTTCCTTGTGGGACAAGGAGCCGGACGTTTGCCTTTTCGGAATAGCCTCTGCCGAGAACGAACATCGTGAAGTGTACCGTTCCTGGGCAAGCACAGATCCCCAGTGCTGTTGTGCCTGTGCATAGGCTGCACGGGGACAGTGAAGAGCAGCACGAGCTTTCAGGGCTGGCACCTTCCTTGTGGCACAAGGAGCCGGACGTTTGCCTTTTCGGAAGAGGCTCTGCTGACAACGGACACCGAGAGGTGTACCGATCCTGGGCAAGCACAGATCCCGTATGCTGTTGTGCCTGTGCATAGTCTGCACGGGGACAGTGAAGAGCAGCACGAGCTTTCAGGGCTGGCACCTTCCTTGTGGCACAAGGAGCCGGACCTTTGCCTTTTCAGAAAAATGCTATACCGAGAACGGACACCGAGAGGTGTACCGATCCTGGGCAAGCACAGATCCCCAATGCTGTTGTGCCTGTGCATAGGCTGCACGGGGACAGTGAAGAGCAGCACGAACTTTCAGGGCTGGCACCTTCCCTGTGGCACAAGGAGCCGGACCTTTGCCTTTTCGGAAAGCGGCTCTGCTGACAACGAACACCGTGAGGTGTACCGATCCTGGGCAAGCACAGATCCCGTATGCTGTTGTGCCTGTGCATAGGCTGCACGGGGACAGTGAAGAGCAGCACGAGCTTTCAGGGCTGGCACCTTCCTTGTGGGACAAGGAGCCGGACGTTTGCCTTTTCAGAAAAATGCTATGCCGAGAACGGACACCGTGAGGTGTACCGTTCCTGGGCAGGCACAAATCCCCAATGCTGTTGTGCCTGTGCATAGGCTGCACGGGGACAGTGAAGAGCAGCACGAGCTTTCAGGGCTGGCACCTTCCTTGTGGGACAAGGAGCCGGACGTTTGCCTTTTCGGAAGAGCCTCTGCCGAGAACGAACATCGTGAAGTATTACCGTTCCTGGGCAAGCACAGATCCCGTATGCTGTTGTGCCTGTGCATAGGCTGCACGGGGACAGTGAAGAGCAGCAAGAGCTTTCAGGGCTGGCACCTTCTTTGTGGCACAAGGAGCCGGACATTTGCCTTTTCAGAAAAATGCTATGACGAGAACGGACACCGTGAGGTGTACCGATCCTGGGCAAGCACAGATCCCGTATGCTGTTGTGCCTGTGCATAGGCTGCACGGGGACAGTGAAGAGCAGCACGAGCTTTCAGGGCTGGCACCTTCCTTGTGGGACAAGGAGCCGGACATTTGCCTTTTCAGAAAAATGTTATGCCGAGAACGAACACCGTGAGGTGTACCGATCCTGGGCAAGCACAGATCCCGTATGCTGTTGTGCCTGTGCATAGGCTGCACGGGGACAGTGAAGAGCAGCACGAGCTTTCAGGGCTGGCACCTTCCTTGTGGGACAAGGAGCCGGACGTTTGCCTTTTCGGAATAGCCTCTGCCGAGAACGAACATCGTGAAGTATTACCGTTCCTGGGCAAGCACAGATCCCGTATGCTGTTGTGCCTGTGCATAGGCTGCACGGGGACAGTGAAGAGCAGCAAGAGCTTTCAGGGCTGGCACCTTCTTTGTGGCACAAGGAGCCGGACATTTGCCTTTTCAGAAAAATGCTATGACGAGAACGGACACCGTGAGGTGTACCGATCCTGGGCAAGCACAGATCCCGTATGCTGTTGTGCCTGTGCATAGGCTGCACGGGGACAGTGAAGAGCAGCACGAGCTTTCAGGGCTGGCACCTTCCTTGTGGCACAAGGAGCCGGACATTTGCCTTTTCAGAAAAATGTTATGCCGAGAACGGACACCGTGAGGTGTACCGATCCTGGGCAAGCACAGATCCCGTATGCTGTTGTGCCTGTGCATAGGCTGCACGGGGACAGTGAAGAGGAGCACGAGCTTTCAGGGCTGGCACCTTCCTTGTGGGACAAGGAGCCGGACGTTTGCTTTTTCGGAAGAGCCTCTGCCGAGAACGAACACCGTGAGGTGTACCGATCCTGGGCAAGCACAGATCCCTTATGCTGTTGTGCCTGTGCATAGGCTGCACGGGGACAGTGAAGAGCAGCACGAGCTTTCAGGGCTGGCACCTTCCTTGTGGCACAAGGAGCCGGACGTTTGCCTTTTCGGAAGAGCCTCTGCCGAGAACGAACACCGTGAGGTGTACCGATCCTGGGCAAGCACAGATCCCGTATGCTGTTGTGCCTGTGCATAGGCTGCACGGGGACAGTGAAGAGCAGCACGAGCTTTCAGGGCTGGCACCTTCCTTGTGGGACAAGGAGCCGGACGTTTGCCTTTTCGGAAGAGCCTCTGCCGAGAACGAACACCGTGAGGTGTACCGATCCTGGGCAAGCACAGATCCCGTATGCTGTTGTGCCTGTGCATAGGCTGCACGGGGACAGTGAAGAGGAGCACGAGCTTTCAGGGCTGGCAGCTTCCTTGCGGGACAAGGAGCCGGACGTTTGCCTTTTCAGAAAAATGCTATGCCGAGAACGGACACCGTGAGGTGTACCGTTCCTGCGCAAGCAGAGATCCCCAGTGCTGTTGTGCCTGTGCATAGGCTGCACGGGGACAGTGAAGAGCAGCACGAGCTTTCAGGGCTGGCACCTTCTTTGTGGGACAAGGAGCCGGACGTTTGCCTTTTCAGAAAAATGCTATGCCGAGAACGGACACCGTGAGGTGTACCGTTCCTGGGCAGGCACAGATCCCCAGTGCTGTTGTGCCTGTGCATAGGCTGCACGGGGACAGTGAAGAGCAGCACGAGCTTTCAGGGCTGGCACCTTCCTTGTGGGACAAGGAGCCGGACGTTTGCCTTTTCGGAATAGCCTCTGCCGAGAACGAACATCGTGAAGTGTACCGTTCCTGGGCAAGCACAGATCCCCAGTGCTGTTGTGCCTGTGCATAGGCTGCACGGGGACAGTGAAGAGCAGCACGAGCTTTCAGGGCTGGCACCTTCCTTGTGGCACAAGGAGCCGGACATTTGCCTTTTCAGAAAAATGTTATGCCGAGAACGGACACCGAGAGGTGTACTGATCCTGGGCAAGCACAGATCCCCAATGCTGTTGTGCCTGTGCATAGGCTGCACGGGGACAGTGAAGAGCAGCACGAGCTTTCAGGGCTGGCACCTTCCTTGTGGGACAAGGAGCCGGACGTTTGCCTTTTCGGTAGAGCCTCTGCCGAGAACGAACACCGAGAGGTGTACCGATCCTGGGCAAGCACAGATCCCGTATGCTGTTGTGCCTGTGCATAGGCTGCACGGGGACAGTGAAGAGCAGCACGAGCTTTCAGGGCTGGCACCTTCCTTGTGGGACAAGGAGCCGGACGTTTGCCTTTTCGGAATAGCCTCTGCCGAGAACGAACATCGTGAGGTGTACCGTTCCTGGGCAAGCACAGATCCCCAGTGCTGTTGTGCCTGTGCATAGGCTGCACGGGGACAGTGAAGAGCAGCACGAGCTTTCAGGGCTGGCACCTTCCTTGTGGCACAAGGAGCCAGACATTTGCCTTTTCGGAAAGAGGCTCTGCTGACAACGAACACCGTGAGGTGTACCGATCATGGGCAAGCACAGATCTCGTATGCTGTTGTGCCTGTGCATAGGCTGCACGGGGACAGTGAAGAGCAGCACGAGCTTTCAGGGCTGGCACCTTCCTTGTGGGACAAGGAGCCGGACGTTTGCCTTTTCGGAATAGCCTCTGCCGAGAACGAACATCGTGAAGTATTACCGTTCCTGGGCAAGCACAGATCCCGTATGCTGTTGTGCCTGTGCATAGGCTGCACGGGGACAGTGAAGAGCAGCAAGAGCTTTCAGGGCTGGCACCTTCTTTGTGGCACAAGGAGCCGGACATTTGCCTTTTCAGAAAAATGCTATGACGAGAACGGACACCGTGAGGTGTACCGATCCTGGGCAAGCACAGATCCCGTATGCTGTTGTGCCTGTGCATAGGCTGCACGGGGACAGTGAAGAGCAGCACGAGCTTTCAGGGCTGGCACCTTCCTTGTGGGACAAGGAGCCGGACATTTGCCTTTTCAGAAAAATGTTATGCCGAGAACGGACACCGTGAGGTGTACCGTTCCTGCGCAAGCAGAGATCCCCAGTGCTGTTGTGCCTGTGCATAGGCTGCACGGGGACAGTGAAGAGGAGCACGAGCTTTCAGGGCTGGCACCTTCCTTGTGGGACAAGGAGCCGGACGTTTGCCTTTTCGGAATAGCCGCTGCCGAGAACGAACATCGTGAGGTGTACCGATCCTGGGCAAGCACAGATCCCCAGTGCTGTTGTGACTGTGCATAGGCTGCACGGGGACAGTGAAGAGCAGCACGAGCTTTCAGGGCTGGCACCTTCCTTGTGGGACAAGGAGCCGGACATTTGCCTTTTCAGAAAAATGTTATGCCGAGAACGGACACCGAGAGGTGTACTGATCCTGGGCAAGCACAGATCCCCAATGCTGTTGTGCCTGTGCATAGGCTGCACGGGGACAGTGAAGAGCAGCACGAGCTTTCAGGGCTGGCACCTTCCTTGTGGGACAAGGAGCCGGACGTTTGCCTTTTCGGAAGAGCCTCTGCCGAGAACGAACACCGTGAGGTGTACCGATCATGGGCAAGCACAGATCTCGTATGCTGTTGTGCCTGTGCATAGGCTGCACGGGGACAGTGAAGAGCAGCACGAGCTTTCAGGGCTGGCACCTTCCTTGTGGGACAAGGAGCCGGACGTTTGCCTTTTCGGAATAGCCTCTGCCGAGAACGAACATCGTGAAGTATTACCGTTCCTGGGCAAGCACAGATCCCGTATGCTGTTGTGCCTGTGCATAGGCTGCACGGGGACAGTGAAGAGCAGCAAGAGCTTTCAGGGCTGGCACCTTCCTTGTGGGACAAGGAGCCGGACGTTTGCCTTTTCAGAAAAATGCTATGCCGAGAACGGACACCGAGAGGTGTACCGATCCTGGGGAAGCACAGATCCCGTATGCTGTTGTGCCTGTGCATAGGCTGCACGGGGACAGTGAAGAGGAGCACGAGCTTTCAGGGCTGGCACCTTCCTTGTGGGACAAGGAGCCGGACGTTTGCCTTTTCGGAAGAGCCTCTGCCGAGAACGAACACCGTGAGGTGTACCGATCCTGGGCAAGCACAGATCCCGTATGCTGTTGTGCCTGTGCATAGGCTGCACGGGGACAGTGAAGAGCAGCACGAGCTTTCAGGGCTGGCACCTTCCTTGTGGGACAAGGAGCCGGACGTTTGCCTTTTCGGAAGAGCCTCTGCCGAGAACGAACACCGTGAGGTGTACCGATCCTGGGCAAGCACAGATCCCGTATGCTGTTGTGCCTGTGCATAGGCTGCACGGGGACAGTGAAGAGCAGCACGAGCTTTCAGGGCTGGCACCTTCCTTGTGGCACAAGGAGCCGGACGTTTGCCTTTTCGGAAGAGCCTCTGCCGAGAATGAACACCGTGAGGTGTACCGATCCTGGGCAAGCACAGATCCCGTATGCTGTTGTGCCTGTGCATAGGCTGCACGGGGACAGTGAAGAGCAGCACGAGCTTTCAGGGCTGGCACCTTCCTTGTGGCACAAGGAGCCGGACCTTTGCCTTTTCGGAAGAGCCTCTACCTAGAACGAACATCGTGAAGTGTACCGTTCCTGGGGAAGCACAGATCCCATATGCTGTTATGCCTGTGCATAGGCTGCATGGGGACAGTGAAGAGCAGTAAGAGCTTTCAGGGCTGGCACCTTCCTTGTGGGACAAGGAGCCGGACGTTTGCCTTTTCAGAAAAATGCTATGCCGAGAACGGACACCGAGAGGTGTACTGATCCTGGGCAAGCACAGATCCCGTATGCTGTTGTGCCTGTGCATAGGCTGCACGGGGACAGTGAAGAGCAGCACGAGCTTTCAGGGCTGGCACCTTCTTTGTGGGACAAGGAGCCGGACCTTTGCCTTTTCAGAATAGCCTCTGCCGAGAACGAACATCGTGAAGTGTACCGTTCCTGGGCAAGCACAGATCCCCAGTGCTGTTGTGCCTGTGCATAGGCTGCACGGGGACAGTGAAGAGCAGCACGAGCTTTCAGGGCTGGCACCTTCCTTGTGGGACAAGGAGCCGGACCTTTGCCTTTTCAGAATAGCCTCTGCCGAGAACGAACATCGTGAAGTGTACCGTTCCTGGGCAAGCACAGATCCCCAGTGCTGTTGTGCCTGTGCATAGGCTGCACGGGGACAGTGAAGAGCAGCAAGAGCTTTCAGGGCTGGCACCTTCCTTGTGGGACAAGGAGCCGGACGTTTGCCTTTTCGGAAGAGGCTCTGCTGACAACGGACACCGAGAGGTGTACTGATCCTGGGCAAGCACAGATCCCGTATGCTGTTGTGCCTGTGCATAGTCTGCATGGGGACAGTGAAGAGCAGCACGAGCTTTCAGGGCTGGCACCTTCCTTGTGGCACAAGGAGCCGGACGTTTGCCTTTTCAGAAAAATGCTATACCGAGAACGGACACCGAGAGGTGTACCGATCCTGGGCAAGCACAGATCCCCAGTGCTGTTGTGCCTGTGCATAGGCTGCACGGGGACAGTGAAGAGCAGCAAGAGCTTTCAGGGCTGGCACCTTCCTTGTGGGACAAGGAGCCGGACCTTTGCCTTTTCAGAATAGCCTCTGCCGAGAACGAACATCGTGAAGTGTACCGTTCCTGGGCAAGCACAGATCCCCAGTGCTGTTGTGCCTGTGCATAGGCTGCACGGGGACAGTGAAGAGCAGCAAGAGCTTTCAGGGCTGGCACCTTCCTTGTGGGACAAGGAGCCGGACGTTTGCCTTTTCGGAAGAGGCTCTGCTGACAACGGACACCGAGAGGTGTACTGATCCTGGGCAAGCACAGATCCCGTATGCTGTTGTGCCTGTGCATAGTCTGCATGGGGACAGTGAAGAGCAGCACGAGCTTTCAGGGCTGGCACCTTCCTTGTGGCACAAGGAGCCGGACGTTTGCCTTTTCAGAAAAATGCTATACCGAGAACGGACACCGAGAGGTGTACCGATCCTGGGCAAGCACAGATCCCCAATGCTGTTGTGCCTGTGCATAGGCTGCACGGGGACAGTGAAGAGCAGCACGAGCTTTCAGGTCTGGCACCTTCCTTGTGGCACAAGGAGCCGGACCTTTGCCTTTTCGGAAAGCGGCTCTGCTGACAACGAACACCGTGAGGTGTACCGATCCTGGGCAAGCACAGATCCCGTATGCTGTTGTGCCTGTGCATAGGCTGCACGGGGACAGTGAAGAGCAGCACGAGCTTTCAGGGCTGGCACCTTCCTTGTGGGACAAGGAGCCGGACGTTTGCCTTTTCAGAAAAATGCTATGCCGAGAACGGACACCGTGAGGTGTACCGTTCCTGGGCAGGCACAAATCCCCAATGCTGTTGTGCCTGTGCATAGGCTGCACGGGGACAGTGAAGAGCAGCACGAGCTTTCAGGGCTGGCACCTTCCTTGTGGGACAAGGAGCCGGACGTTTGCCTTTTCGGAATAGCCTCTGCCGAGAACGAACATCGTGAAGTGTACCGTTCCTGGGCAAGCACAGATCCCCAGTGCTGTTGTGCCTGTGCATAGGCTGCACGGGGACAGTGAAGAGCAGCACGAGCTTTCAGGGCTGGCACCTTCCTTGTGGGACAAGGAGCCGGACATTTGCCTTTTCGGAAGAGCCTCTGCCGAGAACGAACACCGTGAGGTGTACCGATCATGGGCAAGCACAGATCTCGTATGCTGTTGTGCCTGTGCATAGGCTGCACGGGGACAGTGAAGAGCAGCACGAGCTTTCAGGGCTGGCACCTTCCTTGTGGGACAAGGAGCCGGACGTTTGCCTTTTCGGAATAGCCTCTGCCGAGAACGAACATCGTGAAGTATTACCGTTCCTGGGCAAGCACAGATCCCGTATGCTGTTGTGCCTGTGCATAGGCTGCACGGGGACAGTGAAGAGCAGCAAGAGCTTTCAGGGCTGGCACCTTCTTTGTGGCACAAGGAGCCGGACATTTGCCTTTTCAGAAAAATGCTATGACGAGAACGGACACCGTGAGGTGTACCGATCCTGGGCAAGCACAGATCCCGTATGCTGTTGTGCCTGTGCATAGGCTGCACGGGGACAGTGAAGAGCAGCACGAGCTTTCAGGGCTGGCACCTTCCTTGTGGGACAAGGAGCCGGACATTTGCCTTTTCAGAAAAATGTTATGCCGAGAACGAACACCGTGAGGTGTACCGATCCTGGGCAAGCACAGATCCCGTATGCTGTTGTGCCTGTGCATAGGCTGCATGGGGACAGTGAAGAGGAGCACGAGCTTTCAGGGCTGGCACCTTCCTTGTGGGACAAGGAGCCGGACGTTTGCCTATTCGGAAGAGCCTCTGCCGAGAACGAACACCGTGAGGTGTACCGATCCTGGGCAAGCACAGATCCCGTATGCTGTTGTGCCTGTGCATAGGCTGCACGGGGACAGTGAAGAGCAGCACGAGCTTTCAGGGCTGGCACCTTCCTTGTGGCACAAGGAGCCAGACCTTTGCCTTTTCGGAATAGCCTCTGCCGAGAACGAACATCGTGAAGTGTACCGTTCCTGGGCAAGCACAGATCCCCAGTGCTGTTGTGCCTGTGCATAGGCTGCACGGGGACAGTGAAGAGCAGCACGAGCTTTCAGGGCTGGCACCTTCCTTGTGGGACAAGGAGCCGGACATTTGCCTTTTCGGAAGAGCCTCTGCCGAGAACGAACACCGTGAGGTGTACCGATCCTGGGCAAGCACAGATCCCGTATGCTGTTGTGCCTGTGCATAGGCTGCACGGGGACAGTGAAGAGCAGCACGAGCTTTCAGGGCTGGCACCTTCCTTGTGGCACAAGGAGCCGGACCTTTGCCTTTTCGGAAGAGCCTCTACCTAGAACGAACATCGTGAAGTGTACCGTTCCTGGGCAAGCACAGATCCCATATGATGTTATGCCTGTGCATAGGCTGCACGGGGACAGTGAAGAGCAGTAAGAGCTTTCAGGGCTGGCACCTTCCTTGTGGGACAAGGAGCCGGAAGTTTGCCTTTTCAGAAAAATGCTATGCCGAGAACGGACACCGAGAGGTGTACCGATCCTGGGGAAGCACAGATCCCGTATGCTGTTGTGCCTGTGCATAGGCTGCACGGGGACAGTGAAGAGGAGCACGAGCTTTCAGGGCTGGCACCTTCCTTGTGGGACAAGGAGCCGGACGTTTGCCTTTTCGGAAGAGCCTCTGCCGAGAACGAACACCGTGAGGTGTACCGATCCTGGGCAAGCACAGATCCCGTATGCTGTTGTGCCTGTGCATAGGCTGCACGGGGACAGTGAAGAGCAGCACGAGCTTTCAGGGCTGGCACCTTCCTTGTGGGACAAGGAGCCGGACGTTTGCCTTTTCGGAAGAGCCTCTGCCGAGAACGAACACCGTGAGGTGTACTGATCCTGGGCAAGCACAGATCCCCAGTGCTGTTGTGCCTGTGCATAGGCTGCACGGGGACAGTGAAGAGGAGCACGAGCTTTCAGGGCTGGCACCTTCCTTGTGGCACAAGGAGCCGGACGTTTGCCTTTTCGGAAAGAGGCTCTGCTGACAACGAACACCGTGAGGTGTACCGTTCCTGGGCAAGCACAGATCCCGTATGCTGTTGTGCCTGTGCATAGGCTGCACGGGGACAGTGAAGAGCAGCACGAGCTTTCAGGGCTGGCACCTTCCTTGCGGGACAAGGAGCCGGACGTTTGCCTTTTCAGAAAAATGCTATGCCGAGAACGGACACCGTGAGGTGTACCGTTCCTGGGCAGGCACAGATCCCCAGTGCTGTTGTGCCTGTGCATAGGCTGCACGGGGACAGTGAAGAGCAGCAAGAGCTTTCAGGGCTGGCACCTTCCTTGTGGCACAAGGAGCCGGACGTTTGCCTTTTCAGAAAAATGCTATGCCGAGAACGGACACCGTGAGGTGTACCGTTCCTGGGCAGGCACAGATCCCCAGTGCTGTTGTGCCTGTGCATAGGCTGCACGGGGACAGTGAAGAGCAGCACGAGCTTTCAGGGCTGGCACCTTCCTTGTGGGACAAGGAGCCGGACGTTTGCCTTTTCGGAATAGCCTCTGCCGAGAACGAACATCGTGAAGTGTACCGTTCCTGGGCAAGCACAGATCCCCAGTGCTGTTGTGCCTGTGCATAGGCTGCACGGGGACAGTGAAGAGCAGCACGAGCTTTCAGGGCTGGCACCTTCCTTGTGGGACAAGGAGCCGGACGTTTGCCTTTTCGGAAGAGGCTCTGCTGACAACGGACACCGAGAGGTGTACCGATCCTGGGCAAGCACAGATCCCGTATGCTGTTGTGCCTGTGCATAGTCTGCACGGGGACAGTGAAGAGCAGCACGAGCTTTCAGGGCTGGCACCTTCCTTGTGGCACAAGGAGCCGGACCTTTGCCTTTTCAGAAAAATGCTATACCGAGAACGGACACCGAGAGGTGTACCGTTCCTGGGCAGGCACAAATCCCCAATGCTGTTGTGCCTGTGCATAGGCTGCACGGGGACAGTGAAGAGCAGCACGAGCTTTCAGGGCTGGCACCTTCCTTGTGGCACAAGGAGCCGGACGTTTGCCTTTTCGGAATAGCCTCTGCCGAGAACGAACATCGTGAAGTATTACCGTTCCTGGGCAAGCACAGATCCCGTATGCTGTTGTGCCTGTGCATAGGCTGCACGGGGACAGTGAAGAGCAGCAAGAGCTTTCAGGGCTGGCACCTTCTTTGTGGCACAAGGAGCCGGACATTTGCCTTTTCAGAAAAATGCTATGACGAGAACGGACACCGTGAGGTGTACCGATCCTGGGCAAGCACAGATCCCGTATGCTGTTGTGCCTGTGCATAGGCTGCACGGGGACAGTGAAGAGCAGCACGAGCTTTCAGGGCTGGCACCTTCCTTGTGGCACAAGGAGCCGGACCTTTGCCTTTTCAGAAAAATGTTATGCCGAGAACGGACACCGTGAGGTGTACCGATCCTGGGCAAGCACAGATCCCGTATGCTGTTGTGCCTGTGCATAGGCTGCACGGGGACAGTGAAGAGGAGCACGAGCTTTCAGGGCTGGCACCTTCCTTGTGGGACAAGGAGCCGGACGTTTGCCTTTTCGGAAGAGCCTCTGCCGAGAACGAACACCGTGAGGTGTACCGATCCTGGGCAAGCACAGATCCCGTATGCTGTTGTGCCTGTGCATAGGCTGCACGGGGACAGTGAAGAGCAGCACGAGCTTTCAGGGCTGGCACCTTCCTTGTGGGACAAGGAGCCGGACGTTTGCCTTTTCGGAAAGAGGCTCTGCTGACAACGAACACCGTGAGGTGTACCGATCCTGGGCAAGCACAGATCCCGTATGCTGTTGTGCCTGTGCATAGGCTGCACGGGGACAGTGAAGAGGAGCACGAGCTTTCAGGGCTGGCACCTTCCTTGCGGGACAAGGAGCCGGACGTTTGCCTTTTCAGAAAAATGTTATGCCGAGAACGGACACCGTGAGGTGTACCGTTCCTGCGCAAGCAGAGATCCCCAGTGCTGTTGTGCCTGTGCATAGGCTGCACGGGGACAGTGAAGAGGAGCACGAGCTTTCAGGGCTGGCACCTTCCTTGTGGCACAAGGAGCCGGACGTTTGCCTTTTCGGAAAGAGGCTCTGCTGACAACGAACACCGTGAGGTGTACCGTTCCTGGGCAAGCACAGATCCCGTATGCTGTTGTGCCTGTGCATAGGCTGCACGGGGACAGTGAAGAGGAGCACGAGCTTTCAGGGCTGGCACCTTCCTTGTGGCACAAGGAGCCGGATGTTTGCCTTTTCAGAAAAATGCTATGCCGAGAACGGACACCGTGAGGTGTACCGTTCCTGGGCAGGCACAGATCCCCAGTGCTGTTGTGCCTGTGCATAGGCTGCACGGGGACAGTGAAGAGCAGCACGAGCTTTCAGGGCTGGCACCTTCCTTGTGGGACAAGGAGCCGGACGTTTGCCTTTTCGGAAGAGCCTCTGCCGAGAACGAACACCGTGAGGTGTACCGATCCTGGGCAAGCACAGATCCCGTATGCTGTTGTGCCTGTGCATAGGCTGCACGGGGACAGTGAAGAGGAGCACGAGCTTTCAGGGCTGGCACCTTCCTTGTGGCACAAGGAGCCGGACGTTTGCCTTTTCGGAAGAGCCTCTACCTAGAACGAACATCGTGAAGTGTACCGTTCCTGGGCAAGCACAGATCCCATATGATGTTATGCCTGTGCATAGGCTGCACGGGGACAGTGAAGAGCAGTAAGAGCTTTCAGGGCTGGCACCTTCCTTGTGGGACAAGGAGCCGGACGTTTGCCTTTTCAGAAAAATGCTATGCCGAGAACGGACACCGAGAGGTGTACCGATCCTGGGCAAGCACAGATCCCGTATGCTGTTGTGCCTGTGCATAGGCTGCACGGGGACAGTGAAGAGCAGCACGAGCTTTCAGGGCTGGCACCTTCCTTGTGGGACAAGGAGCCGGACGTTTGCCTTTTCGGAAGAGCCTCTGCCGAGAACGAACACCGTGAGGTGTACCGATCCTGGGCAAGCACAGATCCCGTATGCTGTTGTGCCTGTGCATAGGCTGCACGGGGACAGTGAAGAGCAGCACGAGCTTTCAGGGCTGGCACCTTCCTTGTGGCACAAGGAGCCGGACGTTTGCCTTTTCGGAAGAGCCTCTACCTAGAACGAACATCGTGAAGTGTACCGTTCCTGGGCAAGCACAGATCCCGTATGCTGTTGTGCCTGTGCATAGGCTGCACGGGGACAGTGAAGAGCAGTAAGAGCTTTCAGGGCTGGCACCTTCCTTGTGGGACAAGGAGCCGGAAGTTTGCCTTTTCAGAAAAATGCTATGCCGAGAACGGACACCGAGAGGTGTACCGATCCTGGGGAAGCACAGATCCCGTATGCTGTTGTGCCTGTGCATAGGCTGCACGGGGACAGTGAAGAGGAGCACGAGCTTTCAGGGCTGGCACCTTCCTTGTGGGACAAGGAGCCGGACGTTTGCCTTTTCGGAAGAGCCTCTGCCGAGAACGAACACCGTGAGGTGTACCGATCCTGGGCAAGCACAGATCCCGTATGCTGTTGTGCCTGTGCATAGGCTGCACGGGGACAGTGAAGAGCAGCACGAGCTTTCAGGGCTGGCACCTTCCTTGTGGGACAAGGAGCCGGACGTTTGCCTTTTCGGAAGAGCCTCTGCCGAGAACGAACACCGTGAGGTGTACCGATCCTGGGCAAGCACAGATCCCGTATGCTGTTGTGCCTGTGCATAGGCTGCACGGGGACAGTGAAGAGGAGCACGAGCTTTCAGGGCTGGCACCTTCCTTGCGGGACAAGGAGCCGGACGTTTGCCTTTTCAGAAAAATGTTATGCCGAGAACGGACACCGTGAGGTGTACCGTTCCTGCGCAAGCAGAGATCCCCAGTGCTGTTGTGCCTGTGCATAGGCTGCACGGGGACAGTGAAGAGCAGCAAGAGCTTTCAGGGCTGGCACCTTCCTTGTGGCACAAGGAGCCGGACGTTTGCCTTTTCAGAAAAATGCTATGCCGAGAACGGACACCGTGAGGTGTACCGTTCCTGCGCAGGCACAGATCCCCAGTGCTGTTGTGCCTGTGCATAGGCTGCACGGGGACAGTGAAGAGCAGCACGAGCTTTCAGGGCTGGCACCTTCCTTGTGGGACAAGGAGCCGGACGTTTGCCTTTTCGGAATAGCCTCTGCCGAGAACGAACATCGTGAAGTGTACCGTTCCTGGGCAAGCACAGATCCCCAGTGCTGTTGTGCCTGTGCATAGGCTGCACGGGGACAGTGAAGAGCAGCACGAGCTTTCAGGGCTGGCACCTTCCTTGTGGGACAAGGAGCCGGACATTTGCCTTTTCAGAAAAATGTTATGCCGAGAACGGACACCGAGAGGTGTACTGATCCTGGGCAAGCACAGATCCCGTATGCTGTTGTGCCTGTGCATAGTCTGCACGGGGACAGTGAAGAGCAGCACGAGCTTTCAGGGCTGGCACCTTCCTTGTGGCACAAGGAGCCGGACCTTTGCCTTTTCAGAAAAATGCTATACCGAGAACGGACACCGAGAGGTGTACCGTTCCTGGGCAGGCACAAATCCCCAATGCTGTTGTGCCTGTGCATAGGCTGCACGGGGACAGTGAAGAGCAGCACGAGCTTTCAGGGCTGGCACCTTCCTTGTGGCACAAGGAGCCGGACGTTTGCCTTTTCGGAATAGCCTCTGCCGAGAACGAACATCGTGAAGTATTACCGTTCCTGGGCAAGCACAGATCCCGTATGCTGTTGTGCCTGTGCATAGGCTGCACGGGGACAGTGAAGAGCAGCAAGAGCTTTCAGGGCTGGCACCTTCTTTGTGGCACAAGGAGCCGGACATTTGCCTTTTCAGAAAAATGCTATGACGAGAACGGACACCGTGAGGTGTACCGATCCTGGGCAAGCACAGATCCCGTATGCTGTTGTGCCTGTGCATAGGCTGCACGGGGACAGTGAAGAGCAGCACGAGCTTTCAGGGCTGGCACCTTCCTTGTGGGACAAGGAGCCGGACATTTGCCTTTTCAGAAAAATGTTATGCCGAGAACGGACACCGTGAGGTGTACCGATCCTGGGCAAGCACAGATCCCGTATGCTGTTGTGCCTGTGCATAGGCTGCACGGGGACAGTGAAGAGGAGCACGAGCTTTCAGGGCTGGCACCTTCCTTGCGGGACAAGGAGCCGGACGTTTGCCTTTTCGGAAGAGCCTCTGCCGAGAACGAACACCGTGAGGTGTACCGATCCTGGGCAAGCACAGATCCCGTATGCTGTTGTGCCTGTGCATAGGCTGCACGGGGACAGTGAAGAGCAGCACGAGCTTTCAGGGCTGGCACCTTCCTTGTGGGACAAGGAGCCGGACGTTTGCCTTTTCGGAAGAGCCTCTGCCGAGAACGAACACCGTGAGGTGTACCGATCCTGGGCAAGCACAGATCCCGTATGCTGTTGTGCCTGTGCATAGGCTGCACGGGGACAGTGAAGAGGAGCACGAGCTTTCAGGGCTGGCACCTTCCTTGCGGGACAAGGAGCCGGACGTTTGCCTTTTCAGAAAAATGTTATGCCGAGAACGGACACCGTGAGGTGTACCGTTCCTGCGCAAGCAGAGATCCCCAGTGCTGTTGTGCCTGTGCATAGGCTGCACGGGGACAGTGAAGAGGAGCACGAGCTTTCAGGGCTGGCACCTTCCTTGTGGCACAAGGAGCCGGACGTTTGCCTTTTCGGAAAGAGGCTCTGCTGACAACGAACACCGTGAGGTGTACCGTTCCTGGGCAAGCACAGATCCCGTATGCTGTTGTGCCTGTGCATAGGCTGCACGGGGACAGTGAAGAGGAGCACGAGCTTTCAGGGCTGGCACCTTCCTTGTGGCACAAGGAGCCGGATGTTTGCCTTTTCAGAAAAATGCTATGCCGAGAACGGACACCGTGAGGTGTACCGTTCCTGGGCAGGCACAGATCCCCAGTGCTGTTGTGCCTGTGCATAGGCTGCACGGGGACAGTGAAGAGCAGCACGAGCTTTCAGGGCTGGCACCTTCCTTGTGGGACAAGGAGCCGGACGTTTGCCTTTTCAGAAAAATGTTATGCCGAGAACGGACACCGTGAGGTGTACCGTTCCTGCGCAAGCAGAGATCCCCAGTGCTGTTGTGCCTGTGCATAGGCTGCACGGGGACAGTGAAGAGCAGCACGAGCTTTCAGGGCTGGCACCTTCCTTGTGGGACAAGGAGCCGGACGTTTGCCTTTTCGGAATAGCCTCTGCCGAGAACGAACATCGTGAAGTGTACCGTTCCTGGGCAAGCACAGATCCCCAGTGCTGTTGTGCCTGTGCATAGGCTGCACGGGGACAGTGAAGAGCAGCACGAGCTTTCAGGGCTGGCACCTTCCTTGTGGCACAAGGAGCCGGACGTTTGCCTTTTCGGAAGAGGCTCTGCTGACAACGGACACCGAGAGGTGTACCGATCCTGGGCAAGCACAGATCCCGTATGCTGTTGTGCCTGTGCATAGTCTGCACGGGGACAGTGAAGAGCAGCACGAGCTTTCAGGGCTGGCACCTTCCTTGTGGCACAAGGAGCCGGACCTTTGCCTTTTCAGAAAAATGCTATACCGAGAACGGACACCGAGAGGTGTACCGATCCTGGGCAAGCACAGATCCCCAATGCTGTTGTGCCTGTGCATAGGCTGCACGGGGACAGTGAAGAGCAGCACGAACTTTCAGGGCTGGCACCTTCCCTGTGGCACAAGGAGCCGGACCTTTGCCTTTTCGGAAAGCGGCTCTGCTGACAACGAACACCGTGAGGTGTACCGATCCTGGGCAAGCACAGATCCCGTATGCTGTTGTGCCTGTGCATAGGCTGCACGGGGACAGTGAAGAGCAGCACGAGCTTTCAGGGCTGGCACCTTCCTTGTGGGACAAGGAGCCGGACGTTTGCCTTTTCAGAAAAATGCTATGCCGAGAACGGACACCGTGAGGTGTACCGTTCCTGGGCAGGCACAAATCCCCAATGCTGTTGTGCCTGTGCATAGGCTGCACGGGGACAGTGAAGAGCAGCACGAGCTTTCAGGGCTGGCACCTTCCTTGTGGGACAAGGAGCCGGACGTTTGCCTTTTCGGAATAGCCTCTGCCGAGAACGAACATCGTGAAGTATTACCGTTCCTGGGCAAGCACAGATCCCGTATGCTGTTGTGCCTGTGCATAGGCTGCACGGGGACAGTGAAGAGCAGCAAGAGCTTTCAGGGCTGGCACCTTCTTTGTGGCACAAGGAGCCGGACATTTGCCTTTTCAGAAAAATGCTATGACGAGAACGGACACCGTGAGGTGTACCGATCCTGGGCAAGCACAGATCCCGTATGCTGTTGTGCCTGTGCATAGGCTGCACGGGGACAGTGAAGAGCAGCACGAGCTTTCAGGGCTGGCACCTTCCTTGTGGGACAAGGAGCCGGACATTTGCCTTTTCAGAAAAATGTTATGCCGAGAACGGACACCGTGAGGTGTACCGATCCTGGGCAAGCACAGATCCCGTATGCTGTTGTGCCTGTGCATAGGCTGCACGGGGACAGTGAAGAGGAGCACGAGCTTTCAGGGCTGGCACCTTCCTTGTGGGACAAGGAGCCGGACGTTTGCCTTTTCGGAAGAGCCTCTGCCGAGAACGAACACCGTGAGGTGTACCGATCCTGGGCAAGCACAGATCCCGTATGCTGTTGTGCCTGTGCATAGGCTGCACGGGCACAGTGAAGAGCAGCACGAGCTTTCAGGGCTGGCACCTTCCTTGTGGGACAAGGAGCCGGACGTTTGCCTTTTCGGAAGAGCCTCTGCCGAGAACGAACACCGTGAGGTGTACCGATCCTGGGCAAGCACAGATCCCGTATGCTGTTGTGCCTGTGCATAGGCTGCACGGGGACAGTGAAGAGGAGCACGAGCTTTCAGGGCTGGCACCTTCCTTGCGGGACAAGGAGCCGGACGTTTGCCTTTTCAGAAAAATGTTATGCCGAGAACGGACACCGTGAGGTGTACCGTTCCTGCGCAAGCAGAGATCCCCAGTGCTGTTGTGCCTGTGCATAGGCTGCACGGGGACAGTGAAGAGGAGCACGAGCTTTCAGGGCTGGCACCTTCCTTGTGGGACAAGGAGCCGGACGTTTGCCTTTTCGGAAAGAGGCTCTGCTGACAACGAACACCGTGAGGTGTACCGTTCCTGGGCAAGCACAGATCCCGTATGCTGTTGTGCCTGTGCATAGGCTGCACGGGGACAGTGAAGAGGAGCACGAGCTTTCAGGGCTGGCACCTTCCTTGTGGCACAAGGAGCCGGATGTTTGCCTTTTCAGAAAAATGCTATGCCGAGAACGGACACCGTGAGGTGTACCGTTCCTGGGCAGGCACAGATCCCCAGTGCTGTTGTGCCTGTGCATAGGCTGCACGGGGACAGTGAAGAGCAGCACGAGCTTTCAGGGCTGGCACCTTCCTTGTGGGACAAGGAGCCGGACGTTTGCCTTTTCGGAAGAGCCTCTGCCGAGAACGAACACCGTGAGGTGTACCGATCCTGGGCAAGCACAGATCCCGTATGCTGTTGTGCCTGTGCATAGGCTGCACGGGGACAGTGAAGAGGAGCACGAGCTTTCAGGGCTGGCACCTTCCTTGTGGCACAAGGAGCCGGACGTTTGCCTTTTCGGAAGAGCCTCTACCTAGAACGAACATCGTGAAGTGTACCGTTCCTGGGCAAGCACAGATCCCATATGATGTTATGCCTGTGCATAGGCTGCACGGGGACAGTGAAGAGCAGTAAGAGCTTTCAGGGCTGGCACCTTCCTTGTGGGACAAGGAGCCGGACGTTTGCCTTTTCAGAAAAATGCTATGCCGAGTTTGGACACCGTGAGGTGTACCGATCCTGGGCAAGCACAGATCCCGTATGCTGTTGTGCCTGTGCATAGGCTGCACGGGGACAGTGAAGAGCAGCACGAGCTTTCAGGGCTGGCACCTTCCTTGTGGGACAAGGAGCCGGACGTTTGCCTTTTCGGAAGAGCCTCTGCCGAGAACGAACACCGTGAGGTGTACCGATCCTGGGCAAGCACAGATCCCGTATGCTGTTGTGCCTGTGCATAGGCTGCACGGGGACAGTGAAGAGGAGCACGAGCTTTCAGGGCTGGCACCTTCCTTGCGGGACAAGGAGCCGGACGTTTGCCTTTTCAGAAAAATGTTATGCCGAGAACGGACACCGTGAGGTGTACCGTTCCTGCGCAAGCAGAGATCCCCAGTGCTGCTGTGCCTGTGCATAGGCTGCACGGGGACAGTGAAGAGCAGCAAGAGCTTTCAGGGCTGGCACCTTCCTTGTGGCACAAGGAGCCGGACGTTTGCCTTTTCAGAAAAATGCTATGCCGAGAACGGACACCGTGAGGTGTACCGTTCCTGGGCAGGCACATATCCCCAGTGCTGTTGTGCCTGTGCATAGGCTGCACGGGGACAGTGAAGAGCAGCACGAGCTTTCAGGGCTGGCACCTTCCTTGTGGGACAAGGAGCCGGACGTTTGCCTTTTCGGAATAGCCTCTGCCGAGAACGAACATCGTGAAGTGTACCGTTCCTGGGCAAGCACAGATCCCCAGTGCTGTTGTGCCTGTGCATAGGCTGCACGGGGACAGTGAAGAGCAGCACGAGCTTTCAGGGCTGGCACCTTCCTTGTGGCACAAGGAGCCGGACGTTTGCCTTTTCGGAAGAGGCTCTGCTGACAACGGACACCGAGAGGTGTACCGATCCTGGGCAAGCACAGATCCCGTATGCTGTTGTGCCTGTGCATAGTCTGCACGGGGACAGTGAAGAGCAGCACGAGCTTTCAGGGCTGGCACCTTCCTTGTGGCACAAGGAGCCGGACCTTTGCCTTTTCAGAAAAATGCTATACCGAGAACGGACACCGAGAGGTGTACCGATCCTGGGCAAGCACAGATCCCCAATGCTGTTGTGCCTGTGCATAGGCTGCACGGGGACAGTGAAGAGCAGCACGAACTTTCAGGGCTGGCACCTTCCCTGTGGCACAAGGAGCCGGACCTTTGCCTTTTCGGAAAGCGGCTCTGCTGACAACGAACACCGTGAGGTGTACCGATCCTGGGCAAGCACAGATCCCGTATGCTGTTGTGCCTGTGCATAGGCTGCACGGGGACAGTGAAGAGCAGCACGAGCTTTCAGGGCTGGCACCTTCCTTGTGGGACAAGGAGCCGGACGTTTGCCTTTTCAGAAAAATGCTATGCCGAGAACGGACACCGTGAGGTGTACCGTTCCTGGGCAGGCACAAATCCCCAATGCTGTTGTGCCTGTGCATAGGCTGCACGGGGACAGTGAAGAGCAGCACGAGCTTTCAGGGCTGGCACCTTCCTTGTGGGACAAGGAGCCGGACGTTTGCCTTTTCGGAAGAGCCTCTGCCGAGAACGAACATCGTGAAGTATTACCGTTCCTGGGCAAGCACAGATCCCGTATGCTGTTGTGCCTGTGCATAGGCTGCACGGGGACAGTGAAGAGCAGCAAGAGCTTTCAGGGCTGGCACCTTCTTTGTGGCACAAGGAGCCGGACATTTGCCTTTTCAGAAAAATGCTATGACGAGAACGGACACCGTGAGGTGTACCGATCCTGGGCAAGCACAGATCCCGTATGCTGTTGTGCCTGTGCATAGGCTGCACGGGGACAGTGAAGAGCAGCACGAGCTTTCAGGGCTGGCACCTTCCTTGTGGGACAAGGAGCCGGACATTTGCCTTTTCAGAAAAATGTTATGCCGAGAACGAACACCGTGAGGTGTACCGATCCTGGGCAAGCACAGATCCCGTATGCTGTTGTGCCTGTGCATAGGCTGCACGGGGACAGTGAAGAGCAGCACGAGCTTTCAGGGCTGGCACCTTCCTTGTGGGACAAGGAGCCGGACGTTTGCCTTTTCGGAATAGCCTCTGCCGAGAACGAACATCGTGAAGTATTACCGTTCCTGGGCAAGCACAGATCCCGTATGCTGTTGTGCCTGTGCATAGGCTGCACGGGGACAGTGAAGAGCAGCAAGAGCTTTCAGGGCTGGCACCTTCTTTGTGGCACAAGGAGCCGGACATTTGCCTTTTCAGAAAAATGCTATGACGAGAACGGACACCGTGAGGTGTACCGATCCTGGGCAAGCACAGATCCCGTATGCTGTTGTGCCTGTGCATAGGCTGCACGGGGACAGTGAAGAGCAGCACGAGCTTTCAGGGCTGGCACCTTCCTTGTGGGACAAGGAGCCGGACGTTTGCCTTTTCGGAAGAGCCTCTGCCGAGAACGAACACCGTGAGGTGTACCGATCCTGGGCAAGCACAGATCCCGTATGCTGTTGTGCCTGTGCATAGGCTGCACGGGGACAGTGAAGAGCAGCACGAGCTTTCAGGGCTGGCACCTTCCTTGTGGGACAAGGAGCCGGACGTTTGCCTTTTCGGAAGAGCCTCTGCCGAGAACGAACACCGTGAGGTGTACCGATCCTGGGCAAGCACAGATCCCGTATGCTGTTGTGCCTGTGCATAGGCTGCACGGGGACAGTGAAGAGGAGCACGAGCTTTCAGGGCTGGCAGCTTCCTTGCAGGACAAGGAGCCGGACGTTTGCCTTTTCAGAAAAATGCTATGCCGAGAACGGACACCGTGAGGTGTACCGTTCCTGCGCAAGCAGAGATCCCCAGTGCTGTTGTGCCTGTGCATAGGCTGCACGGGGACAGTGAAGAGCAGCACGAGCTTTCAGGGCTGGCACCTTCTTTGTGGGACAAGGAGCCGGACGTTTGCCTTTTCAGAAAAATGCTATGCCGAGAACGGACACCGTGAGGTTTACCGTTCCTGGGCAGGCACAGATCCCCAGTGCTGTTGTGCCTGTGCATAGGCTGCACGGGGACAGTGAAGAGCAGCACGAGCTTTCAGGGCTGGCACCTTCCTTGTGGGACAAGGAGCCGGACGTTTGCCTTTTCGGAATAGCCTCTGCCGAGAACGAACATCGTGAAGTGTACCGTTCCTGGGCAAGCACAGATCCCCAGTGCTGTTGTGCCTGTGCATAGGCTGCACGGGGACAGTGAAGAGCAGCACGAGCTTTCAGGGCTGGCACCTTCCTTGTGGGACAAGGAGCCGGACATTTGCCTTTTCAGAAAAATGTTATGCCGAGAACGGACACCGAGAGGTGTACTGATCCTGGGCAAGCACAGATCCCCAATGCTGTTGTGCCTGTGCATAGGCTGCACGGGGACAGTGAAGAGCAGCACGAGCTTTCAGGGCTGGCACCTTCCTTGTGGGACAAGGAGCCGGACGTTTGCCTTTTCGGTAGAGCCTCTGCCGAGAACGAACACCGAGAGGTGTACCGATCCTGGGCAAGCACAGATCCCGTATGCTGTTGTGCCTGTGCATAGGCTGCACGGGGACAGTGAAGAGCAGCACGAGCTTTCAGGGCTGGCACCTTCCTTGTGGGACAAGGAGCCGGACGTTTGCCTTTTCGGAATAGCCTCTGCCGAGAACGAACATCGTGAGGTGTACCGTTCCTGGGCAAGCACAGATCCCCAGTGCTGTTGTGCCTGTGCATAGGCTGCACGGGGACAGTGAAGAGCAGCACGAGCTTTCAGGGCTGGCACCTTCCTTGTGGCACAAGGAGCCAGACGTTTGCCTTTTCGGAAAGAGGCTCTGCTGACAACGAACACCGTGAGGTGTACCGATCATGGGCAAGCACAGATCTCGTATGCTGTTGTGCCTGTGCATAGGCTGCACGGGGACAGTGAAGAGCAGCACGAGCTTTCAGGGCTGGCACCTTCCTTGTGGGACAAGGAGCCGGACGTTTGCCTTTTCGGAATAGCCTCTGCCGAGAACGAACATCGTGAAGTATTACCGTTCCTGGGCAAGCACAGATCCCGTATGCTGTTGTGCCTGTGCATAGGCTGCACGGGGACAGTGAAGAGCAGCAAGAGCTTTCAGGGCTGGCACCTTCTTTGTGGCACAAGGAGCCGGACATTTGCCTTTTCAGAAAAATGCTATGACGAGAACGGACACCGTGAGGTGTACCGATCCTGGGCAAGCACAGATCCCGTATGCTGTTGTGCCTGTGCATAGGCTGCACGGGGACAGTGAAGAGCAGCACGAGCTTTCAGGGCTGGCACCTTCCTTGTGGGACAAGGAGCCGGACATTTGCCTTTTCAGAAAAATGTTATGCCGAGAACGAACACCGTGAGGTGTACCGATCCTGGGCAAGCACAGATCCCGTATGCTGTTGTGCCTGTGCATAGGCTGCACGGGGACAGTGAAGAGCAGCACGAGCTTTCAGGGCTGGCACCTTCCTTGTGGGACAAGGAGCCGGACGTTTGCCTTTTCGGAAGAGCCTCTGCCGAGAACGAACACCGTGAGGTGTACCGATCCTGGGCAAGCACAGATCCCGTATGCTGTTGTGCCTGTGCATAGGCTGCACGGGGACAGTGAAGAGCAGCATGAGCTTTCAGGGCTGGCACCTTCCTTGTGGCACAAGGAGCCGGACCTTTGCCTTTTCGGAATAGCCTCTGCCGAGAACGAACATCGTGAAGTGTACCGTTCCTGGGCAAGCACAGATCCCCAGTGCTGTTGTGCCTGTGCATAGGCTGCACGGGGACAGTGAAGAGGAGCACGAGCTTTCAGGGCTGGCACCTTCCTTGTGGGACAAGGAGCCGGACATTTGCCTTTTCGGAAGAGCCTCTGCCGAGAACGAACACCGTGAGGTGTACCGATCCTGGGCAAGCACAGATCCCGTATGCTGTTGTGCCTGTGCATAGGCTGCACGGGGACAGTGAAGAGCAGCACGAGCTTTCAGGGCTGGCACCTTCCTTGTGGCACAAGGAGCCGGACCTTTGCCTTTTCGGAAGAGCCTCTACCTAGAACGAACATCGTGAAGTGTACCGTTCCTGGGCAAGCACAGATTCCATATGATGTTATGCCTGTGCATAGGCTGCACGGGGACAGTGAAGAGCAGTAAGAGCTTTCAGGGCTGGCACCTTCCTTGTGGGACAAGGTACCAGAAGTTTGCCTTTTCAGAAAAATGCTATGCCGAGAACGGACACCGAGAGGTGTACCGATCCTGGGGAAGCACAGATCCCGTATGCTGTTGTGCCTGTGCATAGGCTGCACGGGGACAGTGAAGAGGAGCACGAGCTTTCAGGGCTGGCACCTTCCTTGTGGGACAAGGAGCCGGACGTTTGCCTTTTCGGAAGAGCCTCTGCCGAGAACGAACACCGTGAGGTGTACCGATCCTGGGCAAGCACAGATCCCGTATGCTGTTGTGCCTGTGCATAGGCTGCACGGGGACAGTGAAGAGCAGCACGAGCTTTCAGGGCTGGCACCTTCCTTGCGGGACAAGGAGCCGGACGTTTGCCTTTTCAGAAAAATGTTATGCCGAGAACGGACACCGTGAGGTGTACCGTTCCTGCGCAAGCAGAGATCCCCAGTGCTGTTGTGCCTGTGCATAGGCTGCACGGGGACAGTGAAGAGGAGCACGAGCTTTCAGGGCTGGCACCTTCCTTGTGGGACAAGGAGCCGGACGTTTGCCTTTTCGGAAAGAGGCTCTGCTGACAACGAACACCGAGAGGTGTACCGATCCTGGGCAAGCACAGATCCCCAGTGCTGTTGTGCCTGTGCATAGGCTGCACGGGGACAGTGAAGAGCAGCACGAGCTTTCAGGGCTGGCACCTTCCTTGTGGGACAAGGAGCCGGACGTTTGCCTTTTCGGAAGAGCCTCTGCCGAGAACGAACACCGTGAGATGTACCGATCCTGGGCAAGCACAGATCCCGTATGCTGTTGTGCCTGTGCATAGGCTGCACGGGGACAGTGAAGAGCAGCACGAGCTTTCAGGGCTGGCACCTTCCTTGTGGCACAAGGAGCCGGACCTTTGCCTTTTCGGAAGAGCCTCTACCTAGAACGAACATCGTGAAGTGTACCGTTCCTGGGCAAGCACAGATCCCATATGATGTTATGCCTGTGCATAGGCTGCACGGGGACAGTGAAGAGCAGTAAGAGCTTTCAGGGCTGGCACCTTCCTTGTGGGACAAGGAGCCGGACGTTTGCCTTTTCAGAAAAATGCTATGCCGAGTACGGACACCGAGAGGTGTACCGATCCTGGGGAAGCACAGATCCCGTATGCTGTTGTGCCTGTGCATAGGCTGCACGGGGACAGTGAAGAGCAGCACGAGCTTTCAGGGCTGGCACCTTCCTTGTGGGACAAGGAGCCGGACGTTTGCCTTTTCGGAAGAGCCTCTGCCGAGAACGAACACCGTGAGGTGTACCGATCCTGGGCAAGCACAGATCCCGTATGCTGTTGTGCCTGTGCATAGGCTGCACGGGGACAGTGAAGAGGAGCACGAGCTTTCAGGGCTGGCACCTTCCTTGCGGGACAAGGAGCCGGACGTTTGCCTTTTTAGAAAAATGTTATGCCGAGAACGGACACCGTGAGGTGTACCGTTCCTGCGCAAGCAGAGATCCCCAGTGCTGTTGTGCCTGTGCATAGGCTGCACGGGGACAGTGAAGAGCAGCACGAGCTTTCAGGGCTGGCACCTTCCTTGTGGCACAAGGAGCCGGACGTTTGCCTTTTCAGAAAAATGCTATGCCGAGAACGGACACCGTGAGGTGTACCGTTCCTGGGCAGGCACAGATCCCCAGTGCTGTTGTGCCTGTGCATAGGCTGCACGGGGACAGTGAAGAGCAGCACGAGCTTTCAGGGCTGGCACCTTCCTTGTGGGACAAGGAGCCAGACGTTTGCCTTTTCGGAATAGCCTCTGCCGAGAACGAACATCGTGAAGTGTACCGTTCCTGGGCAAGCACAGATCCCCAGTGCTGTTGTGCCTGTGCATAGGCTGCACGGGGACAGTGAAGAGCAGCACGAGCTTTCAGGGCTGGCACCTTCCTTGTGGGACAAGGAGCCGGACATTTGCCTTTTCAGAAAAATGTTATGCCGAGAACGGACACCGAGAGGTGTACTGATCCTGGGCAAGCACAGATCCCCAATGCTGTTGTGCCTGTGCATAGGCTGCACGGGGACAGTGAAGAGCAGCACGAGCTTTCAGGGCTGGCACCTTCCTTGTGGCACAAGGAGCCGGACGTTTGCCTTTTCGGAAGAGCCTCTGCCGAGAACGAACACCGTGAGGTGTACCGATCATGGGCAAGCACAGATCTCGTATGCTGTTGTGCCTGTGCATAGGCTGCACGGGGACAGTGAAGAGCAGCACGAGCTTTCAGGGCTGGCACCTTCCTTGTGGGACAAGGAGCCGGACGTTTGCCTTTTCGGAATAGCCTCTGCCGAGAACGAACATCGTGAAGTATTACCGTTCCTGGGCAAGCACAGATCCCGTATGCTGTTGTGCCTGTGCATAGGCTGCACGGGGACAGTGAAGAGCAGCAAGAGCTTTCAGGGCTGGCACCTTCTTTGTGGCACAAGGAGCCGGACATTTGCCTTTTCAGAAAAATGCTATGACGAGAACGGACACCGTGAGGTGTACCGATCCTGGGCAAGCACAGATCCCGTATGCTGTTGTGCCTGTGCATAGGCTGCACGGGGACAGTGAAGAGCAGCACGAGCTTTCAGGGCTGGCACCTTCCTTGTGGGACAAGGAGCCGGACATTTGCCTTTTCAGAAAAATGTTATGCCGAGAACGGACACCGTGAGGTGTACCGTTCCTGCGCAAGCAGAGATCCCCAGTGCTGTTGTGCCTGTGCATAGGCTGCACGGGGACAGTGAAGAGGAGCACGAGCTTTCAGGGCTGGCACCTTCCTTGTGGGACAAGGAGCCGGACGTTTGCCTTTTCGGAATAGCCTCTGCCGAGAACGAACATCGTGAGGTGTACCGATCCTGGGCAAGCACAGATCCCCAGTGCTGTTGTGACTGTGCATAGGCTGCACGGGGACAGTGAAGAGCAGCACGAGCTTTCAGGGCTGGCACCTTCCTTGTGGGACAAGGAGCCGGACATTTGCCTTTTCAGAAAAATGTTATGCCGAGAACGGACACCGAGAGGTGTACTGATCCTGGGCAAGCACAGATCCCCAATGCTGTTGTGCCTGTGCATAGGCTGCACGGGGACAGTGAAGAGCAGCACGAGCTTTCAGGGCTGGCACCTTCCTTGTGGGACAAGGAGCCGGACGTTTGCCTTTTCGGAAGAGCCTCTGCCGAGAACGAACACCGTGAGGTGTACCGATCATGGGCAAGCACAGATCTCGTATGCTGTTGTGCCTGTGCATAGGCTGCACGGGGACAGTGAAGAGCAGCACGAGCTTTCAGGGCTGGCACCTTCCTTGTGGGACAAGGAGCCGGACGTTTGCCTTTTCGGAATAGCCTCTGCCGAGAACGAACATCGTGAAGTATTACCGTTCCTGGGCAAGCACAGATCCCGTATGCTGTTGTGCCTGTGCATAGGCTGCACGGGGACAGTGAAGAGCAGCAAGAGCTTTCAGGGCTGGCACCTTCCTTGTGGGACAAGGAGCCGGACGTTTGCCTTTTCAGAAAAATGCTATGCCGAGAACGGACACCGAGAGGTGTACCGATCCTGGGGAAGCACAGATCCCGTATGCTGTTGTGCCTGTGCATAGGCTGCACGGGGACAGTGAAGAGGAGCACGAGCTTTCAGGGCTGGCACCTTCCTTGTGGGACAAGGAGCCGGACGTTTGCCTTTTCGGAAGAGCCTCTGCCGAGAACGAACACCGTGAGGTGTACCGATCCTGGGCAAGCACAGATCCCGTATGCTGTTGTGCCTGTGCATAGGCTGCACGGGGACAGTGAAGAGCAGCACGAGCTTTCAGGGCTGGCACCTTCCTTGTGGCACAAGGAGCCGGACCTTTGCCTTTTCGGAAGAGCCTCTGCCGAGAACGAACACCGTGAGGTGTACCGATCCTGGGCAAGCACAGATCCCGTATGCTGTTGTGCCTGTGCATAGGCTGCACGGGGACAGTGAAGAGCAGCACGAGCTTTCAGGGCTGGCACCTTCCTTGTGGCACAAGGAGCCGGACGTTTGCCTTTTCGGAAGAGCCTCTGCCGAGAATGAACACCGTGAGGTGTACCGATCCTGGGCAAGCACAGATCCCGTATGCTGTTGTGCCTGTGCATAGGCTGCACGGGGACAGTGAAGAGCAGCACGAGCTTTCAGGGCTGGCACCTTCCTTGTGGCACAAGGAGCCGGACCTTTGCCTTTTCGGAAGAGCCTCTACCTAGAACGAACATCGTGAAGTGTACCGTTCCTGGGGAAGCACAGATCCCATATGCTGTTATGCCTGTGCATAGGCTGCACGGGGACAGTGAAGAGCAGTAAGAGCTTTCAGGGCTGGCACCTTCCTTGTGGGACAAGGAGCCGGACGTTTGCCTTTTCAGAAAAATGCTATGCCGAGAACGGACACCGAGAGGTGTACTGATCCTGGGCAAGCACAGATCCCGTATGCTGTTGTGCCTGTGCATAGGCTGCACGGGGACAGTGAAGAGCAGCACGAGCTTTCAGGGCTGGCACCTTCCTTGTGGGACAAGGAGCCGGACCTTTGCCTTTTCAGAATAGCCTCTGCCGAGAACGAACATCGTGAAGTGTACCGTTCCTGGGCAAGCACAGATCCCCAGTGCTGTTGTGCCTGTGCATAGGCTGCACGGGGACAGTGAAGAGCAGCACGAGCTTTCAGGGCTGGCACCTTCCTTGTGGGACAAGGAGCCGGACCTTTGCCTTTTCAGAATAGCCTCTGCCGAGAACGAACATCGTGAAGTGTACCGTTCCTGGGCAAGCACAGATCCCCAGTGCTGTTGTGCCTGTGCATAGGCTGCACGGGGACAGTGAAGAGCAGCAAGAGCTTTCAGGGCTGGCACCTTCCTTGTGGGACAAGGAGCCGGACGTTTGCCTTTTCGGAAGAGGCTCTGCTGACAACGGACACCGAGAGGTGTACTGATCCTGGGCAAGCACAGATCCCGTATGCTGTTGTGCCTGTGCATAGTCTGCATGGGGACAGTGAAGAGCAGCACGAGCTTTCAGGGCTGGCACCTTCCTTGTGGCACAAGGAGCCGGACGTTTGCCTTTTCAGAAAAATGCTATACCGAGAACGGACACCGAGAGGTGTACCGATCCTGGGCAAGCACAGATCCCCAGTGCTGTTGTGCCTGTGCATAGGCTGCACGGGGACAGTGAAGAGCAGCAAGAGCTTTCAGGGCTGGCACCTTCCTTGTGGGACAAGGAGCCGGACCTTTGCCTTTTCAGAATAGCCTCTGCCGAGAACGAACATCGTGAAGTGTACCGTTCCTGGGCAAGCACAGATCCCCAGTGCTGTTGTGCCTGTGCATAGGCTGCACGGGGACAGTGAAGAGCAGCACGAGCTTTCAGGGCTGGCACCTTCCTTGTGGCACAAGGAGCCGGACGTTTGCCTTTTCGGAAGAGGCTCTGCTGACAACGGACACCGAGAGGTGTACTGATCCTGGGCAAGCACAGATCCCGTATGCTGTTGTGCCTGTGCATAGTCTGCATGGGGACAGTGAAGAGCAGCACGAGCTTTCAGGGCTGGCACCTTCCTTGTGGCACAAGGAGCCGGACGTTTGCCTTTTCAGAAAAATGCTATACCGAGAACGGACACCGAGAGGTGTACCGATCCTGGGCAAGCACAGATCCCCAATGCTGTTGTGCCTGTGCATAGGCTGCACGGGGACAGTGAAGAGCAGCACGAGCTTTCAGGGCTGGCACCTTCCTTGTGGCACAAGGAGCCGGACCTTTGCCTTTTCGGAAAGCGGCTCTGCTGACAACGAACACCGAGAGGTGTACCGATCCTGGGCAAGCACAGATCCCGTATGCTGTTGTGCCTGTGCATAGGCTGCACGGGGACAGTGAAGAGCAGCACGAGCTTTCAGGGCTGGCACCTTCCTTGTGGGACAAGGAGCCGGACGTTTGCCTTTTCAGAAAAATGCTATGCCGAGAACGGACACCGTGAGGTGTACCGTTCCTGGGCAGGCACAAATCCCCAATGCTGTTGTGCCTGTGCATAGGCTGCACGGGGACAGTGAAGAGCAGCACGAGCTTTCAGGGCTGGCACCTTCCTTGTGGGACAAGGAGCCGGACGTTTGCCTTTTCGGAATAGCCTCTGCCGAGAACGAACATCGTGAAGTGTACCGTTCCTGGGCAAGCACAGATCCCCAGTGCTGTTGTGCCTGTGCATAGGCTGCACGGGGACAGTGAAGAGCAGCACGAGCTTTCAGGGCTGGCACCTTCCTTGTTGGACAAGGAGCCGGACATTTGCCTTTTCGGAAGAGCCTCTGCCGAGAACGAACACCGTGAGGTGTACCGATCATGGGCAAGCACAGATCTCGTATGCTGTTGTGCCTGTGCATAGGCTGCACGGGGACAGTGAAGAGCAGCACGAGCTTTCAGGGCTGGCACCTTCCTTGTGGGACAAGGAGCCGGACGTTTGCCTTTTCGGAATAGCCTCTGCCGAGAACGAACATCGTGAAGTATTACCGTTCCTGGGCAAGCACAGATCCCGTATGCTGTTGTGCCTGTGCATAGGCTGCACGGGGACAGTGAAGAGCAGCAAGAGCTTTCAGGGCTGGCACCTTCTTTGTGGCACAAGGAGCCGGACATTTGCCTTTTCAGAAAAATGCTATGACGAGAACGGACACCGTGAGGTGTACCGATCATGGGCAAGCACAGATCCCGTATGCTGTTGTGCCTGTGCATAGGCTGCACGGGGACAGTGAAGAGCAGCACGAGCTTTCAGGGCTGGCACCTTCCTTGTGGGACAAGGAGCCGGACATTTGCCTTTTCAGAAAAATGTTATGCCGAGAACGAACACCGTGAGGTGTACCGATCCTGGGCAAGCACAGATCCCGTATGCTGTTGTGCCTGTGCATAGGCTGCATGGGGACAGTGAAGAGGAGCACGAGCTTTCAGGGCTGGCACCTTCCTTGTGGGACAAGGAGCCGGACGTTTGCCTATTCGGAAGAGCCTCTGCCGAGAACGAACACCGTGAGGTGTACCGATCCTGGGCAAGCACAGATCCCGTATGCTGTTGTGCCTGTGCATAGGCTGCACGGGGACAGTGAAGAGCAGCACGAGCTTTCAGGGCTGGCACCTTCCTTGTGGCACAAGGAGCCAGACCTTTGCCTTTTCGGAATAGCCTCTGCCGAGAACGAACATCGTGAAGTGTACCGTTCCTGGGCAAGCACAGATCCCCAGTGCTGTTGTGCCTGTGCATAGGCTGCACGGGGACAGTGAAGAGGAGCACGAGCTTTCAGGGCTGGCACCTTCCTTGTGGGACAAGGAGCCGGACATTTGCCTTTTCGGAAGAGCCTCTGCCGAGAACGAACACCGTGAGGTGTACCGATCCTGGGCAAGCACAGATCCCGTATGCTGTTGTGCCTGTGCATAGGCTGCACGGGGACAGTGAAGAGCAGCACGAGCTTTCAGGGCTGGCACCTTCCTTGTGGCACAAGGAGCCGGACCTTTGCCTTTTCGGAAGAGCCTCTACCTAGAACGAACATCGTGAAGTGTACCGTTCCTGGGCAAGCACAGATCCCATATGATGTTATGCCTGTGCATAGGCTGCACGGGGACAGTGAAGAGCAGTAAGAGCTTTCAGGGCTGGCACCTTCCTTGTGGGACAAGGAGCCGGAAGTTTGCCTTTTCAGAAAAATGCTATGCCGAGAACGGACACCGAGAGGTGTACCGATCCTGGGGAAGCACAGATCCCGTATGCTGTTGTGCCTGTGCATAGGCTGCACGGGGACAGTGAAGAGGAGCACGAGCTTTCAGGGCTGGCACCTTCCTTGTGGGACAAGGAGCCGGACGTTTGCCTTTTCGGAAGAGCCTCTGCCGAGAACGAACACCGTGAGGTGTACCGATCCTGGGCAAGCACAGATCCCGTATGCTGTTGTGCCTGTGCATAGGCTGCACGGGGACAGTGAAGAGCAGCACGAGCTTTCAGGGCTGGCACCTTCCTTGTGGGACAAGGAGCCGGACGTTTGCCTTTTCGGAAGAGCCTCTGCCGAGAACGAACACCGTGAGGTGTACCGATCCTGGGCAAGCACAGATCCCCAGTGCTGTTGTGCCTGTGCATAGGCTGCACGGGGACAGTGAAGAGGAGCACGAGCTTTCAGGGCTGGCACCTTCCTTGTGGGACAAGGAGCCGGACGTTTGCCTTTTCGGAAAGAGGCTCTGCTGACAACGAACACCGTGAGGTGTACCGTTCCTGGGCAAGCACAGATCCCGTATGCTGTTGTGCCTGTGCATAGGCTGCACGGGGACAGTGAAGAGCAGCACGAGCTTTCAGGGCTGGCACCTTCCTTGTGGGACAAGGAGCCGGACGTTTGCCTTTTCAGAAAAATGCTATGCCGAGAACGGACACCGTGAGGTGTACCGTTCCTGGGCAGGCACAGATCCCCAGTGCTGTTGTGCCTGTGCATAGGCTGCACGGGGACAGTGAAGAGCAGCAAGAGCTTTCAGGGCTGGCACCTTCCTTGTGGGACAAGGAGCCGGACGTTTGCCTTTTCGGAAAGGGGCTCTGCTGACAACGAACACCGAGAGGTGTACCGATCCTGGGCAAGCACAGATCCCCAGTGCTGTTGTGCCTGTGCATAGGCTGCACGGGGACAGTGAAGAGCAGCACGAGCTTTCAGGGCTGGCACCTTCCTTGTGGGACAAGGAGCCGGACGTTTGCCTTTTCGGAAGAGCCTCTGCCGAGAACGAACACCGTGAGGTGTACCGATCCTGGGCAAGCACAGATCCCGTATGCTGTTGTGCCTGTGCATAGGCTGCACGGGGACAGTGAAGAGCAGCACGAGCTTTCAGGGCTGGCACCTTCCTTGTGGCACAAGGAGCCGGACCTTTGCCTTTTCGGAAGAGCCTCTACCTAGAACGAACATCGTGAAGTGTACCGTTCCTGGGGAAGCACAGATCCCATATGCTGTTATGCCTGTGCATAGGCTGCACGGGGACAGTGAAGAGCAGTAAGAGCTTTCAGGGCTGGCACCTTCCTTGTGGGACAAGGAGCCGGACGTTTGCCTTTTCAGAAAAATGCTATGCCGAGAACGGACACCGAGAGGTGTACTGATCCTGGGCAAGCACAGATCCCGTATGCTGTTGTGCCTGTGCATAGGCTGCACGGGGACAGTGAAGAGCAGCACGAGCTTTCAGGGCTGGCACCTTCCTTGTGGGACAAGGAGCCGGACCTTTGCCTTTTCGGAAGAGCCTCTGCCGAGAACGAACATCATGAAGTGTACCGTTCCTGGGCAAGCACAGATCGCCAGTGCTGTTGTGCCTGTGCATAGGCTGCACGGGGACAGTGAAGAGCAGAAAGAGCTTTCAGGGCTGGCACCTTCCTTGTGGGACAAGGAGCCGGACCTTTGCCTTTTCAGAATAGCATCTGCCGAGAACGAACATCGTGAAGTGTACCGTTCCTGGGCAAGCACAGATCCCCAGTGCTGTTGTGCCTGTGCATAGGCTGCACGGGGACAGTGAAGAGCAGCAAGAGCTTTCAGGGCTGGCACCTTCCTTGTGGGACAAGGAGCCGGACGTTTGCCTTTTCGGAAGAGGCTCTGCTGACAACGGACACCGAGAGGTGTACCGATCCTGGGCAAGCACAGATCCCGTATGCTGTTGTGCCTGTGCATAGTCTGCACGGGGACAGTGAAGAGCAGCACGAGCTTTCAGGGCTGGCACCTTCCTTGTGGCACAAGGAGCCGGACCTTTGCCTTTTCAGAAAAATGCTATACCGAGAACGGACACCGAGAGGTGTACCGATCCTGGGCAAGCACAGATCCCCAATGCTGTTGTGCCTGTGCATAGGCTGCACGGGGACAGTGAAGAGCAGCACGAGCTTTCAGGGCTGGCACCTTCCTTGTGGCACAAGGAGCCGGACCTTTGCCTTTTCGGAAAGCGGCTCTGCTGACAACGAACACCGTGAGGTGTACCGATCCTGGGCAAGCACAGATCCCGTATGCTGTTGTGCCTGTGCATAGGCTGCACGGGGACAGTGAAGAGCAGCACGAGCTTTCAGGGCTGGCACCTTCCTTGTGGGACAAGGAGCCGGACGTTTGCCTTTTCAGAAAAATGCTATGCCGAGAACGGACACCGTGAGGTGTACCGTTCCTGGGCAGGCACAAATCCCCAATGCTGTTGTGCCTGTGCATAGGCTGCACGGGGACAGTGAAGAGCAGCACGAGCTTTCAGGGCTGGCACCTTCCTTGTGGGACAAGGAGCCGGACGTTTGCCTTTTCGGAATAGCCTCTGCCGAGAACGAACATCGTGAAGTGTACCGTTCCTGGGCAAGCACAGATCCCCAGTGCTGTTGTGCCTGTGCATAGGCTGCACGGGGACAGTGAAGAGCAGCACGAGCTTTCAGGGCTGGCACCTTCCTTGTGGGACAAGGAGCCGGACGTTTGCCTTTTCGGAAGAGCCTCTGCCGAGAACGAACACCGTGAGGTGTACCGATCCTGGGCAAGCACAGATCCCGTATGCTGTTGTGCCTGTGCATAGGCTGCACGGGGACAGTGAAGAGCAGCACGAGCTTTCAGGGCTGGCACCTTCCTTGTGGCACAAGGAGCCGGACCTTTGCCTTTTCGGAATAGCCTCTGCCGAGAACGAACATCGTGAAGTGTACCGTTCCTGGGCAAGCACAGATCCCCAGTGCTGTTGTGCCTGTGCATAGGCTGCACGGGGACAGTGAAGAGGAGCACGAGCTTTCAGGGCTGGCACCTTCCTTGTGGGACAAGGAGCCAGACATTTGCCTTTTCGGAAGAGCCTCTGCCGAGAACGAACACCGTGAGGTGTACCGATCCTGGGCAAGCACAGATCCCGTATGCTGTTGTGCCTGTGCATAGGCTGCACGGGGACAGTGAAGAGCAGCACGAGCTTTCAGGGCTGGCACCTTCCTTGTGGCACAAGGAGCCGGACCTTTGCCTTTTCGGAAGAGCCTCTACCTAGAACGAACATCGTGAAGTGTACCGTTCCTGGGCAAGCACAGATCCCATATGATGTTATGCCTGTGCATAGGCTGCACGGGGACAGTGAAGAGCAGTAAGAGCTTTCAGGGCTGGCACCTTCCTTGTGGGACAAGGAGCCGGAAGTTTGCCTTTTCAGAAAAATGCTATGCCGAGAATGGACACCGAGAGGTGTACCGATCCTGGGGAAGCACAGATCCCGTATGCTGTTGTGCCTGTGCATAGGCTGCACGGGGACAGTGAAGAGGAGCACGAGCTTTAAGGGCTGGCACCTTCCTTGTGGGACAAGGAGCCGGACGTTTGCCTTTTTGGAAGAGCCTCTGCCGAGAACGAACACCGTGAGGTGTACCGATCCTGGGCAAGCACAGATCCCGTATGCTGTTGTGCCTGTGCATAGGCTGCACGGGGACAGTGAAGAGGAGCACGAGCTTTCAGGGCTGGCACCTTCCTTGTGGGACAAGGAGCCGGACGTTTGCCTTTTCGGAAGAGCCTCTGCCGAGAACGAACACCGTGAGGTGTACCGATCCTGGGGAAGCAGAGATCCCCAGTGCTGTTGTGCCCGTGCATAGGCTGCACGGGGACAGTGAAGAGGAGCACGAGCTTTCAGGGCTGGCACCTTCCTTGTGGGACAAGGAGCCGGACGTTTGCCTTTTCGGAAAGAGGCTCTGCTGACAACGAACACCGTGAGGTGTACCGTTCCTGGGCAAGCACAGATCCCGTATGCTGTTGTGCCTGTGCATAGGCTGCACGGGGACAGTGAAGAGCAGCACGAGCTTTCAGGGCTGGCACCTTCCTTGTGGGACAAGGAGCCGGACGTTTGCCTTTTCAGAAAAATGCTATGCCGAGAACGGACACCGTGAGGTGTACCGTTCCTGGGCAGGCACAGATCCCCAGTGCTGTTGTGCCTGTGCATAGGCTGCACGGGGACAGTGAAGAGCAGCAAGAGCTTTCAGGGCTGGCACCTTCCTTGTGGGACAAGGAGCCGGACGTTTGCCTTTTCGGAAAGAGGCTCTGCTGACAACGAACACCGAGAGGTGTACCGATCCTGGGCAAGCACAGATCCCCAATGCTGTTGTGCCTGTGCATAGGCTGCACGGGGACAGTGAAGAGCAGCACGAGCTTTCAGGGCTGGCACCTTCCTTGTGGGACAAGGAGCCGGACGTTTGCCTTTTCAGAAAAATGCTACGCCGAGAACGGACACCGTGAGGTGTACCGTTCCTGGGCAGGCACAGATCCCCAGTGCTGTTGTGCCTGTGCATAGGCTGCACGGGGACAGTGAAGAGCAGCACGAGCTTGCAGGGCTGGCACCTTCCTTGTGGGACAAGGAGCCGGACCTTTGCCTTTTCAAAAAAATGCTATGCCGAGAACGGACACCGAGAGGTGTACCGTTCCTGGGCAAGCACAGATCCCCAATGCTGTTGTGCCTGTGCATAGGCTGCACGGGGACAGTGAAGAGCAGCACGAGCTTTCAGGGCTGGCAACTTCCTTGTGGGACAAGGAGCCGGACGTTTGCCTTTTCGGAAGAGCCTCTGCCGAGAACGAACACCGTGAGGTGTACCGATCCTGGGCAAGCACAGATCCCGTATGCTGTTGTGCCTGTGCATAGGCTGCACGGGGACAGTGAAGAGCAGCACGAGCTTTCAGGGCTGGCACCTTCCTTGTGGCACAAGGAGCCGGACGTTTGCCTTTTCAGAAAAATGCTATGCCGAGAACGGACACCGAGAGGTGTACCGATCCTGGGCAAGCACAGATCCCGTATGCTGTTGTGCCTGTGCATAGGCTGCACGGGGACAGTGAAGAGCAGCAAGAGCTTTCAGGGCTAGCACCTTCCATGTGGGACAAGGAGCCGGACGTTTGCCTTTTCGGAAAGAGGCTCTGCTGACAACGAACACCGTGAGGTGTACCGATCCTGGGCAAGCACAGATCCCGTATGCTGTTGTGCCTGTGCATAGGCTGCACGGGGACAGTGAAGAGCAGCACGAGCTTTCAGGGCTGGCACCTTCCTTGTGGGACAAGGAGCCGGACATTTGCCTTTTCAGAAAAATGTTATGCCGAGAACGGACACCGAGAGGTGTACCGATCCTGGGCAAGCACAGATCCCGTATGCTGTTGTGCCTGTGCATAGGCTGCACGGGGACAGTGAAGAGCAGCACGAGCTTTCAGGGCTGGCACCTTCCTTGTGGGACAAGGAGCCGGACGTTTGCCTTTTCAGAAAAATGCTATGCCGAGAACGGACACCGTGAGGTATACCGAACCTGGGCAAGCACAGATCCCGTATGCTGTTGTGCCTGTGCATAGGCTGCACGGGGACAGTGAAGAGCAGCACGAGCTTTCAGGGCTGGCACCTTCCTTGTGGGACAAGGAGCCGGACGTTTGCCTTTTCAGAAAAATTCTATGCCGAGAACGGACACCGAGAGGTGTACCGATCCTGGGCAAGCACAGATCCCGTATGCTGTTGTGCCTGTGCATAGGCTGCACGGGGACAGTGAAGAGCAGCACGAGCTTTCAGGGCTGGCACCTTCCTTGTGGGACAAGGAGCCGGACCTTTGCCTTTTCGGAATAGCCTCTGCCGAGAACGAACACCGTGAAGTGTACCGTTCCTGGGCAAGCACAGATCCCGTATGCTGTTGTGCCTGTGCATAGGCTGCACGGGGACAGTGAAGAGCAGCACGAGCTTTCAGGGCTGGCACCTTCCTTGTGGCACAAGGAGCCGGACGTTTGCCTTTTCAGAAAAATGCTATGCCGAGAACGGACACCGTGAGGTGTACCGTTCCTGGGCAAGCACAGATCCCCAGTGCTGTTGTGCCTGTGCATAGGCTGCACGGGGACAGTGAAGAGCAGCACGAGCTTTCAGGGCTGGCACCTTCCTTGTGGGACAAGGAGACGGACCTTTGCCTTTTCGGAATAGCCTCTGCCAAGAACGAACATCGTGAAGTGTACCGTTCCTGGGCAAGCACAGATTCCGTATGCTGTTGTGCCTGTGCATAGGCTGCACGGGGACAGTGAAGAGCAGCACGAGCTTTCAGGGCTGGCACCTTCCTTGTGGGACAAGGAGCCGGACCTTTGCCTTTTCAGAAAAATTCTATGCCGAGAACGGACACCGAGAGGTGTACCGATCCTGGGCAAGCACAGATCCCGTATGCTGTTGTGCCTGTGCATAGGCTGCACGGGGACAGTGAAGAGCAGCACGAGCTTTCAGGGCTGGCACCTTCCTTGTGGCACAAGGAGCCGGACGTTTGCCTTTTCAGAAAAATGCTATGCCGAGAACGGACACCGAGAGGTGTACCGATCCTGGGCAAGCACAGATCCCGTATGCTGTTGTGCCTGTGCATAGGCTGCACGGGGACAGTGAAGAGCAGCACGAGCTTTCAGGGCTGGCACCTTCCTTGTGGGACAAGGAGCCGGACGTTTGCCTTTTCAGAAAAATGCTATACCGAGAACGGACACCGAGAGGTGTACCGATCCTGGGCAAGCACAGATCCCGTATGCTGTTGTGCCTGTGCATAGGCTGCACGGGGACAGTGAAGAGCAGCACGAGCTTTCAGGGCTGGCACCTTCCTTGTGGCACAAGGAGCCGGACGTTTGCCTTTTCAGAAAAATGCTATGCCGAGAACGGACACCGAGAGGTGTACCGATCCTGGGCAAGCACAGATCCCCAATGCTGTTGTGCCTGTGCATAGTCTGCACGGGGACAGTGAAGAGCAGCACGAGCTTTCAGGGCTGGCACCTTCCTTGTGGCACAAGGAGCCGGACGTTTGCCTTTTCAGAAAAATGCTATACCGAGAACGGACACCGTGAGGTGTACCGATCCTGGGCAAGCACAGATCCCCAACGCTGTTGTGCCTGTGCATAGGCTGCACGGGGACAGTGAAGAGCAGCACGAGCTTTCAGGGCTGGCATCTTCCTTGTGGGACAAGAAGCCGAACGTTTGCCTTTTCGGAAGAGGCTCTGCCGAGAACGAACACCGTGAGGTGTACCGTTCCTGGGCAACCACAGATCCCCAATGCAGTTATGCCTGTGCATAGGCTGCACGGGGACAGTGAAGAGCAGCACGAGCTTTCAGGGCTGGCACCTTCCTTGTGGGACAAGGAGCCGGACCTTTGCCTTTTCGGAAGAGCCTCTGCCGAGAACGAACACCGAGAGGTGTACCGTTCCTGGGCAAGCACAGATCCCCAATGCTGTTGTGCCTGTGCATAGGCTGCACGGGGACAGTGAAGAGCAGCACGAGCTTTCAGGGCTGGCACCTTCTTTGTGGCACAAGGAGCCGGACGTTTGCCTTTTCGGAAAGAGGCTCTGCTGACAACGAACACCGTGAGGTGTACCGATCCTGGGCAAGCACAGATCCCGTATGCTGTTGTGCCTGTGCATAGGCTGCACGGGGACAGTGAAGAGCAGCACGAGCTTTCAGGGCTGGCACCTTCCTTGTGGGACAAGGAGCCGGACGTTTGCCTTTTCGGAAGAGCCTCTGCCGAGAAGGAACACCGTGAGGTGTACCGTTCCTGGGCAAGCACAGATCCCGTATGCTGTTGTGCCTGTGCATAGGCTGCACGGGGACAGTGAAGAGCAGCACGAGCTTTCAGGGCTGGCACCTTCCTTGTGGGACAAGGAGCCGGACTTTTGCCTTTTCAGAAAAATTCTATGCCGAGAACGGACACCGTGAGGTGTACCGATCCTGGGCAAGCACAGATCCCGTATGCTGTTGTGCCTGTGCATAGGCTGCACGGGGACAGTGAAGAGCAGCACGAGCTTTCAGGGCTGGCACCTTCCTTGTGGGACAAGGAGCCGGACGTTTGCATTTTCGGAAAGAGGCTCTGCGGAGAACGAACACCGTGAGGTGTACCGTTCCTGGGCAAGCACAGATCCCCAATGCTGTTGTGCCTGTGCATAGGCTGCACGGGGACAGTGAAGAGCAGCACGAGCTTTCAGGGCTGGCACCTTCCTTGTGGGACAAGGAGCCGGACGTTTGCCTTTTCAGAAAAATGCTACGCCGAGAACGGACACCGTGAGGTGTACCGTTCCTGGGCAGGCACAGATCCCCAGTGCTGTTGTGCCTGTGCATAGGCTGCACGGGGACAGTGAAGAGCAGCACGAGCTTGCAGGGCTGGCAACTTCCTTGTGGGACAAGGAGCCGGACCTTTGCCTTTTCAAAAAAATGCTATGCCGAGAACGGACACCGAGAGGTGTACCGTTCCTGGGCAAGCACAGATCCCGTATGCTGTTGTGCCTGTGCATAGGCTGCACGGGGACAGTGAAGAGCAGCACGAGCTTTCAGGGCTGGCAACTTCCTTGTGGGACAAGGAGCCGGACGTTTGCCTTTTCGGAAGAGCCTCTGCCGAGAACGAACACCGTGAGGTGTACCGATCCTGGGCAAGCACAGATCCCGTATGCTGTTGTGCCTGTGCATAGGCTGCACGGGGACAGTGAAGAGCAGCACGAGCTTTCAGGGCTGGCACCTTCCTTGTGGCACAAGGAGCCGGACGTTTGCCTTTTCAGAAAAATGCTATGCCGAGAACGGACACCGAGAGGTGTACCGATCCTGGGCAAGCACAGATCCCGTATGCTGTTGTGCCTGTGCATAGGCTGCACGGGGACAGTGAAGAGCAGCACGAGCTTTCAGGGCTGGCACCTTCCTTGTGGGACAAGGAGCCGGACCTTTGCCTTTTCGGAAGAGCCTCTGCCGAGAAGGAACACCGTGAGGTGTACCGTTCCTGGGCAAGCACAGAACCCGTATGCTGTTGTGCCTGTGCATAGGCTGCACGGGGACAGTGAAGAGCAGCACGAGCTTTCAGGGCTGGCACCTTCCTTGTGGGACAAGGAGCCGGACTTTTGCCTTTTCAGAAAAATTCTATGCCGAGAACGGACACCGTGAGGTGTACCGATCCTGGGCAAGCACAGATCCCGTATGCTGTTGTGCCTGTGCATAGGCTGCACGGGGACAGTGAAGAGCAGCACGAGCTTTCAGGGCTGGCACCTTCCTTGTGGGACAAGGAGCCGGACGTTTGCATTTTCGGAAAGAGGCTCTGCGGAGAACGAACACCGTGAGGTGTACCGTTCCTGGGCAAGCACATATCCCCAATGCTGTTGTGCCTGTGCATAGGCTGCACGGGGACAGTGAAGAGCAGCAAGAGCTTTCAGGGCTGGCACCTTCCTTGTGGGACAAGGAGCCGGACGTTTGCCTTTTCAGAAAAATGCTACGCCGAGAACGGACACCGTGAGGTGTACCGTTCCTGGGCAGGCACAGATCCCCAGTGCTGTTGTGCCTGTGCATAGGCTGCACGGGGACAGTGAAGAGCAGCACGAGCTTGCAGGGCTGGCACCTTCCTTGTGGGACAAGGAGCCGGACCTTTGCCTTTTCAAAAAAATGCTATGCCGAGAACGGACACCGAGAGGTGTACCGTTCCTGGGCAAGCACAGATCCCGTATGCTGTTGTGCCTGTGCATAGGCTGCACGGGGACAGTGAAGAGCAGCACGAGCTTTCAGGGCTGGCAACTTCCTTGTGGGACAAGGAGCCGGACGTTTGCCTTTTCGGAAGAGCCTCTGCCGAGAACGAACACCGTGAGGTGTACCGATCCTGGGCAAGCACAGATCCCGTATGCTGTTGTGCCTGTGCATAGGCTGCACGGGGACAGTGAAGAGCAGCACGAGCTTTCAGGGCTGGCACCTTCCTTGTGGCACAAGGAGCCGGACGTTTGCCTTTTCAGAAAAATGCTATGCCGAGAACGGACACCGAGAGGTGTACCGATCCTGGGCAAGCACAGATCCCGTATGCTGTTGTGCCTGTGCATAGGCTGCACGGGGACAGTGAAGAGCAGCAAGAGCTTTCAGGGCTAGCACCTTCCATGTGGGACAAGGAGCCGGACGTTTGCCTTTTCGGAAAGAGGCTCTGCTGACAACGAACACCGTGAGGTGTACCGATCCTGGGCAAGCACAGATCCCGTATGCTGTTGTGCCTGTGCATAGGCTGCACGGGGACAGTGAAGAGCAGCACGAGCTTTCAGGGCTGGCACCTTCCTTGTGGGACAAGGAGCCGGACATTTGCCTTTTCAGAAAAATGTTATGCCGAGAACGGACACCGAGAGGTGTACCGATCCTGGGCAAGCACAGATCCCGTATGCTGTTGTGCCTGTGCATAGGCTGCACGGGGACAGTGAAGAGCAGCACGAGCTTTCAGGGCTGGCACCTTCCTTGTGGGACAAGGAGCCGGACGTTTGCCTTTTCAGAAAAATGCTATGCCGAGAACGGACACCGTGAGGTATACCGAACCTGGGCAAGCACAGATCCCGTATGCTGTTGTGCCTGTGCATAGGCTGCACGGGGACAGTGAAGAGCAGCACGAGCTTTCAGGGCTGGCACCTTCCTTGTGGGACAAGGAGCCGGACGTTTGCCTTTTCAGAAAAATTCTATGCCGAGAACGGACACCGAGAGGTGTACCGATCCTGGGCAAGCACAGATCCCGTATGCTGTTGTGCCTGTGCATAGGCTGCACGGGGACAGTGAAGAGCAGCACGAGCTTTCAGGGCTGGCACCTTCCTTGTGGGACAAGGAGCCGGACCTTTGCCTTTTCGGAATAGCCTCTGCCGAGAACGAACACCGTGAAGTGTACCGTTCCTGGGCAAGCACAGATCCCGTATGCTGTTGTGCCTGTGCATAGGCTGCACGGGGACAGTGAAGAGCAGCACGAGCTTTCAGGGCTGGCACCTTCCTTGTGGCACAAGGAGCCGGACGTTTGCCTTTTCAGAAAAATGCTATGCCGAGAACGGACACCGTGAGGTGTACCGTTCCTGGGCAAGCACAGATCCCCAGTGCTGTTGTGCCTGTGCATAGGCTGCACGGGGACAGTGAAGAGCAGCACGAGCTTTCAGGGCTGGCACCTTCCTTGTGGGACAAGGAGACGGACCTTTGCCTTTTCGGAATAGCCTCTGCCAAGAACGAACATCGTGAAGTGTACCGTTCCTGGGCAAGCACAGATTCCGTATGCTGTTGTGCCTGTGCATAGGCTGCACGGGGACAGTGAAGAGCAGCACGAGCTTTCAGGGCTGGCACCTTCCTTGTGGGACAAGGAGCCGGACCTTTGCCTTTTCAGAAAAATTCTATGCCGAGAACGGACACCGAGAGGTGTACCGTTCCTGGGCAAGCACAGATCCCGTATGCTGTTGTGCCTGTGCATAGGCTGCACGGGGACAGTGAAGAGCAGCACGAGCTTTCAGGGCTGGCACCTTCCTTGTGGCACAAGGAGCCGGACGTTTGCCTTTTCAGAAAAATGCTATGCCGAGAACGGACACCGAGAGGTGTACCGATCCTGGGCAAGCACAGATCCCGTATGCTGTTGTGCCTGTGCATAGGCTGCACGGGGACAGTGAAGAGCAGCACGAGCTTTCAGGGCTGGCACCTTCCTTGTGGGACAAGGAGCCGGACGTTTGCATTTTCGGAAAGAGGCTCTGCGGAGAACGAACACCGTGAGGTGTACCGTTCCTGGGCAAGCACAGATCCCCAATGCTGTTGTGCCTGTGCATAGGCTGCACGGGGACAGTGAAGAGCAGCACGAGCTTTCAGGGCTGGCACCTTCCTTGTGGGACAAGGAGCCGGACGTTTGCATTTTCGGAAAGAGGCTCTGCGGAGAACGAACACCGTGAGGTGTACCGTTCCTGGGCAAGCACAGATCCCCAATGCTGTTGTGCCTGTGCATAGGCTGCACGGGGACAGTGAAGAGCAGCACGAGCTTTCAGGGCTGGCACCTTCCTTGTGGGACAAGGAGCCGGACGTTTGCCTTTTCAGAAAAATGCTACGCCGAGAACGGACACCGTGAGGTGTACCGTTCCTGGGCAGGCACAGATCCCCAGTGCTGTTGTGCCTGTGCATAGGCTGCACGGGGACAGTGAAGAGCAGCACGAGCTTGCAGGGCTGGAAACTTCCTTGTGGGACAAGGAGCCGGACCTTTGCCTTTTCAAAAAAATGCTATGCCGAGAACGGACACCGAGAGGTGTACCGTTCCTGGGCAAGCACAGATCCCGTATGCTGTTGTGCCTGTGCATAGGCTGCACGGGGACAGTGAAGAGCAGCACGAGCTTTCAGGGCTGGCAACTTCCTTGTGGGACAAGGAGCCGGACGTTTGCCTTTTCGGAAGAGCCTCTGCCGAGAACGAACACCGTGAGGTGTACCGATCCTGGGCAAGCACAGATCCCGTATGCTGTTGTGCCTGTGCATAGGCTGCACGGGGACAGTGAAGAGCAGCACGAGCTTTCAGGGCTGGCACCTTCCTTGTGGCACAAGGAGCCGGACGTTTGCCTTTTCAGAAAAATGCTATGCCGAGAACGGACACCGAGAGGTGTACCGATCCTGGGCAAGCACAGATCCCGTATGCTGTTGTGCCTGTGCATAGGCTGCACGGGGACAGTGAAGAGCAGCACGAGCTTTCAGGGCTGGCACCTTCCTTGTGGGACAAGGAGCCGGACCTTTGCCTTTTCGGAAGAGCCTCTGCCGAGAAGGAACACCGTGAGGTGTACCGTTCCTGGGCAAGCACAGATCCCGTATGCTGTTGTGCCTGTGCATAGGCTGCACGGGGACAGTGAAGAGCAGCACGAGCTTTCAGGGCTGGCACCTTCCTTGTGGGACAAGGAGCCGGACTTTTGCCTTTTCAGAAAAATTCTATGCCGAGAACGGACACCGTGAGGTGTACCGATCCTGGGCAAGCACAGATCCCGTATGCTGTTGTGCCTGTGCATAGGCTGCACGGGGACAGTGAAGAGCAGCACGAGCTTTCAGGGCTGGCACCTTCCTTGTGGGACAAGGAGCCGGACGTTTGCATTTTCGGAAAGAGGCTCTGCGGAGAACGAACACCGTGAGGTGTACCGTTCCTGGGCAAGCACAGATCCCCAATGCTGTTGTGCCTGTGCATAGGCTGCACGGGGACAGTGAAGAGCAGCAAGAGCTTTCAGGGCTGGCACCTTCCTTGTGGGACAAGGAGCCGGACGTTTGCCTTTTCAGAAAAATGCTACGCCGAGAACGGACACCGTGAGGTGTACCGTTCCTGGGCAGGCACAGATCCCCAGTGCTGTTGTGCCTGTGCATAGGCTGCACGGGGACAGTGAAGAGCAGCACGAGCTTGCAGGGCTGGCACCTTCCTTGTGGGACAAGGAGCCGGACCTTTGCCTTTTCAAAAAAATGCTATGCCGAGAACGGACACCGAGAGGTGTACCGTTCCTGGGCAAGCACAGATCCCGTATGCTGTTGTGCCTGTGCATAGGCTGCACGGGGACAGTGAAGAGCAGCACGAGCTTTCAGGGCTGGCAACTTCCTTGTGGGACAAGGAGCCGGACGTTTGCCTTTTCGGAAGAGCCTCTGCCGAGAACGAACACCGTGAGGTGTACCGATCCTGGGCAAGCACAGATCCCGTATGCTGTTGTGCCTGTGCATAGGCTGCACGGGGACAGTGAAGAGCAGCACGAGCTTTCAGGGCTGGCACCTTCCTTGTGGCACAAGGAGCCGGACGTTTGCCTTTTCAGAAAAATGCTATGCCGAGAACGGACACCGAGAGGTGTACCGATCCTGGGCAAGCACAGATCCCGTATGCTGTTGTGCCTGTGCATAGGCTGCACGGGGACAGTGAAGAGCAGCAAGAGCTTTCAGGGCTAGCACCTTCCATGTGGGACAAGGAGCCGGACGTTTGCCTTTTCGGAAAGAGGCTCTGCTGACAACGAACACCGTGAGGTGTACCGATCCTGGGCAAGCACAGATCCCGTATGCTGTTGTGCCTGTGCATAGGCTGCACGGGGACAGTGAAGAGCAGCACGAGCTTTCAGGGCTGGCACCTTCCTTGTGGGACAAGGAGCCGGACATTTGCCTTTTCAGAAAAATGCTATGCCGAGAACGGACACCGTGAGGTGTACCGTTCCTGGGCAAGCACAGATCCCCAGTGCTGTTGTGCCTGTGCATAGGCTGCACGGGGACAGTGAAGAGCAGCACGAGCTTTCAGGGCTGGCACCTTCCTTGTGGGACAAGGAGACGGACCTTTGCCTTTTCGGAATAGCCTCTGCCAAGAACGAACATCGTGAAGTGTACCGTTCCTGGGCAAGCACAGATTCCGTATGCTGTTGTGCCTGTGCATAGGCTGCACGGGGACAGTGAAGAGCAGCACGAGCTTTCAGGGCTGGCACCTTCCTTGTGGGACAAGGAGCCGGACCTTTGCCTTTTCAGAAAAATTCTATGCCGAGAACGGACACCGAGAGGTGTACCGTTCCTGGGCAAGCACAGATCCCGTATGCTGTTGTGCCTGTGCATAGGCTGCACGGGGACAGTGAAGAGCAGCACGAGCTTTCAGGGCTGGCACCTTCCTTGTGGCACAAGGAGCCGGACGTTTGCCTTTTCAGAAAAATGCTATGCCGAGAACGGACACCGAGAGGTGTACCGATCCTGGGCAAGCACAGATCCCGTATGCTGTTGTGCCTGTGCATAGGCTGCACGGGGACAGTGAAGAGCAGCACGAGCTTTCAGGGCTGGCACCTTCCTTGTGGGACAAGGAGCCGGACGTTTGCATTTTCGGAAAGAGGCTCTGCGGAGAACGAACACCGTGAGGTGTACCGTTCCTGGGCAAGCACAGATCCCCAATGCTGTTGTGCCTGTGCATAGGCTGCACGGGGACAGTGAAGAGCAGCAAGAGCTTTCAGGGCTGGCACCTTCCTTGTGGGACAAGGAGCCGGACGTTTGCCTTTTCAGAAAAATGCTACGCCGAGAACGGACACCGTGAGGTGTACCGTTCCTGGGCAGGCACAGATCCCCAGTGCTGTTGTGCCTGTGCATAGGCTGCACGGGGACAGTGAAGAGCAGCACGAGCTTTCAGGGCTGGCACCTTCCTTGTGGGACAAGGAGCCGGACCTTTGCCTTTTCGGAAGAGCCTCTGCGGAGAACGAACACCGTGAGGTGTACCGTTCCTGGGCAAGCACAGATCCCGTATGCTGTTGTGCCTGTGCATAGGCTGCACGGGGACAGTGAAGAGCAGCACGAGCTTTCAGGGCTGGCACCTTCCTTGTGGCACAAGGAGCCGGACGTTTGCCTTTTCAGAAAAATGCTATACCGAGAACGGACACCGTGAGGTCTACCGTTCCAGGGCAGGCACAGATCCCGTATGCTGTTGTGCCTGTGCATAGGCTGCACGGGGACAGTGAAGAGCAGCACGAGCTTTCAGGGCTGGCACCTTCCTTGTGGGACAAGGAGCCGGACGTTTGCCTTTTCGGAAGAGCCTCTGCCGAGAACGAACACCGTGAGGTGTACCGATCCTGGGCAAGCACAGATCCCCAGTGCTGTTGTGCCTGTGCATAGGCTGCACGGGGACAGTGAAGAGCAGCACGAGCTTTCAGGGCTGGCACCTTCCTTGTGGCACAAGGAGCCAGACGTTTGCCTTTTCAGAAAAATGCTATACCGAGAACGGACACCGTGAGGTGTACCGATCCTGGGCAAGCACAGATCCCGTATGCTGTTGTGCCTGTGCATAGGCTGCACGGGGACAGTGAAGAGCAGCACGAGCTTTCAGGGCTGGCACCTTCCTTGTGGGACAAGGAGCCGGACGTTTGCCTTTTCGGAAGAGCCTCTGCCGAGAAGGAACACCGTGAGGTGTACCGTTCCTGGGCAAGCACAGATCCCGTATGCTGTTGTGCCTGTGCATAGGCTGCACGGGGACAGTGAAGAGCAGCACGAGCTTTCAGGGCTGGCACCTTCCTTGTGGGACAAGGAGCCGGACTTTTGCCTTTTCAGAAAAATTCTATGCCGAGAACGGACACCGTGAGGTGTACCGATCCTGGGCAAGCACAGATCCCGTATGCTGTTGTGCCTGTGCATAGGCTGCACGGGGACAGTGAAGAGCAGCACGAGCTTTCAGGGCTGGCACCTTCCTTGTGGGACAAGGAGCCGGACGTTTGCATTTTCGGAAAGAGGCTCTGCGGAGAACGAACACCGTGAGGTGTACCGTTCCTGGGCAAGCACAGATCCCCAATGCTGTTGTGCCTGTGCATAGGCTGCACGGGGACAGTGAAGAGCAGCAAGAGCTTTCAGGGCTGGCACCTTCCTTGTGGGACAAGGAGCCGGACGTTTGCCTTTTCAGAAAAATGCTACGCCGAGAACGGACACCGAGAGGTGTACCGATCCTGGGCAGGCACAGATCCCCAGTGCTGTTGTGCCTGTGCATAGGCTGCACGGGGACAGTGAAGAGCAGCACGAGCTTGCAGGGCTGGCACCTTCCTTGTGGGACAAGGAGCCGGACCTTTGCCTTTTCAAAAAAATGCTATGCCGAGAACGGACACCGAGAGGTGTACCGTTCCTGGGCAAGCACAGATCCCGTATGCTGTTGTGCCTGTGCATAGGCTGCACGGGGACAGTGAAGAGCAGCACGAGCTTTCAGGGCTGGCAACTTCCTTGTGGGACAAGGAGCCGGACGTTTGCCTTTTCGGAAGAGCCTCTGCCGAGAACGAACACCGTGAGGTGTACCGATCCTGGGCAAGCACAGATCCCGTATGCTGTTGTGCCTGTGCATAGGCTGCACGGGGACAGTGAAGAGCAGCACGAGCTTTCAGGGCTGGCACCTTCCTTGTGGCACAAGGAGCCGGACGTTTGCCTTTTCAGAAAAATGCTATGCCGAGAACGGACACCGAGAGGTGTACCGATCCTGGGCAAGCACAGATCCCGTATGCTGTTGTGCCTGTGCATAGGCTGCACGGGGACAGTGAAGAGCAGCACGAGCTTTCAGGGCTGGCACCTTCCTTGTGGGACAAGGAGCCGGACGTTTGCCTTTTCGGAAGAGCCTCTGCCGAGAACGAACACCGTGAGGTGTACCGTTCCTGGGCAAGCACAGATCCCCAGTGCTGTTGTGCCTGTGCATAGGCTGCACGGGGACAGTGAAGAGCAGCACGAGCTTTCAGGGCTGGCACCTTCCTTGTGGGACAAGGAGCCGGACGTTTGCCTTTTCGGAAGAGCCTCTGCCGAGAACGAACACCGTGAGGTGTACCGTTCCTGGGCAAGCACAGATCCCCAATGCTGTTGTGCCTGTGCATAGGCTGCACGGGGACAGTGAAGAGCAGCAAGAGCTTTCAGGGCTAGCACCTTCCTTGTGGGACAAGGAGCCGGACGTTTGCCTTTTCGGAAAGAGGTTCTGCTGACAACGAACACCGTGAGGTGTACCGATCCTGGGCAAGCACAGATCCCGTATGCTGTTGTGCCTGTGCATAGGCTGCACGGGGACAGTGAAGAGCAGCACGAGCTTTCAGGGCTGGCACCTTCCTTGTGGGACAAGGAGCCGGACGTTTGCCTTTTCAGAAAAATGCTATGCCGAGAACGGACACCGAGAGGTGTACCGATCCTGGGCAAGCACAGATCCCGTATGCTGTTGTGCCTGTGCATAGGCTGCACGGGGACAGTGAAGAGCAGCACGAGCTTTCAGGGCTGGCACCTTCCTTGTGGGACAAGGAGCCGGACATTTGCCTTTTCAGAAAAATGTTATGCCGAGAACGGACACCGAGAGGTGTACCGATCCTGGGCAAGCACAGATCCCGTATGCTGTTGTGCCTGTGCATAGGCTGCACGGGGACAGTGAAGAGCAGCACGAGCTTTCAGGGCTGGCACCTTCCTTGTGGGACAAGGAGCCGGACGTTTGCCTTTTCGGAAAGAGGCTCTGCTGACAACGAACACCGTGAGGTGTACCGATCCTGGGCAAGCACAGATCCCCAGTGCTGTTGTGCCTGTGCATAGGCTGCACGGGGACAGTGAAGAGCAGCACGAGCTTTCAGGGCTGGCACCTTCCTTGTGGGACAAGGAGCCGGACGTTTGCCTTTTCAGAAAAATGCTATGCCGAGAACGGACACCGTGAGGTATACCGTTCCTGGGCAGGCACAGATCCCCAATGCTGTTGTGCCTGTGCATAGGCTGCACGGGGACAGTGAAGAGCAGCACGAGCTTTCAGGGCTGGCACCTTCCTTGTGGTACAAGGAGCCGGACCTTTGCCTTTTCGGAAGAGCCTCTGCCGAGAACGAACATCGTGAAGTGTACCGTTCCTGGGCAAGCACAGATCCCATATGCTGTTGTGCCTGTGCATAGGCTGCACGGGGACAGTGAAGAGCAGCACGAGCTTTCAGGGCTGGCACCTTCATTGTGGCACAAGGAGCCGGACGTTTGCCTTTTCGGAATGAGGCTCTGCTGACAACGAACACCGAGAGGTGTACCGATGCTGGGCAAGCACAGATCCCGTATGCTGTTGTGCCTGTGCATAGGCTGCACGGGGACAGTGAAGAGCAGCACGAGCTTTCAGGGCTGGCACCTTCCTTGTGGGACAAGGAGCCGGACGTTTGCCTTTTCAGAAAAATTCTATGCCGAGAACGGACACCGAGAGGTGTACCGATCCTGGGCAAGCACAGATCCCGTATGCTGTTGTGCCTGTGCATAGGCTGCACGGGGACAGTGAAGAGCAGCACGAGCTTTCAGGGCTGGCACCTTCCTTGTGGGACAAGGAGCCGGACCTTTGCCTTTTCGGAATAGCCTCTGCCGAGAACGAACACCGTGAAGTGTACCGTTCCTGGGCAAGCACAGATCCCGTATGCTGTTGTGCCTGTGCATAGGCTGCACGGGGACAGTGAAGAGCAGCACGAGCTTTCAGGGCTGGCACCTTCCTTGTGGCACAAGGAGCCGGACGTTTGCCTTTTCAGAAAAATGCTATGCCGAGAACGGACACCGTGAGGTGTACCGTTCCTGGGCAAGCACAGATCCCCAGTGCTGTTGTGCCTGTGCATAGGCTGCACGGGGACAGTGAAGAGCAGCACGAGCTTTCAGGGCTGGCACCTTCCTTGTGGGACAAGGAGACGGACCTTTGCCTTTTCGGAATAGCCTCTGCCAAGAACGAACATCGTGAAGTGTACCGTTCCTGGGCAAGCACAGATCCCGTATGCTGTTGTGCCTGTGCATAGGCTGCACGGGGACAGTGAAGAGCAGCACGAGCTTTCAGGGCTGGCACCTTCCTTGTGGGACAAGGAGCCGGACCTTTGCCTTTTCAGAAAAATTCTATGCCGAGAACGGACACCGAGAGGTGTACCGATCCTGGGCAAGCACAGATCCCGTATGCTGTTGTGCCTGTGCATAGGCTGCACGGGGACAGTGAAGAGCAGCACGAGCTTTCAGGGCTGGCACCTTCCTTGTGGCACAAGGAGCCGGACGTTTGCCTTTTCAGAAAAATGCTATGCCGAGAACGGACACCGAGAGGTGTACCGATCCTGGGCAAGCACAGATCCCGTATGCTGTTGTGCCTGTGCATAGGCTGCACGGGGACAGTGAAGAGCAGCACGAGCTTTCAGGGCTGGCACCTTCCTTGTGGCACAAGGAGCCGGACGTTTGCCTTTTCGGAAAGAGGCTCTGCTGACAACGAACACCGTGAGGTGTACCGATCCTGGGCAAGCACAGATCCCGTATGCTGTTGTGCCTGTGCATAGGCTGCACGGGGACAGTGAAGAGCAGCACGAGCTTTCAGGGCTGGCACCTTCCTTGTGGCACAAGGAGCCGGACGTTTGCCTTTTCAGAAAAATGCTATACCGAGAACGGACACCGAGAGGTGTACCGATCCTGGGCAAGCACAGATCCCCAACGCTGTTGTGCCTGTGCATAGGCTGCACGGGGACAGTGAAGAGCAGCACGAGCTTTCAGGGCTGGCACCTTCCTTGTGGGACAAGGAGCCGGACATTTGCCTTTTCAGAAAAATGCTACGCCGAGAACGGACACCGTGAGGTGTACCGTTCCTGGGCAGGCACAGATCCCCAGTGCTGTTGTGCCTGTGCATAGGCTGCACGGGGACAGTGAAGAGCAGCACGAGCTTTCAGGGCTGGCACCTTCCTTGTGGCACAAGGAGCCGGACCTTTGCCTTTTCGGAAGAGCCTCTGCCGAGAACGAACACCGTGAGGTGTACCGATCCTGGGCAAGCACAGATCCCGTATGCTGTTGTGCCTGTGCATAGGCTGCACGGGGACAGTGAAGAGCAGCACGAGCTTTCAGGGCTGGCACCTTCCTTGTGGGACAAGGAGCCGGACCTTTGCCTTTTCGGAAGAGCCTCTGCCGAGAACGAACACCGAGAGGTGTACCGTTCCTGGGCAAGCACAGATCCCCAATGCTGTTGTGCCTGTGCATAGGCTGCACGGGGACAGTGAAGAGCAGCACGAGCTTTCAGGGCTGGCACCTTCCTTGTGGCACAAGGACCCAGACGTTTGCCTTTTCAGAAAAATGCTATACCGAGAACGGACACCGTGAGGTGTACCGATCCTGGGCAAGCACAGATCCCGTATGCTGTTGTGCCTGTGCATAGGCTGCACGGGGACAGTGAAGAGGAGCACGAGCTTTCAGGGCTGGCACCTTCCTTGTGGGACAAGGAGCCGGACGTTTGCCTTTTCGGAAGAGCCTCTGCCGAGAACGAACACCGTGAGGTGTACCGTTCCTGGGCAAGCACAGATCCCGTATGCTGTTGTGCCTGTGCATAGGCTGCACGGGGACAGTGAAGAGCAGCACGAGCTTTCAGGGCTGGCACCTTCCTTGTGGGACAAGGAGCCGGACGTTTGCCTTTTCAGAAAAATGCTATGCCGAGAACGGACAGCGAAAGGTGTACCGTTCCTGGGCAAGCACAGATCCCGTATGCTGTTGTGCCTGTGCATAGGCTGCACGGGGACAGTGAAGAGCAGCACGAGCTTTCAGGGCTGGCACCTTCCTTGTGGCACAAGGAGCCGGACGTTTGCCTTTTCAGAAAAATGCTATACCGAGAACGGACACCGAGAGGTGTACCGATCCTGGGCAAGCACAGATCCCCAATGCTGTTGTGCCTGTGCATAGGCTGCACGGGGACAGTGAAGAGCAGCACGAGCTTTCAGGGCTGGCACCTTCCTTGTGGCACAAGGAGCCGGACGTTTGCCTTTTTGGAAGAGCCTCTGCCGAGAACGAACACCGTGAGGTGTACCATTCCTGGGCAAGCACAGATCCCGTATGCTGTTGTGCCTGTGCATAGGCTGCACGGGGACAGTGAAGAGCAGCACGAGCTTTCAGGGCTGGCACCTTCCTTGTGGCACAAGGAGCCGGACGTTTGCCTTTTCAGAAAAATGCTATACCGAGAACGGACACCGAGAGGTGTACCAATCCTGGGCAAGCACAGATCCCGTATGCTGTTGTGCCTGTGCATAGGCTGCACGGGGACAGTGAAGAGCAGCACGAGCTTTCAGGGCTGGCACCTTCCTTGTGGCACAAGGAGCCGGACGTTTGCCTTTTCGGAAGAGCCTCTGCCGAGAACGAACACTGTGAGGTGTACCGTTCCTGGGCAAGCACAGATCCCGTATGCTGTTGTGCCTGTGCATAGGCTGCACGGGGACAGTGAAGAGCAGCACGAGCTTTCAGGGCTGGCACCTTCCTTGTGGGACAAGGAGCCGGACGTTTGCCTTTTCAGAAAACTGCTATGCCGAGAACGGACACCGTGAGGTGTACCGTTCCTGGGCAGGCACAGATCCCCAGTGCTGTTGTGCCTGTGCATAGGCTGCACGGGGACAGTGAAGAGCAGCACGAGCTTTCAGGGCTGGCACCTTCCTTGTGGGACAAGGAGCCGGACGTTTGCCTTTTCGGAAAGAGGCTCTGCTGACAACGAACACCGTGAGGTGTACCGTTCCTGGGCAAGCACAGATCCCGTATGCTGTTGTGCCTGTGCATAGGCTGCACGGGGACAGTGAAGAGCAGCACGAGCTTTCAGGGCTGGCACCTTCCTTGTGGGACAAGGAGCCGGACATTTGCCTTTTCAGAAAAATGTTATGCCGAGAACGGACACCGAGAGGTGTACCGATCCTGGGCAAGCACAGATCCCGTATGCTGTTGTGCCTGTGCATAGGCTGCACGGGGACAGTGAAGAGGAGCACGAGCTTTCAGGGCTGGCACCTTCCTTGTGGGACAAGGAGCCGGACCTTTGCCTTTTCAGAAAAATGCTATGCCGAGAACGGACACCGTGAGTTGTACCGTTCCTGGGCAGGCACAGATCCCCAATGCTGTTGTGCCTGTGCATAGGCTGCACGGGGACAGTGAAGAGCAGCACGAGCTTTCAGGGCTGGCACCTTCCTTGTGGGACAAGGAGCCGGACCTTTGCCTTTTCGGAAGAGCCTCTGCCGAGAAAGAACACCGTGAGGTGTACCGATGCTGGGCAAGCACAGATCCCGTATGCTGTTGTGCCTGTGCATAGGCTGCACGGGGACAGTGAAGAGCAGCACGAGCTTTCAGGGCTGGCACCTTCCTTGTGGCACAAGGAGCCGGACGTTTGCCTTTTCGGAAGAGCCTCTGTCGAGAACGAACATCGTGAAGTGTACCGTTCCTGGGCAAGCACAGATCCCGTATGCTGTTGTGCCTGTGCATAGGCTGCACGGGGACAGTGAAGAGCAGCACGAGCTTTCAGGGCTGGCACCTTCCTTGTGGGACAAGGAGCCGGACGTTTGCCTTTTCGGAAGAGCCTCTGCCGAGAACGAACATCGTGAAGTGTACCGTTCCTGGGCAAGCACAGATCCCATATGCTGTTGTGCCTGTGCATAGGCTGCACGGGGACAGTGAAGAGCAGCACGAGCTTTCAGGGCTGGCACCTTCATTGTGGCACAAGGAGCCGGACGTTTGCCTTTTCGGAAAGAGGCTCTGCTGACAACGAACACCGAGAGGTGTACCGATCCTGGGCAAGCACAGATCCCGTATGCTGTTGTGCCTGTGCATAGGCTGCACGGGGACAGTGAAGAGCAGCACGAGCTTTCAGGGCTGGCACCTTCCTTGTGGGACAAGGAGCCGGACGTTTGACTTTTCAGAAAAATTCTATGCCGAGAACGGACACCGAGAGGTGTACCGATCCTGGGCAAGCACAGATCCCGTATGCTGTTGTGCCTGTGCATAGGCTGCACGGGGACAGTGAAGAGCAGCACGAGCTTTCAGGGCTGGCACCTTCCTTGTGGCACAAGGAGCCGGACGTTTGCCTTTTCGGAAGAGCCTCTGCCGAGAACGAACACCGTGAGGTGTACCGATCCTGGGCAAGCACAGATCCCGTATGCTGTTGTGCCTGTGCATAGGCTGCACGGGGACAGTGAAGAGCAGCACGAGCTTTCAGGGCTGGCACCTTCCTTGTGGCACAAGGAGCCGGACGTTTGCCTTTTCAGAAAAATGCTATGCCGAGAACGGACACCGAGAGGTGTACCGATCCTGGGCAAACACAGATCCCGTATGCTGTTGTGCCTGTGCATAGGCTGCACGGGGACAGTGAAGAGCAGCACGAGCTTTCAGGGCTGGCACCTTCCTTGTGGGACAAGGAGCCGGACGTTTGCATTTTCGGAAAGAGGCTCTGCGGAGAACGAACACCGTGAGGTGTACCGTTCCTGGGCAAGCACAGATCCCCAGTGCTGTTGTGCCTCAGCATAGGCTGCACGGGGACAGTGAAGAGCAGCAAGAGCTTTCAGGGCTGGCACCTTCCTTGTGGGACAAGGAGCCGGACGTTTGCCTTTTCAGAAAAATTCTATGCCGAGAACGGACACCGAGAGGTGTACCGATCCTGGGCAAGCACAGATCCCGTATGGTGTTGTGCCTGTGCATAGGCTGCACGGGGACAGTGAAGAGCAGCACGAGCTTTCAGGGCTGGCACCTTCCTTGTGGGACAAGGAGCCGGACCTTTGCCTTTTCGGAATAGCCTCTGCCGAGAACGAACATCGTGAAGTGTACCGTTCCTGGGCAAGCACAGATTCCGTATGCTGTTGTGCCTGTGCATAGGCTGCACGGGGACAGTGAAGAGCAGCACGAGCTTTCAGGGCTGGCACCTTCCTTGTGGCACAAGGAGCCGGACTTTTGCCTTTTCAGAAAAATGCTATGCCGAGAACGGACACCGTGAGGTGTACCGTTCCTGGGCAAGCACAGATCCCCAGTGCTGTTGTGCCTGTGCATAGGCTGCACGGGGACAGTGAAGAGCAGCACGAGCTTTCAGTGCTGGCACCTTCCTTGTGGGACAAGAAGCCGAACGTTTGCCTTTTCGGAAGAGGCTCTGCCGAGAACGAACACCGTGAGGTGTACCGTTCCTGGGCAACCACAGATCCCCAATGCAGTTATGCCTGTGCATAGGCTGCACGGGGACAGTGAAGAGCAGCACGAGCTTTCAGGGCTGGCACCTTCCTTGTGGGACAAGGAGCCGGACCTTTGCCTTTTCGGAAGAGCCTCTGCCGAGAACGAACACCGAGAGGTGTACCGTTCCTGGGCAAGCACAGATCCCCAATGCTGTTGTGCCTGTGCATAGGCTGCACGGGGACAGTGAAGAGCAGCACGAGCTTTCAGGGCTGGCACCTTCCTTGTGGCACAAGGAGCCAGACGTTTGCCTTTTCAGAAAAATGCTATACCGAGAACGGACACCGTGAGGTGTACCGATCCTGGGCAAGCACAGATCCCGTATGCTGTTGTGCCTGTGCATAGGCTGCACGGGGACAGTGAAGAGCAGCACGAGCTTTCAGGGCTGGCACCTTCCTTGTGGGACAAGGAGCCGGACGTTTGCCTTTTCGGAAGAGCCTCTGCCGAGAACGAACACCGTGAGGTGTACCGTTCCTGGGCAAGCACAGATCCCGTATGCTGTTGTGCCTGTGCATAGGCTGCACGGGGACAGTGAAGAGCAGCACGAGCTTTCAGGGCTGGCACCTTCCTTGTGGCACAAGGAGCCGGACGTTTGCCTTTTCAGAAAAATGCTATGCCGAGAACGGACAGCGAAAGGTGTACCGTTCCTGGGCAAGCACAGATCCCGTATGCTGTTGTGCCTGTGCATAGGCTGCACGGGGACAGTGAAGAGCAGCACGAGCTTTCAGGGCTGGCACCTTCCTTGTGGCACAAGGAGCCGGACGTTTGCCTTTTCAGAAAAATGCTATACCGAGAACGGACACCGAGAGGTGTACCGATCCTGGGCAAGCACAGATCCCCAATGCTGTTGTGCCTGTGCATAGGCTGCACGGGGACAGTGAAGAGCAGCACGAGCTTTCAGGGCTGGCACCTTCCTTGTGGGACAAGGAGCCGGACGTTTGCCTTTTTGGAAGAGCCTCTGCCGAGAACGAACACCGTGAGGTGTACCATTCCTGGGCAAGCACAGATCCCATATGCTGTTGTGCCTGTGCATAGGCTGCACGGGGACAGTGAAGAGGAGCACGAGCTTTCAGGGCTGGCACCTTCCTTGTGGCACAAGGAGCCGGACGTTTGCCTTTTCAGAAAAATGCTATACCGAGAACGGACACCGAGAGGTGTACCGATCCTGGGCAAGCACAGATCCCGTATGCTGTTGTGCCTGTGCATAGGCTGCACGGGGACAGTGAAGAGCAGCACGAGCTTTCAGGGCTGGCACCTTCCTTGTGGCACAAGGAGCCGGACGTTTGCCTTTTCGGAAGAGCCTCTGCCGAGAACGAACACTGTGAGGTGTACCGTTCCTGGGCAAGCACAGATCCCCAATGCTGTTATGCCTGTGCATAGGCTGCACGGGGACAGTGAAGAGCAGCAAGAGCTTTCAGGGCTGGCACCTTCCTTGTGGCACAAGGAGCCGGACGTTTGCCTTTTCAAAAAAATGCTATGCCGAGAACGGACACCGAGAGGTGTACCGTTCCTGGGCAAGCACAGATCCCGTATGCTGTTGTGCCTGTGCATAGGCTGCACGGGGACAGTGAAGAGCAGCACGAGCTTTCAGGGCTGGCACCTTCCTTGTGGCACAAGGAGCCGGACGTTTGCCTTTTCGGAAGAGCCTCTGCCGAGAACGAACACCGTGAGGTGTACCGTTCCTGGGCAAGCACAGATCCCGTATGCTGTTGTGCCTGTGCATAGGCTGCACGGGGACAGTGAAGAGCAGCACGAGCTTTCAGGGCTGGCACCTTCCTTGTGGGACAAGGAGCCGGACGTTAGCCTTTTCGGAAGAGCCTCTGCCGAGAACGAACACCGTGAGGTGTACCGATCCTGGGCAAGCACAGATCCCGTATGCTGTTGTGCCTGTTCATAGGCTGCACGGGGACAGTGAAGAGCAGCACGAGCTTTCAGGGCTGGCACCTTCCTTGTGGGACAAGGAGCCGGACGTTTGCCTTTTCGGAAAGAGGCTCTGCTGACAACGAACACCGTGAGGTGTACCGTTCCTGGGCAAGCACAGATCCCGTATGCTGTTGTGCCTGTGCATAGGCTGCACGGGGACAGTGAAGAGCAGCACGAGCTTTCAGGGCTGGCACCTTCCTTGTGGGACAAGGAGCCGGACATTTGCCTTTTCAGAAAAATGTTATGCCGAGAACGGACACCGAGAGGTGTACCGATCCTGGGCAAGCACAGATCCCGTATGCTGTTGTGCCTGTGCATAGGCTGCACGGGGACAGTGAAGAGGAGCACGAGCTTTCAGGGCTGGCACCTTCCTTGTGGGACAAGGAGCCGGACCTTTGCCTTTTCAGAAAAATGCTATGCCGAGAACGGACACCGTGAGGTGTACCATTCCTGGGCAGGCACAGATCCCCAATGCTGTTGTGCCTGTGCATAGGCTGCACGGGGACAGTGAAGAGCAGCACGAGCTTTCAGGGCTGGCACCTTCCTTGTGGGACAAGGAGCCGGACCTTTGCCTTTTCGGAATAGCCTCTGCCGAGAAAGAACACCGTGAGGTGTACCGATGCTGGGCAAGCACAGATCCCGTATGCTGTTGTGCCTGTGCATAGGCTGCACGGGGACAGTGAAGAGCAGCACGAGCTTTCAGGGCTGGCACCTTCCTTGTGGCACAAGGAGCCGGACGTTTGCCTTTTCGGAAGAGCCTCTGTCGAGAACGAACATCGTGAAGTGTACCGTTCCTGGGCAAGCACAGATCCCGTATGCTGTTGTGCCTGTGCATAGGCTGCACGGGGACAGTGAAGAGCAGCACGAGCTTTCAGGGCTGGCACCTTCCTTGTGGCACAAGGAGCCGGACGTTTGCCTTTTCAGAAAAATGCTATGCCGAGAACGGACACCGAGAGGTGTACCGATGCTGGGCAAGCACAGATCCCCAACGCTGTTGTGCCTGTGCATAGGCTGCACGGGGACAGTGAAGAGCAGCACGAGCTTTCAGGGCTGGCACCTTCCTTGTGGCACAAGGAGCCGGACGTTTGCCTTTTTGGAAGAGCCTCTGCCGAGAACGAACACCGTGAGGTGTACCATTCCTGGGCAAGCACAGATCCCGTATGCTGTTGTGCCTGTGCATAGGCTGCACGGGGACAGTGAAGAGCAGCACGAGCTTTCAGGGCTGGCACCTTCCTTGTGGCACAAGGAGCCGGACGTTTGCCTTTTCAGAAAAATGCTATACCGAGAACGGACACCGAGAGGTGTACCAATCCTGGGCAAGCACAGATCCCGTATGCTGTTGTGCCTGTGCATAGGCTGCACGGGGACAGTGAAGAGCAGCACGAGCTTTCAGGGCTGGCACCTTCCTTGTGGCACAAGGAGCCGGACGTTTGCCTTTTCGGAAGAGCCTCTGCCGAGAACGAACACTGTGAGGTGTACCGTTCCTGGGCAAGCACAGATCCCCAATGCTGTTATGCCTGTGCATAGGCTGCACGGGGACAGTGAAGAGCAGCAAGAGCTTTCAGGGCTGGCACCTTCCTTGTGGCACAAGGAGCCGGACGTTTGCCTTTTCAAAAAAATGCTATGCCGAGAACGGACACCGAGAGGTGTACCGTTCCTGGGCAAGCACAGATCCCGTATGCTGTTGTGCCTGTGCATAGGCTGCACGGGGACAGTGAAGAGCAGCACGAGCTTTCAGGGCTGGCACCTTCCTTGTGGGACAAGGAGCCGGACGTTTGCCTTTTCAGAAAACTGCTATGCCGAGAACGGACACCGTGAGGTGTACCGTTCCTGGGCAGGCACAGATCCCCAGTGCTGTTGTGCCTGTGCATAGGCTGCACGGGGACAGTGAAGAGCAGCACGAGCTTTCAGGGCTGGCACCTTCCTTGTGGGACAAGGAGCCGGACGTTTGCCTTTTCGGAAAGAGGCTCTGCTGACAACGAACACCGTGAGGTGTACCGTTCCTGGGCAAGCACAGATCCCGTATGCTGTTGTGCCTGTGCATAGGCTGCACGGGGACAGTGAAGAGCAGCACGAGCTTTCAGGGCTGGCACCTTCCTTGTGGGACAAGGAGCCGGACATTTGCCTTTTCAGAAAAATGTTATGCCGAGAACGGACACCGAGAGGTGTACCGATCCTGGGCAAGCACAGATCCCGTATGCTGTTGTGCCTGTGCATAGGCTGCACGGGGACAGTGAAGAGGAGCACGAGCTTTCAGGGCTGGCACCTTCCTTGTGGGACAAGGAGCCGGACCTTTGCCTTTTCAGAAAAATGCTATGCCGAGAACGGACACCGTGAGGTGTACCGTTCCTGGGCAGGCACAGATCCCCAATGCTGTTGTGCCTGTGCATAGGCTGCACGGGGACAGTGAAGAGCAGCACGAGCTTTCAGGGCTGGCACCTTCCTTGTGGGACAAGGAGCCGGACCTTTGCCTTTTCGGAAGAGCCTCTGCCGAGAAAGAACACCGTGAGGTGTACCGATGCTGGGCAAGCACAGATCCCGTATGCTGTTGTGCCTGTGCATAGGCTGCACGGGGACAGTGAAGAGCAGCACGAGCTTTCAGGGCTGGCACCTTCCTTGTGGGACAAGGAGCCGGACGTTTGCCTTTTCAGAAAAATGCTATGCCGAGAACGGACAGCGAAAGGTGTACCGTTCCTGGGCAAGCACAGATCCCGTATGCTGTTGTGCCTGTGCATAGGCTGCACGGGGACAGTGAAGAGCAGCACGAGCTTTCAGGGCTGGCACCTTCCTTGTGGCACAAGGAGCCGGACGTTTGCCTTTTCAGAAAAATGCTATACCGAGAACGGACACCGAGAGGTGTACCGATCCTGGGCAAGCACAGATCCCCAATGCTGTTGTGCCTGTGCATAGGCTGCACGGGGACAGTGAAGAGCAGCACGAGCTTTCAGGGCTGGCACCTTCCTTGTGGCACAAGGAGCCGGACGTTTGCCTTTTTGGAAGAGCCTCTGCCGAGAACGAACACCGTGAGGTGTACCATTCCTGGGCAAGCACAGATCCCGTATGCTGTTGTGCCTGTGCATAGGCTGCACGGGGACAGTGAAGAGCAGCACGAGCTTTCAGGGCTGGCACCTTCCTTGTGGCACAAGGAGCCGGACGTTTGCCTTTTCAGAAAAATGCTATACCGAGAACGGACACCGAGAGGTGTACCAATCCTGGGCAAGCACAGATCCCGTATGCTGTTGTGCCTGTGCATAGGCTGCACGGGGACAGTGAAGAGCAGCACGAGCTTTCAGGGCTGGCACCTTCCTTGTGGCACAAGGAGCCGGACGTTTGCCTTTTCGGAAGAGCCTCTGCCGAGAACGAACACTGTGAGGTGTACCGTTCCTGGGCAAGCACAGATCCCCAATGCTGTTATGCCTGTGCATAGGCTGCACGGGGACAGTGAAGAGCAGCAAGAGCTTTCAGGGCTGGCACCTTCCTTGTGGCACAAGGAGCCGGACGTTTGCCTTTTCAAAAAAATGCTATGCCGAGAACGGACACCGAGAGGTGTACCGTTCCTGGGCAAGCACAGATCCCGTATGCTGTTGTGCCTGTGCATAGGCTGCACGGGGACAGTGAAGAGCAGCACGAGCTTTCAGGGCTGGCACCTTCCTTGTGGCACAAGGAGCCGGACGTTTGCCTTTTCAGAAAAATGCTATGCCGAGAACGGACACCGTGAGGTGTACCGTTCCTGGGCAAGCACAGATCCCCAGTGCTGTTGTGCCTGTGCATAGGCTGCACGGGGACAGTGAAGAGCAGCACGAGCTTTCAGGGCTGGCACCTTCCTTGTGGGACAAGGAGCCGGACGTTTGCCTTTTCAAAAAACTGCTATGCCGAGAACGGACACCGTGAGGTGTACCGATCCTGGGCAGGCACAGATCCCCAGTGCTGTTGTGCCTGTGCATAGGCTGCACGGGGACAGTGAAGAGCAGCACGAGCTTTCAGGGCTGGCACCTTCCTTGTGGGACAAGGAGCCGGAACTTTGCCTTTTCGGAAAGAGGCTCTGCTGACAACGAACACCGTGAGGTGTACCGTTCCTGGGCAAGCACAGATCCCGTATGCTGTTGTGCCTGTGCATAGGCTGCACGGGGACAGTGAAGAGCAGCACGAGCTTTCAGGGCTGGCATCTTCCTTGTGGGACAAGGAGCCGGACATTTGCCTTTTCAGAAAAATGTTATGCCGAGAACGGACACCGAGAGGTGTACCGATCCTGGGCAAGCACAGATCCCGTATGCTGTTGTGCCTGTGCATAGGCTGCACGGGGACAGTGAAGAGGAGCACGAGCTTTCAGGGCTGGCACCTTCCTTGTGGGACAAGGAGCCGGACCTTTGCCTTTTCAGAAAAATGCTATGCCGAGAACGGACACTGTGAGGTGTACCGTTCCTGGGCAGGCACAGATCCCCAGTGCTGTTGTGCCTGTGCATAGGCTGCACGGGGACAGTGAAGAGCAGCACGAGCTTTCAGGGCTGGCACCTTCCTTGTGGGACAAGGAGCCGGACCTTTGCCTTTTCGGAAGAGCCTCTGCCGAGAAAGAACACCGTGAGGTGTACCGATGCTGGGCAAGCACAGATCCCGTATGCTGTTGTGCCTGTGCATAGGCTGCACGGGGACAGTGAAGAGCAGCACGAGCTTTCAGGGCTGGCACCTTCCTTGTGGCACAAGGAGCCGGACGTTTGCCTTTTCAGAAAAATGCTATACCGAGAACGGACACCGAGAGGTGTACCGATCCTGGGCAAGCACAGATCCCCAACGCTGTTGTGCCTGTGCATAGGCTGCACGGGGACAGTGAAGAGCAGCACGAGCTTTCAGGGCTGGCACCTTCCTTGTGGGACAAGGAGCCGGACATTTGCCTTTTCAGAAAAATGCTACGCCGAGAACGGACACCGTGAGGTGTACCGTTCCTGGGCAGGCACAGATCCCCAGTGCTGTTGTGCCTGTGCATAGGCTGCACGGGGACAGTGAAGAGCAGCACGAGCTTTCAGGGCTGGCACCTTCCTTGTGGCACAAGGAGCCGGACCTTTGCCTTTTCGGAAGAGCCTCTGCCGAGAACGAACACCGTGAGGTGTACCGATCCTGGGCAAGCACAGATCCCGTATGCTGTTGTGCCTGTGCATAGGCTGCACGGGGACAGTGAAGAGCAGCACGAGCTTTCAGGGCTGGCACCTTCCTTGTGGGACAAGGAGCCGGACCTTTGCCTTTTCGGAAGAGCCTCTGCCGAGAACGAACACCGAGAGGTGTACCGTTCCTGGGCAAGCACAGATCCCCAATGCTGTTGTGCCTGTGCATAGGCTGCACGGGGACAGTGAAGAGCAGCACGAGCTTTCAGGGCTGGCACCTTCCTTGTGGCACAAGGACCCAGACGTTTGCCTTTTCAGAAAAATGCTATACCGAGAACGGACACCGTGAGGTGTACCGATCCTGGGCAAGCACAGATCCCGTATGCTGTTGTGCCTGTGCATAGGCTGCACGGGGACAGTGAAGAGGAGCACGAGCTTTCAGGGCTGGCACCTTCCTTGTGGGACAAGGAGCCGGACGTTTGCCTTTTCGGAAGAGCCTCTGCCGAGAACGAACACCGTGAGGTGTACCGTTCCTGGGCAAGCACAGATCCCGTATGCTGTTGTGCCTGTGCATAGGCTGCACGGGGACAGTGAAGAGCAGCACGAGCTTTCAGGGCTGGCACCTTCCTTGTGGGACAAGGAGCCGGACGTTTGCCTTTTCAGAAAAATGCTATGCCGAGAACGGACAGCGAAAGGTGTACCGTTCCTGGGCAAGCACAGATCCCGTATGCTGTTGTGCCTGTGCATAGGCTGCACGGGGACAGTGAAGAGCAGCACGAGCTTTCAGGGCTGGCACCTTCCTTGTGGCACAAGGAGCCGGACGTTTGCCTTTTCAGAAAAATGCTATACCGAGAACGGACACCGAGAGGTGTACCGATCCTGGGCAAGCACAGATCCCCAATGCTGTTGTGCCTGTGCATAGGCTGCACGGGGACAGTGAAGAGCAGCACGAGCTTTCAGGGCTGGCACCTTCCTTGTGGCACAAGGAGCCGGACGTTTGCCTTTTTGGAAGAGCCTCTGCCGAGAACGAACACCGTGAGGTGTACCATTCCTGGGCAAGCACAGATCCCGTATGCTGTTGTGCCTGTGCATAGGCTGCACGGGGACAGTGAAGAGCAGCACGAGCTTTCAGGGCTGGCACCTTCCTTGTGGCACAAGGAGCCGGACGTTTGCCTTTTCAGAAAAATGCTATACCGAGAACGGACACCGAGAGGTGTACCAATCCTGGGCAAGCACAGATCCCGTATGCTGTTGTGCCTGTGCATAGGCTGCACGGGGACAGTGAAGAGCAGCACGAGCTTTCAGGGCTGGCACCTTCCTTGTGGCACAAGGAGCCGGACGTTTGCCTTTTCGGAAGAGCCTCTGCCGAGAACGAACACTGTGAGGTGTACCGTTCCTGGGCAAGCACAGATCCCGTATGCTGTTGTGCCTGTGCATAGGCTGCACGGGGACAGTGAAGAGCAGCACGAGCTTTCAGGGCTGGCACCTTCCTTGTGGGACAAGGAGCCGGACGTTTGCCTTTTCAGAAAACTGCTATGCCGAGAACGGACACCGTGAGGTGTACCGTTCCTGGGCAGGCACAGATCCCCAGTGCTGTTGTGCCTGTGCATAGGCTGCACGGGGACAGTGAAGAGCAGCACGAGCTTTCAGGGCTGGCACCTTCCTTGTGGGACAAGGAGCCGGACGTTTGCCTTTTCGGAAAGAGGCTCTGCTGACAACGAACACCGTGAGGTGTACCGTTCCTGGGCAAGCACAGATCCCGTATGCTGTTGTGCCTGTGCATAGGCTGCACGGGGACAGTGAAGAGCAGCACGAGCTTTCAGGGCTGGCACCTTCCTTGTGGGACAAGGAGCCGGACATTTGCCTTTTCAGAAAAATGTTATGCCGAGAACGGACACCGAGAGGTGTACCGATCCTGGGCAAGCACAGATCCCGTATGCTGTTGTGCCTGTGCATAGGCTGCACGGGGACAGTGAAGAGGAGCACGAGCTTTCAGGGCTGGCACCTTCCTTGTGGGACAAGGAGCCGGACCTTTGCCTTTTCAGAAAAATGCTATGCCGAGAACGGACACCGTGAGTTGTACCGTTCCTGGGCAGGCACAGATCCCCAATGCTGTTGTGCCTGTGCATAGGCTGCACGGGGACAGTGAAGAGCAGCACGAGCTTTCAGGGCTGGCACCTTCCTTGTGGGACAAGGAGCCGGACCTTTGCCTTTTCGGAAGAGCCTCTGCCGAGAAAGAACACCATGAGGTGTACCGATGCTGGGCAAGCACAGATCCCGTATGCTGTTGTGCCTGTGCATAGGCTGCACGGGGACAGTGAAGAGCAGCACGAGCTTTCAGGGCTGGCACCTTCCTTGTGGCACAAGGAGCCGGACGTTTGCCTTTTCGGAAGAGCCTCTGTCGAGAACGAACATCGTGAAGTGTACCGTTCCTGGGCAAGCACAGATCCCGTATGCTGTTGTGCCTGTGCATAGGCTGCACGGGGACAGTGAAGAGCAGCACGAGCTTTCAGGGCTGGCACCTTCCTTGTGGGACAAGGAGCCGGACCTTTGCCTTTTCGGAAGAGCCTCTGCCGAGAACGAACATCGTGAAGTGTACCGTTCCTGGGCAAGCACAGATCCCATATGCTGTTGTGCCTGTGCATAGGCTGCACGGGGACAGTGAAGAGCAGCACGAGCTTTCAGGGCTGGCACCTTCATTGTGGCACAAGGAGCCGGACGTTTGCCTTTTCGGAAAGAGGCTCTGCTGACAACGAACACCGAGAGGTGTACCGATCCTGGGCAAGCACAGATCCCGTATGCTGTTGTGCCTGTGCATAGGCTGCACGGGGACAGTGAAGAGCAGCACGAGCTTTCAGGGCTGGCACCTTCCTTGTGGGACAAGGAGCCGGACGTTTGACTTTTCAGAAAAATTCTATGCCGAGAACGGACACCGAGAGGTGTACCGATCCTGGGCAAGCACAGATCCCGTATGCTGTTGTGCCTGTGCATAGGCTGCACGGGGACAGTGAAGAGCAGCACGAGCTTTCAGGGCTGGCACCTTCCTTGTGGCACAAGGAGCCGGACGTTTGCCTTTTCGGAAGAGCCTCTGCCGAGAACGAACACCGTGAGGTGTACCGATCCTGGGCAAGCACAGATCCCGTATGCTGTTGTGCCTGTGCATAGGCTGCACGGGGACAGTGAAGAGCAGCACGAGCTTTCAGGGCTGGCACCTTCCTTGTGGCACAAGGAGCCGGACGTTTGCCTTTTCAGAAAAATGCTATGCCGAGAACGGACACCGAGAGGTGTACCGATCCTGGGCAAACACAGATCCCGTATGCTGTTGTGCCTGTGCATAGGCTGCACGGGGACAGTGAAGAGCAGCACGAGCTTTCAGGGCTGGCACCTTCCTTGTGGGACAAGGAGCCGGACGTTTGCATTTTCGGAAAGAGGCTCTGCGGAGAACGAACACCGTGAGGTGTACCGTTCCTGGGCAAGCACAGATCCCCAGTGCTGTTGTGCCTCAGCATAGGCTGCACGGGGACAGTGAAGAGCAGCAAGAGCTTTCAGGGCTGGCACCTTCCTTGTGGGACAAGGAGCCGGACGTTTGCCTTTTCAGAAAAATTCTATGCCGAGAACGGACACCGAGAGGTGTACCGATCCTGGGCAAGCACAGATCCCGTATGGTGTTGTGCCTGTGCATAGGCTGCACGGGGACAGTGAAGAGCAGCACGAGCTTTCAGGGCTGGCACCTTCCTTGTGGGACAAGGAGCCGGACCTTTGCCTTTTCGGAATAGCCTCTGCCGAGAACGAACATCGTGAAGTGTACCGTTCCTGGGCAAGCACAGATTCCGTATGCTGTTGTGCCTGTGCATAGGCTGCACGGGGACAGTGAAGAGCAGCACGAGCTTTCAGGGCTGGCACCTTCCTTGTGGCACAAGGAGCCGGACTTTTGCCTTTTCAGAAAAATGCTATGCCGAGAACGGACACCGTGAGGTGTACCGTTCCTGGGCAAGCACAGATCCCCAGTGCTGTTGTGCCTGTGCATAGGCTGCACGGGGACAGTGAAGAGCAGCACGAGCTTTCAGTGCTGGCACCTTCCTTGTGGGACAAGAAGCCGAACGTTTGCCTTTTCGGAAGAGGCTCTGCCGAGAACGAACACCGTGAGGTGTACCGTTCCTGGGCAACCACAGATCCCCAATGCAGTTATGCCTGTGCATAGGCTGCACGGGGACAGTGAAGAGCAGCACGAGCTTTCAGGGCTGGCACCTTCCTTGTGGGACAAGGAGCCGGACCTTTGCCTTTTCGGAAGAGCCTCTGCCGAGAACGAACACCGAGAGGTGTACCGTTCCTGGGCAAGCACAGATCCCCAATGCTGTTGTGCCTGTGCATAGGCTGCACGGGGACAGTGAAGAGCAGCACGAGCTTTCAGGGCTGGCACCTTCCTTGTGGCACAAGGAGCCAGACGTTTGCCTTTTCAGAAAAATGCTATACCGAGAACGGACACCGTGAGGTGTACCGATCCTGGGCAAGCACAGATCCCGTATGCTGTTGTGCCTGTGCATAGGCTGCACGGGGACAGTGAAGAGCAGCACGAGCTTTCAGGGCTGGCACCTTCCTTGTGGGACAAGGAGCCGGACGTTTGCCTTTTCGGAAGAGCCTCTGCCGAGAACGAACACCGTGAGGTGTACCGTTCCTGGGCAAGCACAGATCCCGTATGCTGTTGTGCCTGTGCATAGGCTGCACGGGGACAGTGAAGAGCAGCACGAGCTTTCAGGGCTGGCACCTTCCTTGTGGCACAAGGAGCCGGACGTTTGCCTTTTCAGAAAAATGCTATGCCGAGAACGGACAGCGAAAGGTGTACCGTTCCTGGGCAAGCACAGATCCCGTATGCTGTTGTGCCTGTGCATAGGCTGCACGGGGACAGTGAAGAGCAGCACGAGCTTTCAGGGCTGGCACCTTCCTTGTGGCACAAGGAGCCGGACGTTTGCCTTTTCAGAAAAATGCTATACCGAGAACGGACACCGAGAGGTGTACCGATCCTGGGCAAGCACAGATCCCCAATGCTGTTGTGCCTGTGCATAGGCTGCACGGGGACAGTGAAGAGCAGCACGAGCTTTCAGGGCTGGCACCTTCCTTGTGGGACAAGGAGCCGGACGTTTGCCTTTTTGGAAGAGCCTCTGCCGAGAACGAACACCGTGAGGTGTACCATTCCTGGGCAAGCACAGATCCCATATGCTGTTGTGCCTGTGCATAGGCTGCACGGGGACAGTGAAGAGGAGCACGAGCTTTCAGGGCTGGCACCTTCCTTGTGGCACAAGGAGCCGGACGTTTGCCTTTTCAGAAAAATGCTATACCGAGAACGGACACCGAGAGGTGTACCGATCCTGGGCAAGCACAGATCCCGTATGCTGTTGTGCCTGTGCATAGGCTGCACGGGGACAGTGAAGAGCAGCACGAGCTTTCAGGGCTGGCACCTTCCTTGTGGCACAAGGAGCCGGACGTTTGCCTTTTCGGAAGAGCCTCTGCCGAGAACGAACACTGTGAGGTGTACCGTTCCTGGGCAAGCACAGATCCCCAATGCTGTTATGCCTGTGCATAGGCTGCACGGGGACAGTGAAGAGCAGCAAGAGCTTTCAGGGCTGGCACCTTCCTTGTGGCACAAGGAGCCGGACGTTTGCCTTTTCAAAAAAATGCTATGCCGAGAACGGACACCGAGAGGTGTACCGTTCCTGGGCAAGCACAGATCCCGTATGCTGTTGTGCCTGTGCATAGGCTGCACGGGGACAGTGAAGAGCAGCACGAGCTTTCAGGGCTGGCACCTTCCTTGTGGCACAAGGAGCCGGACGTTTGCCTTTTCGGAAGAGCCTCTGCCGAGAACGAACACCGTGAGGTGTACCGTTCCTGGGCAAGCACAGATCCCGTATGCTGTTGTGCCTGTGCATAGGCTGCACGGGGACAGTGAAGAGCAGCACGAGCTTTCAGGGCTGGCACCTTCCTTGTGGGACAAGGAGCCGGACGTTAGCCTTTTCGGAAGAGCCTCTGCCGAGAACGAACACCGTGAGGTGTACCGATCCTGGGCAAGCACAGATCCCGTATGCTGTTGTGCCTGTTCATAGGCTGCACGGGGACAGTGAAGAGCAGCACGAGCTTTCAGGGCTGGCACCTTCCTTGTGGGACAAGGAGCCGGACGTTTGCCTTTTCGGAAAGAGGCTCTGCTGACAACGAACACCGTGAGGTGTACCGTTCCTGGGCAAGCACAGATCCCGTATGCTGTTGTGCCTGTGCATAGGCTGCACGGGGACAGTGAAGAGCAGCACGAGCTTTCAGGGCTGGCACCTTCCTTGTGGGACAAGGAGCCGGACATTTGCCTTTTCAGAAAAATGTTATGCCGAGAACGGACACCGAGAGGTGTACCGATCCTGGGCAAGCACAGATCCCGTATGCTGTTGTGCCTGTGCATAGGCTGCACGGGGACAGTGAAGAGGAGCACGAGCTTTCAGGGCTGGCACCTTCCTTGTGGGACAAGGAGCCGGACCTTTGCCTTTTCAGAAAAATGCTATGCCGAGAACGGACACCGTGAGGTGTACCATTCCTGGGCAGGCACAGATCCCCAATGCTGTTGTGCCTGTGCATAGGCTGCACGGGGACAGTGAAGAGCAGCACGAGCTTTCAGGGCTGGCACCTTCCTTGTGGGACAAGGAGCCGGACCTTTGCCTTTTCGGAATAGCCTCTGCCGAGAAAGAACACCGTGAGGTGTACCGATGCTGGGCAAGCACAGATCCCGTATGCTGTTGTGCCTGTGCATAGGCTGCACGGGGACAGTGAAGAGCAGCACGAGCTTTCAGGGCTGGCACCTTCCTTGTGGCACAAGGAGCCGGACGTTTGCCTTTTCGGAAGAGCCTCTGTCGAGAACGAACATCGTGAAGTGTACCGTTCCTGGGCAAGCACAGATCCCGTATGCTGTTGTGCCTGTGCATAGGCTGCACGGGGACAGTGAAGAGCAGCACGAGCTTTCAGGGCTGGCACCTTCCTTGTGGCACAAGGAGCCGGACGTTTGCCTTTTCAGAAAAATGCTATGCCGAGAACGGACACCGAGAGGTGTACCGATGCTGGGCAAGCACAGATCCCCAACGCTGTTGTGCCTGTGCATAGGCTGCACGGGGACAGTGAAGAGCAGCACGAGCTTTCAGGGCTGGCACCTTCCTTGTGGCACAAGGAGCCGGACGTTTGCCTTTTTGGAAGAGCCTCTGCCGAGAACGAACACCGTGAGGTGTACCATTCCTGGGCAAGCACAGATCCCGTATGCTGTTGTGCCTGTGCATAGGCTGCACGGGGACAGTGAAGAGCAGCACGAGCTTTCAGGGCTGGCACCTTCCTTGTGGCACAAGGAGCCGGACGTTTGCCTTTTCAGAAAAATGCTATACCGAGAACGGACACCGAGAGGTGTACCAATCCTGGGCAAGCACAGATCCCGTATGCTGTTGTGCCTGTGCATAGGCTGCACGGGGACAGTGAAGAGCAGCACGAGCTTTCAGGGCTGGCACCTTCCTTGTGGCACAAGGAGCCGGACGTTTGCCTTTTCGGAAGAGCCTCTGCCGAGAACGAACACTGTGAGGTGTACCGTTCCTGGGCAAGCACAGATCCCCAATGCTGTTATGCCTGTGCATAGGCTGCACGGGGACAGTGAAGAGCAGCAAGAGCTTTCAGGGCTGGCACCTTCCTTGTGGCACAAGGAGCCGGACGTTTGCCTTTTCAAAAAAATGCTATGCCGAGAACGGACACCGAGAGGTGTACCGTTCCTGGGCAAGCACAGATCCCGTATGCTGTTGTGCCTGTGCATAGGCTGCACGGGGACAGTGAAGAGCAGCACGAGCTTTCAGGGCTGGCACCTTCCTTGTGGGACAAGGAGCCGGACGTTTGCCTTTTCAGAAAACTGCTATGCCGAGAACGGACACCGTGAGGTGTACCGTTCCTGGGCAGGCACAGATCCCCAGTGCTGTTGTGCCTGTGCATAGGCTGCACGGGGACAGTGAAGAGCAGCACGAGCTTTCAGGGCTGGCACCTTCCTTGTGGGACAAGGAGCCGGACGTTTGCCTTTTCGGAAAGAGGCTCTGCTGACAACGAACACCGTGAGGTGTACCGTTCCTGGGCAAGCACAGATCCCGTATGCTGTTGTGCCTGTGCATAGGCTGCACGGGGACAGTGAAGAGCAGCACGAGCTTTCAGGGCTGGCACCTTCCTTGTGGGACAAGGAGCCGGACATTTGCCTTTTCAGAAAAATGTTATGCCGAGAACGGACACCGAGAGGTGTACCGATCCTGGGCAAGCACAGATCCCGTATGCTGTTGTGCCTGTGCATAGGCTGCACGGGGACAGTGAAGAGGAGCACGAGCTTTCAGGGCTGGCACCTTCCTTGTGGGACAAGGAGCCGGACCTTTGCCTTTTCAGAAAAATGCTATGCCGAGAACGGACACCGTGAGGTGTACCGTTCCTGGGCAGGCACAGATCCCCAATGCTGTTGTGCCTGTGCATAGGCTGCACGGGGACAGTGAAGAGCAGCACGAGCTTTCAGGGCTGGCACCTTCCTTGTGGGACAAGGAGCCGGACCTTTGCCTTTTCGGAAGAGCCTCTGCCGAGAAAGAACACCGTGAGGTGTACCGATGCTGGGCAAGCACAGATCCCGTATGCTGTTGTGCCTGTGCATAGGCTGCACGGGGACAGTGAAGAGCAGCACGAGCTTTCAGGGCTGGCACCTTCCTTGTGGGACAAGGAGCCGGACGTTTGCCTTTTCAGAAAAATGCTATGCCGAGAACGGACAGCGAAAGGTGTACCGTTCCTGGGCAAGCACAGATCCCGTATGCTGTTGTGCCTGTGCATAGGCTGCACGGGGACAGTGAAGAGCAGCACGAGCTTTCAGGGCTGGCACCTTCCTTGTGGCACAAGGAGCCGGACGTTTGCCTTTTCAGAAAAATGCTATACCGAGAACGGACACCGAGAGGTGTACCGATCCTGGGCAAGCACAGATCCCCAATGCTGTTGTGCCTGTGCATAGGCTGCACGGGGACAGTGAAGAGCAGCACGAGCTTTCAGGGCTGGCACCTTCCTTGTGGCACAAGGAGCCGGACGTTTGCCTTTTTGGAAGAGCCTCTGCCGAGAACGAACACCGTGAGGTGTACCATTCCTGGGCAAGCACAGATCCCGTATGCTGTTGTGCCTGTGCATAGGCTGCACGGGGACAGTGAAGAGCAGCACGAGCTTTCAGGGCTGGCACCTTCCTTGTGGCACAAGGAGCCGGACGTTTGCCTTTTCAGAAAAATGCTATACCGAGAACGGACACCGAGAGGTGTACCAATCCTGGGCAAGCACAGATCCCGTATGCTGTTGTGCCTGTGCATAGGCTGCACGGGGACAGTGAAGAGCAGCACGAGCTTTCAGGGCTGGCACCTTCCTTGTGGCACAAGGAGCCGGACGTTTGCCTTTTCGGAAGAGCCTCTGCCGAGAACGAACACTGTGAGGTGTACCGTTCCTGGGCAAGCACAGATCCCCAATGCTGTTATGCCTGTGCATAGGCTGCACGGGGACAGTGAAGAGCAGCAAGAGCTTTCAGGGCTGGCACCTTCCTTGTGGCACAAGGAGCCGGACGTTTGCCTTTTCAAAAAAATGCTATGCCGAGAACGGACACCGAGAGGTGTACCGTTCCTGGGCAAGCACAGATCCCGTATGCTGTTGTGCCTGTGCATAGGCTGCACGGGGACAGTGAAGAGCAGCACGAGCTTTCAGGGCTGGCACCTTCCTTGTGGCACAAGGAGCCGGACGTTTGCCTTTTCAGAAAAATGCTATGCCGAGAACGGACACCGTGAGGTGTACCGTTCCTGGGCAAGCACAGATCCCCAGTGCTGTTGTGCCTGTGCATAGGCTGCACGGGGACAGTGAAGAGCAGCACGAGCTTTCAGGGCTGGCACCTTCCTTGTGGGACAAGGAGCCGGACGTTTGCCTTTTCAAAAAACTGCTATGCCGAGAACGGACACCGTGAGGTGTACCGATCCTGGGCAGGCACAGATCCCCAGTGCTGTTGTGCCTGTGCATAGGCTGCACGGGGACAGTGAAGAGCAGCACGAGCTTTCAGGGCTGGCACCTTCCTTGTGGGACAAGGAGCCGGAACTTTGCCTTTTCGGAAAGAGGCTCTGCTGACAACGAACACCGTGAGGTGTACCGTTCCTGGGCAAGCACAGATCCCGTATGCTGTTGTGCCTGTGCATAGGCTGCACGGGGACAGTGAAGAGCAGCACGAGCTTTCAGGGCTGGCATCTTCCTTGTGGGACAAGGAGCCGGACATTTGCCTTTTCAGAAAAATGTTATGCCGAGAACGGACACCGAGAGGTGTACCGATCCTGGGCAAGCACAGATCCCGTATGCTGTTGTGCCTGTGCATAGGCTGCACGGGGACAGTGAAGAGGAGCACGAGCTTTCAGGGCTGGCACCTTCCTTGTGGGACAAGGAGCCGGACCTTTGCCTTTTCAGAAAAATGCTATGCCGAGAACGGACACTGTGAGGTGTACCGTTCCTGGGCAGGCACAGATCCCCAGTGCTGTTGTGCCTGTGCATAGGCTGCACGGGGACAGTGAAGAGCAGCACGAGCTTTCAGGGCTGGCACCTTCCTTGTGGGACAAGGAGCCGGACCTTTGCCTTTTCGGAAGAGCCTCTGCCGAGAAAGAACACCGTGAGGTGTACCGATGCTGGGCAAGCACAGATCCCGTATGCTGTTGTGCCTGTGCATAGGCTGCACGGGGACAGTGAAGAGCAGCACGAGCTTTCAGGGCTGGCACCTTCCTTGTGGCACAAGGAGCCGGACGTTTGCCTTTTCGGAAGAGCCTCTGTCGAGAACGAACATCGTGAAGTGTACCGTTCCTGGGCAAGCACAGATCCCGTATGCTGTTGTGCCTGTGCATAGGCTGCACGGGGACAGTGAAGAGCAGCACGAGCTTTCAGGGCTGGCACCTTCCTTGTGGGACAAGGAGCCGGACCTTTGCCTTTTCGGAAGAGCCTCTGCCGAGAACGAACATCGTGAAGTGTACCGTTCCTGGGCAAGCACAGATCCCATATGCTGTTGTGCCTGTGCATAGGCTGCACGGGGACAGTGAAGAGCAGCACGAGCTTTCAGGGCTGGCACCTTCATTGTGGCACAAGGAGCCGGACGTTTGCCTTTTCGGAAAGAGGCTCTGCTGACAACGAACACCGAGAGGTGTACCGATCCTGGGCAAGCACAGATCCCGTATGCTGTTGTGCCTGTGCATAGGCTGCACGGGGACAGTGAAGAGCAGCACGAGCTTTCAGGGCTGGCACCTTCCTTGTGGGACAAGGAGCCGGACGTTTGACTTTTCAGAAAAATTCTATGCCGAGAACGGACACCGAGAGGTGTACCGATCCTGGGCAAGCACAGATCCCGTATGCTGTTGTGCCTGTGCATAGGCTGCACGGGGACAGTGAAGAGCAGCACGAGCTTTCAGGGCTGGCACCTTCCTTGTGGCACAAGGAGCCGGACGTTTGCCTTTTCGGAAGAGCCTCTGCCGAGAACGAACACCGTGAGGTGTACCGATCCTGGGCAAGCACAGATCCCGTATGCTGTTGTGCCTGTGCATAGGCTGCACGGGGACAGTGAAGAGCAGCACGAGCTTTCAGGGCTGGCACCTTCCTTGTGGCACAAGGAGCCGGACGTTTGCCTTTTCAGAAAAATGCTATGCCGAGAACGGACACCGAGAGGTGTACCGATCCTGGGCAAACACAGATCCCGTATGCTGTTGTGCCTGTGCATAGGCTGCACGGGGACAGTGAAGAGCAGCACGAGCTTTCAGGGCTGGCACCTTCCTTGTGGGACAAGGAGCCGGACGTTTGCATTTTCGGAAAGAGGCTCTGCGGAGAACGAACACCGTGAGGTGTACCGTTCCTGGGCAAGCACAGATCCCCAGTGCTGTTGTGCCTCAGCATAGGCTGCACGGGGACAGTGAAGAGCAGCAAGAGCTTTCAGGGCTGGCACCTTCCTTGTGGGACAAGGAGCCGGACGTTTGCCTTTTCAGAAAAATTCTATGCCGAGAACGGACACCGAGAGGTGTACCGATCCTGGGCAAGCACAGATCCCGTATGGTGTTGTGCCTGTGCATAGGCTGCACGGGGACAGTGAAGAGCAGCACGAGCTTTCAGGGCTGGCACCTTCCTTGTGGGACAAGGAGCCGGACCTTTGCCTTTTCGGAATAGCCTCTGCCGAGAACGAACATCGTGAAGTGTACCGTTCCTGGGCAAGCACAGATTCCGTATGCTGTTGTGCCTGTGCATAGGCTGCACGGGGACAGTGAAGAGCAGCACGAGCTTTCAGGGCTGGCACCTTCCTTGTGGCACAAGGAGCCGGACTTTTGCCTTTTCAGAAAAATGCTATGCCGAGAACGGACACCGTGAGGTGTACCGTTCCTGGGCAAGCACAGATCCCCAGTGCTGTTGTGCCTGTGCATAGGCTGCACGGGGACAGTGAAGAGCAGCACGAGCTTTCAGGGCTGGCACCTTCCTTGTGGGACAAGGAGCCGGAACTTTGCCTTTTCGGAAAGAGGCTCTGCTGACAACGAACACCGTGAGGTGTACCGATCCTGGGCAAGCACAGATCCCATATGCTGTTGTGCCTGTGCATAGGCTGCACGGGGACAGTGAAGAGCAGCACGAGCTTTCAGGGCTGGCACCTTCCTTGTGGCACAAGGAGCCGGACGTTTGCCTTTTCAGAAAAATGCTATGCCGAGAACGGACACCGAGAGGTGTACCGATCCTGGGCAAGCACAGATCCCGTATGCTGTTGTGCCTGTGCATAGGCTGCACGGGGACAGTGAAGAGCAGCACGAGCTTTCAGGGCTGGCACCTTCCTTGTGGGACAAGGAGCCGGACCTTTGCGTTTTCGGAATAGCCTCTGCCGAGAACGAACATCGTGAAGTGTACCGTTCCTGGGCAAGCACAGATTCCGTATGCTGTTGTGCCTGTGCATAGGCTGCACGGGGACAGTGAAGAGCAGCACGAGCTTTCAGGGCTGGCACCTTCCTTGTGGCACAAGGAGCCGGACGTTTGCCTTTTCGGAAAGAGGCTCTGCGGAGAACGGACACCGTGAGGTGTACCGTTCCTGGGCAAGCACAGATCCCCAGTGCTGTTGTGCCTGTGCATAGGCTGCACGGGGACAGTGAAGAGCAGCACGAGCTTTCAGTGCTGGCACCTTCCTTGTGGGACAAGAAGCCGAACGTTTGCCTTTTCGGAAGAGGCTCTGCCGAGAACGAACACCGTGAGGTGTACCGTTCCTGGGCAACCACAGATCCCCAATGCAGTTATGCCTGTGCATAGGCTGCACGGGGACAGTGAAGAGCAGCACGAGCTTTCAGGGCTGGCACCTTCCTTGTGGGACAAGGAGCCGGACCTTTGCCTTTTCGGAAGAGACTCTGCCGAGAACGAACACCGAGAGGTGTACCGTTCCTGGGCAAGCACAGATCCCGTATGCTGTTGTGCCTGTGCATAGGCTGCACGGGGACAGTGAAGAGCAGCACGAGCTTTCAGGGCTGGCACCTTCCTTGTGGCACAAGGAGCCAGACGTTTGCCTTTTCAGAAAAATGCTATACCGAGAACGGACACCGTGAGGTGTACCGATCCTGGGCAAGCACAGATCCCGTATGCTGTTGTGCCTGTGCATAGGCTGCACGGGGACAGTGAAGAGCAGCACGAGCTTTCAGGGCTGGCACCTTCCTTGTGGGACAAGGAGCCGGACGTTTGCCTTTTCGGAAGAGCCTCTGCCGAGAACGAACACCGTGAGGTGTACCGTTCCTGGGCAAGCACAGATCCCGTATGCTGTTGTGCCTGTGCATAGGCTGCACGGGGACAGTGAAGAGCAGCACGAGCTTTCAGGGCTGGCACCTTCCTTGTGGCACAAGGAGCCGGACGTTTGCCTTTTCAGAAAAATGCTATGCCGAGAACGGACAGCGAAAGGTGTACCGTTCCTGGGCAAGCACAGATCCCGTATGCTGTTGTGCCTGTGCATAGGCTGCACGGGGACAGTGAAGAGCAGCACGAGCTTTCAGGGCTGGCACCTTCCTTGTGGCACAAGGAGCCGGACGTTTGCCTTTTCAGAAAAATGCTATGCCGAGAACGGACACCGAGAGGTGTACCGATCCTGGGCAAGCACAGATCCCCAACGCTGTTGTGCCTGTGCATAGGCTGCACGGGGACAGTGAAGAGCAGCACGAGCTTTCAGGGCTGGCACCTTCCTTGTGGGACAAGGAGCCGGACGTTTGCCTTTTTGGAAGAGCCTCTGCCGAGAACGAACACCGTGAGGTGTACCATTCCTGGGCAAGCACAGATCCCATATGCTGTTGTGCCTGTGCATAGGCTGCACGGGGACAGTGAAGAGCAGCACGAGCTTTCAGGGCTGGCACCTTCCTTGTGGCACAAGGAGCCGGACGTTTGCCTTTTCAGAAAAATGCTATACCGAGAACGGACACCGAGAGGTGTACCGATCCTGGGCAAGCACAGATCCCGTATGCTGTTGTGCCTGTGCATAGGCTGCACGGGGACAGTGAAGAGCAGCACGAGCTTTCAGGGCTGGCACCTTCCTTGTGGCACAAGGAGCCGGACGTTTGCCTTTTCGGAAGAGCCTCTGCCGAGAACGAACACTGTGAGGTGTACCGTTCCTGGGCAAGCACAGATCCCCAATGCTGTTATGCCTGTGCATAGGCTGCACGGGGACAGTGAAGAGCAGCAAGAGCTTTCAGGGCTGGCACCTTCCTTGTGGCACAAGGAGCCGGACGTTTGCCTTTTCAAAAAAATGCTATGCCGAGAACGGACACCGAGAGGTGTACCGTTCCTGGGCAAGCACAGATCCCGTATGCTGTTGTGCCTGTGCATAGGCTGCACGGGGACAGTGAAGAGCAGCACGAGCTTTCAGGGCTGGCACCTTCCTTGTGGCACAAGGAGCCGGACGTTTGCCTTTTCGGAAGAGCCTCTGCCGAGAACGAACACCGTGAGGTGTACCGTTCCTGGGCAAGCACAGATCCCGTATGCTGTTGTGCCTGTGCATAGGCTGCACGGGGACAGTGAAGAGCAGCACGAGCTTTCAGGGCTGGCACCTTCCTTGTGGGACAAGGAGCCGGACGTTTGCCTTTTCAGAAAAATGCTATGCCGAGAACGGACACCGTGAGGTGTACCGTTCCTGGGCAGGCACAGATCCCCAGTGCTGTTGTGCCTGTGCATAGGCTGCACGGGGACAGTGAAGAGCAGCACGAGCTTTCAGGGCTGGCACCTTCCTTGTGGGACAAGGAGCCGGACGTTAGCCTTTTCGGAAGAGCCTCTGCCGAGAACGAACACCGTGAGGTGTACCGATCCTGGGCAAGCACAGATCCCGTATGCTGTTGTGCCTGTGCATAGGCTGCACGGGGACAGTGAAGAGCAGCACGAGCTTTCAGGGCTGGCACCTTCCTTGTGGGACAAGGAGCCGGACGTTTGCCTTTTCGGAAAGAGGCTCTGCTGACAACGAACACCGTGAGGTGTACCGTTCCTGGGCAAGCACAGATCCCGTATGCTGTTGTGCCTGTGCATAGGCTGCACGGGCACAGTGAAGAGGAGCACGAGCTTTCAGGGCTGGCACCTTCCTTGTGGGACAAGGAGCCGGACCTTTGCCTTTTCAGAAAAATGCTATGCCGAGAACGGACACCGTGAGGTGTACCGTTCCTGGGCAGGCACAGATCCCCAATGCTGTTGTGCCTGTGCATAGGCTGCACGGGGACAGTGAAGAGCAGCACGAGCTTTCAGGGCTGGCACCTTCCTTGTGGGACAAGGAGCCGGACCTTTGCCTTTTCGGAAGAGCCTCTGCCGAGAAAGAACACCGTGAGGTGTACCGATGCTGGGCAAGCACAGATCCCGTATGCTGTTGTGCCTGTGCATAGGCTGCACGGGGACAGTGAAGAGCAGCACGAGCTTTCAGGGCTGGCACCTTCCTTGTGGCACAAGGAGCCGGACGTTTGCCTTTTCGGAAGAGCCTCTGTCGAGAACGAACATCGTGAAGTGTACCGTTCCTGGGCAAGCACAGATCCCGTATGCTGTTGTGCCTGTGCATAGGCTGCACGGGGACAGTGAAGAGCAGCACGAGCTTTCAGGGCTGGCACCTTCCTTGTGGCACAAGGAGCCGGACGTTTGCCTTTTCAGAAAAATGCTATGCCGAGAACGGACACCGAGAGGTGTACCGATCCTGGGCAAACACAGATCCCGTATGCTGTTGTGCCTGTGCATAGGCTGCACGGGGACAGTGAAGAGCAGCACGAGCTTTCAGGGCTGGCACCTTCCTTGTGGGACAAGGAGCCGGACGTTTGCATTTTCGGAAAGAGGCTCTGCGGAGAACGAACACCGTGAGGTGTACCGATCCTGGGCAAGCACAGATCCCCAGTGCTGTTGTGCCTCAGCATAGGCTGCACGGGGACAGTGAAGACCAGCAAGAGCTTTCAGGGCTGGCACCTTCCTTGTGGGACAAGGAGCCGGACCTTTGCCTTTTCGGAATAGCCTCTGCCGAGAACGAACATCGTGAAGTGTACCGTTCCTGGGCAAGCACAGATTCCGTATGCTGTTGTGCCTGTGCATAGGCTGCACGGGGACAGTGAAGAGCAGCACGAGCTTTCAGGGCTGGCACCTTCCTTGTGGCACAAGGAGCCGGACGTTTGCCTTTTCAGAAAAATGCTATGCCGAGAACGGACACCGTGAGGTGTACCGTTCCTGGGCAAGCACAGATCCCCAGTGCTGTTGTGCCTGTGCATAGGCTGCACGGGGACAGTGAAGAGCAGCACGAGCTTTCAGGGCTGGCACCTTCCTTGTGGGACAAGGAGCCGGAACTTTGCCTTTTCGGAAAGAGGCTCTGCGGAGAACGAACACCGTGAGGTGTACCGTTCCTGGGCAAGCACAGATCCCCAGTGCTGTTGTGCCTCAGCATAGGCTGCACGGGGACAGTGAAGAGCAGCACGAGCTTTCAGGGCTGGCACCTTCCTTGTGGCACAAGGAGCCGGACGTTTGCCTTTTCAAAAAAATGCTATGCCGAGAACGGACACCGAGAGGTGTACCGATCCTGGGCAAGCACAGATCCCGTATGCTGTTGTGCCTGTGCATAGGCTGCACGGGGACAGTGAAGAGCAGCACGAGCTTTCAGGGCTGGCACCTTCCTTGTGGGACAAGGAGCCGGACGTTTGCATTTTCGGAAAGAGGCTCTGCGGAGAACGAACACCGTGAGGTGTACCGTTCCTGGGCAAGCACAGATCCCCAGTGCTGTTGTGCCTCTGCATAGGCTGCACAGGGACAGTGAAGAGCAGCACGAGCTTTCAGGGCTGGCACCTTCCTTGTGGGACAAGGAGCCGGACGTTTGCCTTTTCAGAAAAATGCTACGCCGAGAAGGGACACCGTGAGGTGTACCGTTCCTGGGCAAGCACAGATCCCGTATGCTGTTGTGCCTGTGCATAGGCTGCACGGGGACAGTGAAGAGCAGCACGAGCTTTCAGGGCTGGCACCTTCCTTGTGGGACAAGGAGCCGGACCTTTGCCTTTTCGGAAGAGCCTCTGCCGAGAACGAACACCGTGAGGTGTACCGTTCCTGGGCAAGCACAGATCCCCAATGCTGTTGTGCCTGTGCATAGGCTGCACGGGGACAGTGAAGAGCAGCACGAGCTTTCAGGGCTGGCACCTTCCTTGTGGCACAAGGAGCCGGACGTTTGCCTTTTCAAAAAAATGCTATGCCGAGAACGGACACCGAGAGGTGTACCGTTCCTGGGCAAGCACAGATCCCGTATGCTGTTGTGCCTGTGCATAGGCTGCACGGGGACAGTGAAGAGCAGCACGAGCTTTCAGGGCTGGCACCTTCCTTGTGGGACAAGGAGCCGGACCTTTGCCTTTTCGGAAGAGCCTCTGCCGAGAACGAACACCGTGAGGTGTACCGTTCCTGGGCAAGCACAGATCCCCAATGCTGTTGTGCCTGTGCATAGGCTGCACGGGGACAGTGAAGAGCAGCAAGAGCTTTCAGGGCTGGCACCTTCCTTGTGGGACAAGGAGCCGGACGTTTGCCTTTTCAGAAAAATGCTATGCCGAGAACGGACACTGTGAGGTGTACCGTTCCTGGGCAGGCACAGATCCCCAGTGCTGTTGTGCCTGTGCATAGGCTGCACGGGGACAGTGAAGAGCAGCACGAGCTTTCAGGGCTGGCACCTTCCTTGTGGGACAAGGAGCCGGACGTTTGCCTTTTCAGAAAAATGCTATACCGAGAACGGACACCGAGAGGTGTACCGATCCTGGGCAAGCACAGATCCCGTATGCTGTTGTGCCTGTGCATAGACTGCACGGGGACAGTGAAGAGCAGCACGAGCTTTCAGGGCTGGCACCTTCCTTGTGGCACAAGGAGCCGGACGTTTGCCTTTTCGGAAGAGCCTCTGCCGAGAACGAACACCGTGAGGTGTACCGTTCCTGGGCAAGCACAGATCCCCAGTGCTGTTGTGCCTGTGCATAGGCTGCACGGGGACAGTGAAGAGCAGCACGAGCTTTCAGGGCTGGCACCTTCCTTGTGGCACAAGGAGCCGGACGTTTGCCTTTTCGGAAAGAGGCTCTGCCGAGAACGAACACCGTGAGGTGTACCGTTCCTGGGCAAGCACAGATCCCCAATGCTGTTGTGCCTGTGCATAGGCTGCACGGGGACAGTGAAGAGCAGCAAGAGCTTTCAGGGCTGGCACCTTCTTTGTGGCACAAGGAGCCGGACGTTTGACTTTTCGGAAAGAGGCTCTGCAGAGAACGAACACCGTGAGGTGTACCTTCCTGGGCAAGCACAGATCCCCAGTGTTGTTGTGCCTGTGCATAGGCTGCACGGGGACAGTGAAGAGCAGCACGAGCTTTCAGGGCTGGCACCTTCCTTGTGGGACAAGGAGCCGGAACTTTGCCTTTTCGGAAAGAGGCTGTGCTGACAACGAACACCGTGAGGTGTACCGATCCTGGGCAAGCACAGATCCCATATGCTGTTGTGCCTGTGCATAGGCTGCACGGGGACAGTGAAGAGCAGCACGAGCTTTCAGGGCTGGCACCTTCCTTGTGGCACAAGGAGCCGGACGTTTGCATTTTTGGAAAGAGGCTCTGCGGAGAACGAACACCGTGAGGTGTACCGTTCCTGGGCAAGCACAGATCCCCAGTGCTGTTGTGCCTCTGCATAGGCTGCACGGGGACAGTGAAGAGCAGCACGAGCTTTCAGGGCTGGCACCTTCCTTGTGGGACAAGGAGCCGGACGTTTGCCTTTTCAGAAAAATGCTACGCCGAGAACGGACACCGTGAGGTGTACCGTTCCTGGGCAAGCACAGATCCCGTATGCTGTTGTGCCTGTGCATAGGCTGCACGGGGACAGTGAAGAGCAGCACGAGCTTTCAGGGCTGGCACCTTCCTTGTGGGACAAGGAGCCGGACGTTTGCCTTTTCGGAAGAGCCTCTGCCGAGAACGAACACCGTGAGGTGTACCGTTCCTGGGCAAGCACAGATCCCCAATGCTGTTGTGCCTGTGCATAGGCTGCACGGGGACAGTGAAGAGCAGCACGAGCTTTCAGGGCTGGCACCTTCCTTGTGGCACAAGGAGCCGGACGTTTGCCTTTTCAAAAAAATGCTATGCCGAGAACGGACACCGAGAGGTGTACCGTTCCTGGGCAAGCACAGATCCCGTATGCTGTTGTGCCTGTGCATAGGCTGCACGGGGACAGTGAAGAGCAGCAAGAGCTTTCAGGGCTGGCACCTTCCTTGTGGGACATGGAGCCGGACCTTTGCCTTTTCGGAAGAGCCTCTGCCGAGAACGAACACCGTGAGGTGTACCGTTCCTGGGCAAGCACAGATCCCCAATGCTGTTGTGCCTGTGCATAGGCTGCACGGGGACAGTGAAGAGCAGCACGAGCTTTCAGGGCTGGCACCTTCCTTGTGGCACAAGGAGCCGGACGTTTGCCTTTTCAGAAAAATGCTATACCGAGAACGGACACCGTGAGGTGTACCGTTCCTGGGCAGGCACAGATCCCCAATGCTGTTGTGCCTGTGCATAGGCTGCACGGGGACAGTGAAGAGCAGCAAGAGCTTTCAGGGCTAGCACCTTCCTTGTGGGACAAGGAGCCGGACGTTTGCCTTTTCGGAAAGAGGCTCTGCTGACAACGAACACCGTGAGGTGTACCGTTCCTGGGCAAGCACAGATCCCGTATGCTGTTGTGCCTGTGCATAGGCTGCACGGGGACAGTGAAGAGCAGCACGAGCTTTCAGGGCTGGCACCTTCCTTGTGGGACAAGGAGCCGGACGTTTGCCTTTTCAGAAAATTGCTATGCCGAGAACGGACACCGTGAGGTGTACCGTTCCTGGGCAGGCACAGATCCCCAGTGCTGTTGTGCCTGTGCATAGGCTGCACGGGGACAGTGAAGAGCAGCACGAGCTTTCAGGGCTGGCACCTTCCTTGTGGGACAAGGAGCCGGAACTTTGCCTTTTCGGAAAGAGGCTCTGCTGACAACGAACACCGTGAGGTGTACCGATCCTGGGCAAGCACAGATCCCGTATGCTGTTGTGCCTGTGCATAGGCTGCACGGGGACAGTGAAGAGCAGCACGAGCTTTCAGGGCTGGCACCTTCCTTGTGGCACAAGGAGCCGGACGTTTGCCTTTTCAGAAAAATGCTATACCGAGAACGGACACCGAGAGGTGTACCGATCCTGGGCAAGCACAGATCCCGTATGCTGTTGTGCCTGTGCATAGGCTGCACGGGGACAGTGAAGAGCAGCACGAGCTTTCAGGGCTGGCACCTTCCTTGTGGGACAAGGAGCCGGACGTTTGCCTTTTCAGAAAAATGCTATACCGAGAACGGACACCGAGAGGTGTACCGATCCTGGGCAAGCACAGATCCCATATGCTGTTGTGCCTGTGCATAGGCTGCACGGGGACAGTGAAGAGCAGCACGAGCTTTCAGGGCTGGCACCTTCCTTGTGGGACAAGGAGCCGGACCTTTGACTTTTCGGAAGAGCCTCTGCCGAGAACGAACATCGTGAAGTGTACCGTTCCTGGGCAAGCACAGATCCCCAATGCTGTTGTGCCTGTGCATAGGCTGCACGGGGACAGTGAAGAGCAGCACGAGCTTTCAGGGCTGGCACCTTCCTTGTGGGACAAGGAGCCGGACCTTTGCCTTTTCGGAATAGCCTCTGCCGAGAACGAACATCGTGAAGTGTACCGTTCCTGGGCAAGCACAGATCCCGTATGCTGTTGTGCCTGTGCATAGGCTGCACGGGGACAGTGAAGAGCAGCACGAGCTTTCAGGGCTGGCACCTTCCTTGTGGCACAAGGAGCCGGACGTTTGCCTTTTCGGAAGAGCCTCTGCCGAGAACGAACACCGTGAGGTGTACCGTTCCTGGGCAAGCACAGATCCCCAGTGCTGTTGTGCCTGTGCATAGGCTGCACGGGGACAGTGAAGAGCAGCAAGAGCTTTCAGGGCTGGCACCTTCCTTGTGGCACAAGGAGCCGGACGTTTGCCTTTTCGGAAAGAGGCTCTGCTGACAACGACCACCGTGAGGTGTACCGTTCCTGGGCAAGCACAGATCCCCAATGCTGTTGTGCCTGTGCATAGGCTGCAAGGGGACAGTGAAGAGCAGCAAGAGCTTTCAGGGCTGGCACCTTCTTTGTGGCACAAGGAGCCGGACGTTTGACTTTTCGGAAAGAGGCTCTGCGGAGAACGAACACCGTGAGGTGTACCTTCCCGGGCAAGCACAGATCCCCAGTGCTGTTGTGCCTGTGCATAGGCTGCACGGGGACAGTGAAGAGCAGCACGACCTTTCAGGGCTGGCACCTTCCTTGTGGCACAAGGAGCCGGACGTTTGCCTTTTCAGAAAAATGCTATGCCGAGAACGGACACCGTGAGGTGTACCGTTCCTGGGCAGGCACAGATCCCCAATGCTGTTGTGCCTGTGCATAGGCTGCACGGGGACAGTGAAGAGCAGCAAGAGCTTTCAGGGCTGGCACCTTCCTTGTGGGACAAGGAGCCGGACGTTTGCCTTTTCGGAAAGAGGCTCTGCTGACAACGGACACCGAGAGGTGTACCGATCCTGGGCAAGCACAGATCCCGTATGCTGTTGTGCCTGTGCATAGGCTGCACGGGGACAGTGAAGAGCAGCACGAGCTTTCAGGGCTGGCACCTTCCTTGTGGGACAAGGAGCCGGACGTTTGCCTTTTCAGAAAAATGCTATACCGAGAACGGACACCGTGAGGTGTACCGTTCCTGGGCAGGCACAGATCCCCAATGCTGTTGTGCCTGTGCATAGGCTGCACGGGGACAGTGAAGAGCAGCAAGAGCTTTCAGGGCTAGCACCTTCCTTGTGGGACAAGGAGCCGGACGTTTGCCTTTTCGGAAAGAGGCTCTGCTGACAACGAACACCGTGAGGTGTACCGTTCCTGGGCAAGCACAGATCCCGTATGCTGTTGTGCCTGTGCATAGGCTGCACGGGGACAGTGAAGAGCAGCACGAGCTTTCAGGGCTGGCACCTTCCTTGTGGCACAAGGAGCCGGACGTTTGCCTTTTCAGAAAAATGCTATGCCGAGAACGGACACCGAGAGGTGTACCGATCCTGGGCAAGCACAGATCCCCAATGCTGTTGTGCCTGTGCATAGGCTGCACGGGGACAGTGAAGAGCAGCACGAGCTTTCAGGGCTGGCAACTTCATTGTGGGACAAGAAGCTGGACGTTTGCCTTTTCGGAAGATGCTCTGCGGAGAACGAACACCGTGAGGTGTACAGTTCCTGGGCAACCACAGATCCCCAATGCTGTTATGCCTGTGCATAGGCTGCACGGGGACAGTGAAGAGCAGCACGACCTTTCAGGGCTGGCAGTTTCCTTGTGGGACAAGGAGCCGGACGTTTGCCTTTTTAAAAAAAATGCTATGCCGAGAACGGACACCGAGAGGTGTACCGTTCCTGGGCAAGCACAGATCCCGTATGCTGTTGTGCCTGTGCATAGGCTGCACGGGGACAGTGAAGAGCAGCACGAGCTTTCAGGGCTGGCACCTTCCTTGTGGCACAAGGAGCCGGACGTTTGACTTTTCAGAAAAATGCTATACCGAGAACGGACACCGAGAGGTGTACCGATCCTGGGCAAGCACAGATCCCGTATGCTGTTGTTCCTGTGCATAGGCTGCACGGGGACAGTGAAGAGCAGCACGAGCTTTCAGGGCTGGCACCTTCCTTGTGGCACAAGGAGCCGGACGTTTGCCTTTTCAGAAAAATGCTATGCCGAGAACGGACACCGAGAGGTGTACCGATCCTGGGCAAGCACAGACCCCCAATGCTGTTGTGCCTGTGCATAGGCTGCACGGGGACAGTGAAGAGCAGCACGAGCTTTCAGGGCTGGCACCTTCCTTGTGGCACAAGGAGCCGGACGTTTGCCTTTTCAGAAAAATGCTATACCGAGAACGGACACCGAGAGGTGTACCGATCCTGGGCAAGCACAGATCCCCAACGCTGTTGTGCCTGTGCATAGGCTGCACGGGGACAGTGAAGAGCAGCACGAGCTTTCAGGGCTGGCACCTTCCTTGTGGCACAAGGAGCCGGACGTTTGCCTTTTCGGAAGAGCCTCTGCCGAGAACGAACACCGTGAGGTGTACCGTTCCTGGGCAAGCACAGATCCCCAATGCTGTTGTGCCTGTGCATAGGCTGCACGGGGACAGTGAAGAGCAGCAAGAGCTTTCAGGGCTGGCACCTTCCTTGTGGCACAAGGAGCCGGACGTTTGCCTTTTCAAAAAAATGCTATGCCGAGAACGGACACCGAGAGGTGTACCGTTCCTGGGCAAGCACAGATCCCGTATGCTGTTGTGCCTGTGCATAGGCTGCACGGGGACAGTGAAGAGCAGCAAGAGCTTTCAGGGCTGGCACCTTCCTTGTGGGACAAGAAGCCGGACCTTTGCCTTTTCGGAAGAGCCTCTGCCGAGAACGAACACCGTGAGGTGTACCGTTCCTGGGCAAGCACAGATCCCCAATGCTGTTGTGCCTGTGCATAGGCTGCACGGGGACAGTGAAGAGCAGCACGAGCTTTCAGGGCTGGCACCTTCCTTGTGGCACAAGGAGCCGGACGTTTGCCTTTTCGGAAGAGCCTCTGCCGAGAACGAACACCGTGAGGTGTACCGTTCCTGGGCAAGCACAGTTCCCCAGTGCTGTTGTGCCTGTGCATAGGCTGCACGGGGACAGTGAAGAGCAGCACGAGCTTTCAGGGCTGGCACCTTCCTTGTGGGACAAGGAGCCGGACGTTTGCCTTTTCAGAAAAATGCTATGCCGAGAACGGACACCGTGAGGTGTACCGTTCCTGGGCAGGCACAGATACCCAATGCTGTTGTGCCTGTGCATAGGCTGCACGGGGACAGTGAAGAGCAGCAAGAGCTTTCAGGGCTAGCACCTTCCTTGTGGGACAAGGAGCCGGACGTTTGACTTTTCGGAAAGAGGCTCTGCGGAGAACGAACACCGTGAGGTGTACCTTCCTGGGCAAGCACAGATCCCCAGTGCTGTTGTGCCTGTGCATAGGCTGCACGGGGACAGTGAAGAGCAGCACGAGCTTTCAGGGCTGGCACCTTCCTTGTGGGACAAGGAGCCGGACGTTTGCCTTTTCAGCAAAATGCTATGCCGAGAACGGACACCGTGAGGTGTACCGTTCCTGGGCAAGCACAGATCCCCAATGCTGTTGTGCCTGTGCATAGGCTGCACGGGGACAGTGAAGAGCAGCAAGAGCTTTCAGGGCTGGCACCTTCCTTGTGGCACAAGGAGCCGGACGTTTGCCTTTTCAGAAAAATGCTATACCGAGAACGGACACCGAGAGGTGTACCGATCCTGGGCAAGCACAGATCCCGTATGCTGTTGTGCCTGTGCATAGGCTGCACGGGGACAGTGAAGAGCAGCACGAGCTTTCAGGGCTGGCACCTTCCTTGTGGGACAAGGAGCCGGACGTTTGCCTTTTCAGAAAAATGCTATACCGAGAACGGACACCGAGAGGTGTACCGATCCTGGGCAAGCACAGATCCCATATGCTGTTGTGCCTGTGCATAGGCTGCACGGGGACAGTGAAGAGCAGCACGAGCTTTCAGGGCTGGCACCTTCCTTGTGGGACAAGGAGCCGGACCTTTGACTTTTCGGAAGAGCCTCTGCCGAGAACGAACATCGTGAAGTGTACCGTTCCTGGGCAAGCACAGATCCCATATGCTGTTGTGCCTGTGCATAGGCTGCACGGGGACAGTGAAGAGCAGCACGAGCTTTCAGGGCTGGCACCTTCCTTGTGGGACAAGGAGCCGGACCTTTGCCTTTTCGGAATAGCCTCTGCCGAGAACGAACATCGTGAAGTGTACCGTTCCTGGGCAAGCACAGATCCCGTATGCTGTTGTGCCTGTGCATAGGCTGCACGGGGACAGTGAAGAGCAGCACGAGCTTTCAGGGCTGGCACCTTCCTTGTGGCACAAGGAGCCGGACGTTTGCCTTTTCAGAAAAATGCTATGCCGAGAACGGACACCGAGAGGTGTACCGATCCTGGGCAAGCACAGATCCCGTATGCTGTTGTTCCTGTGCATAGGCTGCACGGGGACAGTGAAGAGCAGCACGAGCTTTCAGGGCTGGCACCTTCCTTGTGGCACAAGGAGCCGGACGTTTGCCTTTTCGGAAGAGCCTCTGCCGAGAACGAACACCGTGAGGTGTACCGTTCCTGGGCAAGCACAGATCCCCAGTGCTGTTGTGCCTGTGCATAGGCTGCACGGGGACAGTGAAGAGCAGCACGAGCTTTCAGGGCTGGCACCTTCCTTGTGGCACAAGGAGCCGGACGTTTGCCTTTTCGGAAAGAGGCTCTGCTGACAACGAACATCGTGAAGTGTACCGTTCCTGGGCAAGCACAGATCCCCAATGCTGTTGTGCCTGTGCATAGGCTGCACGGGGACAGTGAAGAGCAGCAAGAGCTTTCAGGGCTGGCACCTTCTTTGTGGCACAAGGAGCCGGACGTTTGACTTTTCGGAAAGAGGCTCTGCGGAGAACGAACACCGTGAGGTGTACCTTCCCGGGCAAGCACAGATCCCCAGTGCTGTTGTGCCTGTGCATAGGCTGCACGGGGACAGTGAAGAGCAGCACGACCTTTCAGGGCTGGCACCTTCCTTGTGGCACAAGGAGCCGGACGTTTGCCTTTTCAGAAAAATGCTATGCCGAGAACGGACACCGAGAGGTGTACCGATCCTGGGCAAGCACAGATCCCCAGTGCTGTTGTGCCTGTGCATAGGCTGCACGGGGACAGTGAAGAGCAGCACGAGCTTTCAGGGCTGGCACCTTCCTTGTGGGACAAGGAGCCGGACGTTTGCCTTTTCAGAAAAATGCTATGCCGAGAACGGACACCGTGAGGTGTACCGTTCCTGGGCAGGCACAGATCCCCAATGCTGTTGTGCCTGTGCATAGGCTGCACGGGGACAGTGAAGAGCAGCACGAGCTTTCAGGGCTGGCACCTTCCTTGTGGGACAAGGAGCCGGACGTTTGCATTTTCGGAAAGAGGCTCTGCGGAGAACGAACACCGTGAGGTGTACCGATCCTGGGCAAGCACAGATCCCCAATGCTGTTGTGCCTGTGCATAGGCTGCACGGGGACAGTGAAGAGCAGCACGAGCTTTCAGGGCTGGCACCTTCCTTGTGGGACAAGGAGCCGGACGTTTGCCTTTTCAGAAAAATGCTATACCGAGAACGGACACCGTGAGGTGTACCGATCCTGGGCAAGCACAGATCCCGTATGCTGTTGTGCCTGTGCATAGGCTGCACGGGGACAGTGAAGAGCAGCACGAGCTTTCAGGGCTGGCACCTTCCTTGTGGGACAAGGAGCCGGACGTTTGCCTTTTCGGAAGAGCCTCTGCCGAGAACGAACACCGTGAGGTGTACCGATCCTGGGCAAGCACAGATCCCGTATGCTGTTGTGCCTGTGCATAGGCTGCACGGGGACAGTGAAGAGCAGCACGAGCTTTCAGGGCTGGCACCTTCCTTGTGGGACAAGGAGCCGGACGTTTGCCTTTTCGGAAGAGCCTCTGCCGAGAACGAACACCGTGAGGTGTACCGTTCCTGGGCAAGCACATATCCCCAGTGCTGTTGTGCCTGTGCATAGGCTGCACGGGGACAGTGAAGAGCAGCACGAGCTTTCAGGGCTGGCACCTTCCTTGTGGGACAAGGAGCCGGACGTTTGCCTTTTCAGAAAAATGCTATGCCGAGAACGGACACCGTGAGATGTACCGATCCTGGGCAAGCACAGATCCCGTATGCTGTTGTGCCTGTGCATAGGCTGCACGGGGACAGTGAAGAGCAGCACGAGCTTTCAGGGCTGGCACCTTCCTTGTGGGACAAGGAGCCGGACGTTTGCCTTTTCGGAAGAGCCTCTGCCGAGAACGAACACCGTGAGGTGTACCGATCCTGGGCAAGCACAGATCCCGTATGCTGTTGTGCCTGTGCATAGGCTGCACGGGGACAGTGAAGAGCAGCACGAGCTTTCAGGGCTGGCACCTTCCTTGTGGGACAAGGAGCCGGACGTTTGCCTTTTCGGAAGAGCCTCTGCCGAGAACGAACACCGTGAGGTGTACCGTTCCTGGGCAAGCACAGATCCCCAGTGCTGTTGTGCCTGTGCATAGGCTGCACGGGGACAGTGAAGAGCAGCACGAGCTTTCAGGGCTGGCACCTTCCTTGTGGGACAAGGAGCCGGACGTTTGCCTTTTCAGAAAAATGCTATGCCGAGAACGGACACCGTGAGGTGTACCGTTCCTGGGCAGGCACAGATCCCCAATGCTGTTGTGCCTGTGCATAGGCTGCACGGGGACAGTGAAGAGCAGCAAGAGCTTTCAGGGCTAGCACCTTCCTTGTGGCACAAGGAGCCGGACGTTTGCCTTTTCGGAAAGAGGCTCTGCTGACAACGAACACCGTGAGGTGTACCGATCCTGGGCAAGCACAGATCCCGTATGCTGTTGTGCCTGTGCATAGGCTGCACGGGGACAGTGAAGAGCAGCACGAGCTTTCAGGGCTGGCACCTTCCTTGTGGCACAAGGAGCCGGACGTTTGCCTTTTCAGAAAAATGCTATGCCGAGAACGGACACCGAGAGGTGTACCGTTCCTGGGCAAGCACAGATCCCCAGTGCTGTTGTGCCTGTGCATAGGCTGCACGGGGACAGTGAAGAGCAGCACGAGCTTTCAGGGCTGGCACCTTCCTTGTGGCACAAGGAGCCGGACGTTTGCCTTTTCAGAAAAATGCTATACCGAGAACGGACACCGAGAGGTGTACCGATCCTGGGCAAGCACAGATCCCCAATGCTGTTGTGCCTGTGCATAGGCTGCACGGGGACAGTGAAGAGCAGCACGAGCTTTCAGGGCTGGCAACTTCATTGTGGCACAAGAAGCTGGACGTTTGCCTTTTCGGAAGAGGCTCTGCGGAGAACGAACACCGTGAGGTGTACAGTTCCTGGGCAACCACAGATCCCCAATGCTGTTATGCCTGTGCATAGGCTGCACGGGGACAGTGAAGAGCAGCACGAGCTTTCAGGGCTGGCAGCTTCCTTGTGGGACAAGGAGCCGGACGTTTGCCTTTTTAAAAAAAATGCTATGCCGAGAACGGACACCGAGAGGTGTACCGTTCCTGGGCAAGCACAGATCCCGTATGCTGTTGTGCCTGTGCATAGGCTGCACGGGGACAGTGAAGAGCAGCACGAGCTTTCAGGGCTGGCACCTTCCTTGTGGCACAAGGAGCCGGACGTTTGCCTTTTCAGAAAAATGCTATACCGAGAACGGACACCGAGAGGTGTACCGTTCCTGGGCAAGCACAGATCCCCAGTGCTGTTGTGCCTGTGCATAGGCTGCACGGGGACAGTGAAGAGCAGCACGAGCTTTCAGGGCTGGCACCTTCCTTGTGGCACAAGGAGCCGGACGTTTGCCTTTTCAGAAAAATGCTATACCGAGAACGGACACCGAGAGGTGTACCGATCCTGGGCAAGCACAGATCCCGTATGCTGTTGTTCCTGTGCATAGGCTGCACGGGGACAGTGAAGAGCAGCACGAGCTTTCAGGGCTGGCACCTTCCTTGTGGCACAAGGAGCCGGACGTTTGCCTTTTCAGAAAAATGCTATGCCGAGAACGGACACCGAGAGGTGTACCGATCCTGGGCAAGCACAGATCCCCAATGCTGTTGTGCCTGTGCATAGGCTGCACGGGGACAGTGAAGAGCAGCACGAGCTTTCAGGGCTGGCACCTTCCTTGTGGGACAAGGAGCCGGACGTTTGCCTTTTCAGAAAAATGCTATGCCGAGAACGGACACCGAGAGGTGTACCGTTCCTGGGCAAGCACAGATCCCCAATGCTGTTGTGCCTGTGCATAGGCTGCACGGGGACAGTGAAGAGCAGCACGAGCTTTCAGGGCTGGCACCTTCCTTGTGGCACAAGGAGCCGGACGTTTGCCTTTTCAGAAAAATGCTATACCGAGAACGGACACCGAGAGGTGTACCGATCCTGGGCAAGCACAGATCCCCAATGCTGTTGTGCCTGTGCATAGGCTGCACGGGGACAGTGAAGAGCAGCACGAGCTTTCAGGGCTGGCAACTTCATTGTGGCACAAGAAGCTGGACGTTTGCCTTTTCGGAAGAGGCTCTGCGGAGAACGAACACCGTGAGGTGTACAGTTCCTGGGCAACCACAGATCCCCAATGCTGTTATGCCTGTGCATAGGCTGCACGGGGACAGTGAAGAGCAGCACGAGCTTTCAGGGCTGGCACCTTCCTTGTGGCACAAGGAGCCGGACGTTTGCCTTTTTAAAAAAAATGCTATGCCGAGAACGGACACCGAGAGGTGTACCGTTCCTGGGCAAGCACAGATCCCGTATGCTGTTGTGCCTGTGCATAGGCTGCACGGGGACAGTGAAGAGCAGCACGAGCTTTCAGGGCTGGCACCTTCCTTGTGGCACAAGGAGCCGGACGTTTGCCTTTTCAGAAAAATGCTATACCGAGAACGGACACCGAGAGGTGTACCGTTCCTGGGCAAGCACAGATCCCCAGTGCTGTTGTGCCTGTGCATAGGCTGCACGGGGACAGTGAAGAGCAGCACGAGCTTTCAGGGCTGGCACCTTCCTTGTGGCACAAGGAGCCGGACGTTTGCCTTTTCAGAAAAATGCTATACCGAGAACGGACACCGAGAGGTGTACCGATCCTGGGCAAGCACAGATCCCGTATGCTGTTGTTCCTGTGCATAGGCTGCACGGGGACAGTGAAGAGCAGCACGAGCTTTCAGGGCTGGCACCTTCCTTGTGGCACAAGGAGCCGGACGTTTGCCTTTTCAGAAAAATGCTATGCCGAGAACGGACACCGAGAGGTGTACCGATCCTGGGCAAGCACAGATCCCGTATGCTGTTGTGCCTGTGCATAGGCTGCACGGGGACAGTGAAGAGCAGCACGAGCTTTCAGGGCTGGCACCTTCCTTGTGGCACAAGGAGCCGGACGTTTGCCTTTTCAGAAAAATGCTATACCGAGAACGGACACCGAGAGGTGTACCGATCCTGGGCAAGCACAGATCCCGTATGCTGTTGTGCCTGTGCATAGGCTGCACGGGGACAGTGAAGAGCAGCACGAGCTTTCAGGGCTGGCACCTTCCTTGTGGGACAAGAAGCCGGACGTTTGCCTTTTCGGAAGAGGCTCTGCCGAGAACGAACACCGTGAGGTGTACCGATCCTGGGCAAGCACAGATCCCGTATGCTGTTGTGCCTGTGCATAGGCTGCACGGGGACAGTGAAGAGCAGCACGAGCTTTCAGGGCTGGCACCTTCCTTGTGGCACAAGGAGCCGGACGTTTGCCTTTTCAGAAAAATGCTATACCGAGAACGGACACCGAGAGGTGTACCGATCCTGGGCAAGCACAGATCCCGTATGCTGTTGTGCCTGTGCATAGGCTGCACGGGGACAGTGAAGAGCAGCACGAGCTTTCAGGGCTGGCACCTTCCTTGTGGCACAAGGAGCCGGACGTTTGCCTTTTCGGAAGAGGCTCTGCGGAGAACGAACACCGTGAGGTGTACAGTTCCTGGGCAACCACAGATCCCCAATGCTGTTATGCCTGTGCATAGGCTGCACGGGGACAGTGAAGAGCAGCACGAGCTTTCAGGGCTGGCAGCTTCCTTGTGGGACAAGGAGCCGGACGTTTGCCTTTTTAAAAAAAATGCTATGCCGAGAACGGACACCGAGAGGTGTACCGTTCCTGGGCAAGCACAGATCCCGTATGCTGTTGTGCCTGTGCATAGGCTGCACGGGGACAGTGAAGAGCAGCACGAGCTTTCAGGGCTGGCACCTTCCTTGTGGCACAAGGAGCCGGACGTTTGCCTTTTCAGAAAAATGCTATGCCGAGAACGGACACCGAGAGGTGTACCGATCCTGGGCAAGCACAGATCCCCAATGCTGTTGTGCCTGTGCATAGGCTGCACGGGGACAGTGAAGAGCAGCACGAGCTTTCAGGGCTGGCACCTTCCTTGTGGCACAAGGAGCCGGACGTTTCCCTTTTAGGAAGAGCCTCTGCCGAGAACGAACACCGTGAGGTGTACCGTTCCTGGGCAAGCACAGATCCCCAGTGCTGTTGTGCCTGTGCATAGGCTGCACGGGGACAGTGAAGAGCAGCACGAGCTTTCAGGGCTGGCACCTTCCTTGTGGCACAAGGAGCCGGACGTTTGCCTTTTCAGAAAAATGCTATACCGAGAACGGACACCGAGAGGTGTACCGATCCTGGGCAAGCACAGATCCCCAATGCTGTTGTGCCTGTGCATAGGCTGCACGGGGACAGTGAAGAGCAGCACGAGCTTTCAGGGCTGGCACCTTCCTTGTGGCACAAGGAGCCGGACGTTTGCCTTTTCAGAAAAATGCTATGCCGAGAACGGACACCGAGAGGTGTACCGTTCCTGGGCAAGCACAGATCCCGTATGCTGTTGTGCCTGTGCATAGGCTGCACGGGGACAGTGAAGAGCAGCACGAGCTTTCAGGGCTGGCAACTTCATTGTGGCACAAGAGGCTGGACGTTTGCCTTTTCGGAAGAGGCTCTGCGGAGAACGAACACCGTGAGGTGTACCGTTCCTGGGCAACCACAGATCCCCAATGCTGTTATGCCTGTGCATAGGCTGCACGGGGACAGTGAAGAGCAGCACGAGCTTTCAGGGCTGGCACCTTCCTTGTGGCACAAGGAGCCGGACGTTTGCCTTTTTAAAAAAAATGCTATGCCGAGAACGGACACCGAGAGGTGTACCGTTCCTGGGCAAGCACAGATCCCGTATGCTGTTGTGCCTGTGCATAGGCTGCACGGGGACAGTGAAGAGCAGCACGAGCTTTCAGGGCTGGCACCTTCCTTGTGGGACAAGGAGCCGGATCTTTGCCTTTTCGGAAAGAGGCTCTGCTGACAACGAACACCGTGAGGTGTACCGATCCTGGGCAAGCACAGATCCCGTATGAAGTTGTGCCTGTGCATAGGCTGCACGGGGACAGTGAAGAGCAGCACGAGCTTTCAGGGCTGGCACCTTCCTTGTGGCACAAGGAGCCGGACGTTTGCCTTTTCAGAAAAATTCTATGCCGAGAACGGACACCGTGAGGTGTACCGTTCCTGGGCAGGCACAGATCCCCAGTGCTGTTGTGCCTGTGCATAGGCTGCACGGGGACAGTGAAGAGCAGCACGAGCTTTCAGGGCTGGCACCTTCCTTGTGGCACAAGGAGCCGGACGTTTGCCTTTTCGGAAGAGCCTCTGCCGAGAACGAACACCGTGAGGTGTACCGATCCTGGGCAAGCACAGATCCCGTATGAAGTTGTGCCTGTGCATAGGCTGCACGGGGACAGTGAAGAGCAGCACGAGCTTTCAGGGCTGGCACCTTCCTTGTGGGACAAGGAGCCGGACGTTTGCCTTTTCGGAAGAGCCTCTGCCGAGAACGGACACCGAGAGGTGTACCGATGCTGGGCAAGCACTGATCCCCAATGCTGTTGTGCCTGTGCATAGGCTGCACGGGGACAGCGAAGAGCAGCACGAGCTTTCAGGGCTGGCACCTTCCTTGTGGGACAAGGAGCCGGACGTTTGCCTTTTCAGAAAAATGCTATACCGAGAACGGACACCGAGAGGTGTACCGATCCTGGGCAAGCACAGATCCCCAACGCTGTTGTGCCTGTGCATAGGCTGCACGGGGACAGTGAAGAGCAGCACGAGCTTTCAGGGCTGGCACCTTCCTTGTGGGACAAGAAGCCGGACGTTTGCCTTTTCGGAAGAGGCTCTGCCGAGAACGAACACCGTGAGGTGTACCGATCCTGGGCAACCACAGATCCCCAATGCAGTTATGCCTGTGCATAGGCTGCACGGGGACAGTGAGGAGCAGCACGAGCTTTCAGGGCTAGCACCTTCCTTGTGGGACAAGGAGCCGGACGTTTGCCTTTTCGGAAAGAGGCTCTGCTGACAACGGACACCGAGAGGTGTACCGATCCTGGGCAAGCACAGATCCCGTATGCTGTTGTGCCTGTGCATAGGCTGCACGGGGACAGTGAAGAGCAGCACGAGCTTTCAGGGCTGGCACCTTCCTTGTGGGACAAGGAGCCGGACGTTTGCCTTTTCAGAAAAATGCTATGCCGAGAACGGACACCGAGAGGTGTACCGATCCTGGGCAAGCACAGATCCCCAATGCTGTTGTGCCTGTGCATAGGCTGCACGGGGACAGTGAAGAGCAGCACGAGCTTTCAGGGCTGGCAACTTCATTGTGGCACAAGAAGCTGGACGTTTGCCTTTTCGGAAGAGGCTCTGCGGAGAACGAACACCGTGAGGTGTACCGTTCCTGGGCAACCACAGATCCCCAATGCTGTTATGCCTGTGCATAGGCTGCACGGGGACAGTGAAGAGCAGCACGAGCTTTCAGGGCTGGCACCTTCCTTGTGGCACAAGGAGCCGGACGTTTGCCTTTTTAAAAAAAATGCTATGCCGAGAACGGACACCGTGAGGTGTACCGATCCTGGGCAAGCACAGATCCCCAATGCTGTTGTGCCTGTGCATAGGCTGCACGGGGACAGTGAAGAGCAGCACGAGCTTTCAGGGCTGGCACCTTCCTTGTGGCACAAGGAGCCGGATCTTTGCCTTTTCGGAAGAGCCTCTGCCGAGAACGAACACCGTGAGGTGTACCGTTCCTGGGCAAGCACAGATCCCCAATGTTGTTGTGCCTGTGCATAGGCTGCACGGGGACAGTGAAGAGCAGCACGAGCTTTCAGGGCTGGCACCTTCCTTGTGGCACAAGGAGCCGGACGTTTGCCTTTTCAGAAAAATTCTATGCCGAGAACGGACACCGTGAGGTGTACCGTTCCTGGGCAGGCACAGATCCCCAGTGCTGTTGTGCCTGTGCATAGGCTGCACGGGGACAGTGAAGAGCAGCACGAGCTTTCAGGGCTGGCACCATCCTTGTGGGACAAGGAGCCGGACGTTTGCCTTTTCGGAAGAGCCTCTGCCGAGAACGAACACCGTGAGGTGTACCGATCCTGGGCAAGCACAGATCCCGTATGCTGTTGTGCCTGTGCATAGGCTGCACGGGGACAGTGAAGAGCAGCACGAGCTTTCAGGGCTGGCACCTTCCTTGTGGCACAAGGAGCCGGACGTTTGCCTTTTCGGAAGAGCCTCTGCCGAGAACGAACACCGTGAGGTGTACCGATCCTGGGCAAGCACAGATCCCGTATGCTGTTGTGCCTGTGCATAGGCTGCACGGGGACAGTGAAGAGCAGCACGAGCTTTCAGGGCTGGCAACTTCCTTGTGGGACAAGGAGCCGTACCTTTGCCTTTTCGGAAGATCCTCTGCCGAGAACGAACACCGTGAGGTGTACCGTTCCTGGGCAAGCACAGATCCCCAATGCTGTTGTGCCTGTGCATAGGCTGCACGGGGACAGTGAAGAGCAGGAAGAGCTTTCAGGGCTGGCACCTTCCTTGTGGCACAAGGAGCCGGACGTTTGCCTTTTCAGAAAAATGCTATGCCGAGAACGGACACCGAGAGGTGTACCGTTCCTGGGCAAGCACAGATCCCCAGTGCTGTTGTGCCTGTGCATAGGCTGCACGGGGACAGTGAAGAGCAGCACGAGCTTTCAGGGCTGGCACCTTCCTTGTGGGACAAGGAGCCGGACGTTTGCATTTTCGGAAAGAGGCTCTGCGGAGAACGAACACCGTGAGGTGTACCGTTCCTGGGCAAGCACAGATCCCCAGTGCTTTTGTGCCTGTGCATAGGCTGCACGGGCACAGTGAAGAGCAGCACGAGCTTTCAGGGCTGGCACCTTCCTTGTGGGACAAGGAGCCGGACGTTTGCCTTTTCAGAAAAATGCTATGCCGAGAACGGACACCGTGAGGTGTACCGTTCCTGGGCAGGCACAGATCCCCAGTGCTGTTGTGCCTGTGCATAGGCTGCACGGGGACAGTGAAGAGCAGCACGAGCTTTCAGGGCTGGCACCTTCCTTGTGGCACAAGGAGCCGGACGTTTGCCTTTTCAGAAAAATGCTATACCGAGAACGGACACCGTGAGGTGTACCGATCATGGGCAAGCACAGATCCCCAGTGCTGTTGTGCCTGTGCATAGGCTGCACGGGGACAGTGAAGAGCAGCACGAGCTTTCAGGGCTGGCACCTTCCTTGTGGGACAAGGAGCCGGACGTTTGCCTTTTCGGAAGAGCCTCTGCGAGAACGAACACCGTGAGGTGTACCGATCTTGGGCAAGCACAGATCCCGTATGCTGTTGTGCCTGTGCATAGGCTGCACGGGGACAGTGAAGAGCAGCACGAGCTTTCAGGGCTGGCACCTTCCTTGTGGCACAAGGAGCCGGACGTTTGCCTTTTCGGAAGAGCCTCTGCCGAGAACGAACACCGTGAGGTGTACCGTTCCTGGGCAAGCACAGATCCCCAGTGCTGTTGTGCCTGTGCATAGGCTGCACGGGGACAGTGAAGAGCAGCACGAGCTTTCAGGGCTGGCACCTTCCTTGTGGGACAAGGAGCCGGACGTTTGCCTTTTCGGAAAGAGGCTCTGCTGACAACGAACACCGTGAGGTGTACCGTTCCTGGGCAAGCACAGATCCCCAATGCTGTTGTGCCTGTGCATAGGCTGCACGGGGACAGTGAAGAGCAGCACGAGCTTTCAGGGCTGGCACCTTCCTTGTGGCACAAGGAGCCGGACGTTTGCCTTTTCAGAAAAATGCTATACCGAGAACGGACACCGAGAGGTGTACCGATCCTGGGCAAGCACAGATCCCCAATGCTGTTGTGCCTGTGCATAGGCTGCACGGGGACAGTGAAGAGCAGCACGAGCTTTCAGGGCTGGCACCTTCCTTGTGGCACAAGGAGCCGGACCTTTGCCTTTTCAGAAAAATGCTATACCGAGAACGGACACCGAGAGGTGTACCGATCCTGGGCAAGCACAGATCCCGTATGCTGTTGTGCCTGTGCATAGGCTGCACTGGGACAGTGAAGAGCAGCACGAGCTTTCAGGGCTGGCACCTTCCTTGTGGGACAAGGAGCCGGATCTTTGCCTTTTCGGAAGAGCCTCTGCCGAGAACGAACACCGTGAGGTGTACCGTTCCTGGGCAACCACAGATCCCCAGTGCTGTTGTGCCTGTGCATAGGCTGCACGGGGACAGTGAAGAGCAGCACGAGCTTTCAGGGCTGGCACCTTCCTTGTGGGACAAGGAGCCGGACGTTTGCATTTTCGGAAAGAGGCTCTGCTGACAACGGACACCGTGAGGTGTACCGTTCCTGGGCAAGCACAGATCCCCAATGCTGTTGTGCCTGTGCATAGGCTGCACGGGGACAGTGAAGAGCAGCACGAGCTTTCAGGGCTGGCACCTTCCTTGTGGCACAAGGAGCCGGACGTTTGCCTTTTCAGAAAAATGCTATACCGAGAACGGACACCGAGAGGTGTACCGTTCCTGGGCAAGCACAGATCCCGTATGCTGTTGTGCCTGTGCATAGGCTGCACGGGGACAGTGAAGAGCAGCACGAGCTTTCAGGGCTGGCACCTTCCTTGTGGGACAAGGAGCCGGACGTTTGCCTTTTCAGAAAAATGCTATGCCGAGAACGGACACCGTGAGGTGTACCGTTCCTGGGCAACCACAGATCCCCAGTGCTGTTGTGCCTGTGCATAGGCTGCACGGGGACAGTGAAGAGCAGCACGAGCTTTCAGGGCTGGCACCTTCCTTGTGGCACAAGGAGCCGGACGTTTGCCTTTTCAGAAAAATGCTATACCGAGAACGGACACCGTGAGGTGTACGGATCCTGGGCAAGCACAGATCCCCAGTGCTGTTGTGCCTGTGCATAGGCTGCACGGGGACAGTGAAGAGCAGCACGAGCTTTCAGGGCTGGCACCTTCCTTGTGGGACAAGGAGCCGGACGTTTGCCTTTTCAGAAAAATGCTATGCCGAGAACGGACACCGTGAGGTGTACCGTTCCTGGGCAGGCACAGATCCCCAGTGCTGTTGTGCCTGTGCATAGGCTGCACGGGGACAGTGAAGAGCAGCACGAGCTTTCAGGGCTGGCACCTTCCTTGTGGCACAAGGAGCCGGACGTTTGCCTTTTCAGAAAAATGCTATACCGAGAACGGACACCGAGAGGTGTACCGATCCTGGGCAAGCACAGATCCCGTATGCTGTTGTGCCTGTGCATAGGCTGCACGGGGACAGTGAAGAGCAGCACGAGCTTTCAGGGCTGGCACCTTCCTTGTGGGACAAGGAGCCGGACGTTTGCCTTTTCGGAAGAGCCTCTGCGAGAACGAACACCGAGAGGTGTACCGATCCTGGGCAAGCACAGATCCCGTATGCTGTTGTGCCTGTGCATAGGCTGCACGGGGACAGTGAAGAGCAGCACGAGCTTTCAGGGCTGGCACCTTCCTTGTGGCACAAGGAGCCGGACGTTTGCCTTTTCGGAAGAGCCTCTGCCGAGAACGAACACCGTGAGGTGTACCGTTCCTGGGCAAGCACAGATCCCCAATGCTGTTGTGCCTGTGCATAGGCTGCACGGGGACAGTGAAGAGCAGCACGAGCTTTCAGGGCTGGCACCTTCCTTGTGGGACAAGGAGCCGGACGTTTGCATTTTCGGAAAGAGGCTCTGCTGACAACGAACACCGTGAGGTGTACCGTTCCTGGGCAAGCACAGATCCCCAATGCTGTTGTGCCTGTGCATAGGCTGCACGGGGACAGTGAAGAGCAGCACGAGATTTCAGGGCTGGCACCTTCCTTGTGGCACAAGGAGCCGGACGTTTGCCTTTTCAGAAAAATGCTATACCGAGAACGGACACCGAGAGGTGTACCGATCCTGGGCAAGCACAGATCCCCAATGCTGTTGTGCCTGTGCATAGGCTGCACGGGGACAGTGAAGAGCAGCACGAGCTTTCAGGGCTGGCACCTTCCTTGTGGGACAAGGAGCCGGACGTTTGCCTTTTCAGAAAAATGCTATACCGAGAACGGACACCGAGAGGTGTACCGATCCTGGGCAAGCACAGATCCCGTATGCTGTTGTGCCTGTGCATAGGCTGCACGGGGACAGTGAAGAGCAGCACGAGCTTTCAGGGCTGGCACCTTCCTTGTGGCACAAGGAGCCGGACGTTTGCCTTTTCAGAAAAATGCTATACCGAGAACGGACACCGAGAGGTGTACCGTTCCTGGGCAAGCACAGATCCCCAATGCTGTTGTGCCTGTGCATAGGGTGCACGGGGACAGTGAAGAGCAGTACGAGCTTTCAGGGCTGGCAACTTCATTGTGGCACAAGAAGCTGGACGTTTGCCTTTTCGGAAGAGGCTCTGCGGAGAACGAACACCGTGAGGTGTACCGTTCCTGGGCAACCACAGATCCCCAATGCTGTTATGCCTGTGCATAGGCTGCACGGGGACAGTGAAGAGCAGCACGAGCTTTCAGGGCTGGCAGCTTCCTTGTGGGACAAGGAGCCGGACGTTTGCCTTTTTAAAAAAAATGCTATGCCGAGAACGGACACCGAGAGGTGTACCGTTCCTGGGCAAGCACAGATCCCGTATGCTGTTGTGCCTGTGCATAGGCTGCACGGGGACAGTGAAGAGCAGCACGAGCTTTCAGGGCTGGCACCTTCCTTGTGGGACAAGGAGCCGGATCTTTGCCTTTTCAGAAGAGCCTCTGCCGAGAACGAACACCGTGAGGTGTACCGTTCCTGGGCAAGCACAGATCCCCAGTGCTGTTGTGCCTGTGCATAGGCTGCACGGGGACAGTGAAGAGCAGCACGAGCTTTCAGGGCTGGCACCTTCCTTGTGGCACAAGGAGCCGGACGTTTGCCTTTTCGGAAGAGCCTCTGCCGAGAACGGACACCGAGAGGTGTACCGATCCTGGGCAAGCACAGATCCCGTATGCTGTTGTGCCTGTGCATAGGCTGCACGGGGACAGTGAAGAGCAGCACGAGCTTTCAGGGCTGGCACCTTCCTTGTGGCACAAGGAGCCGGACGTTTGCCTTTTCGGAAGAGCATCTGCCGAGAACGGACACCGAGACGTGTACCGATCCTGGGCAAGCACAGATCCCCAATGCTGTTGTGCCTGTGCATAGGCTGCACGGGGACAGTGAAGAGCAGCACGAGCTTTCAGGGCTGGCACCTTCCTTGTGGGACAAGGAGCCGGACGTTTGCCTTTTCAGAAAAATGCTATACCGAGAACGGACACCGAGAGGTGTACCGATCCTGGGCAAGCACAGATCCCGTATGCTGTTGTGCCTGTGCATAGGCTGCACGGGGACAGTGAAGAGCAGCACGAGCTTTCAGGGCTGGCACCTTCCTTGTGGCACAAGGAGCCGGATCTTTGCCTTTTCGGAAGAGCCTCTGCCGAGAACGAACACCGTGAGGTGTACCGTTCCTGGGCAAGCACAGATCCCCAGTGCTGTTGTGCCTGTGCATAGGCTGCACGGGGACAGTGAAGAGCAGCACGAGCTTTCAGGGCTGGCACCTTCCTTGTGGGACAAGGAGCCGGACGTTTGCATTTTCGGAAAGAGGCTCTGCTGACAACGAACACCGTGAGGTGTACCGTTCCTGGGCAAGCACAGATCCCCAATGCTGTTGTGCCTGTGCATAGGCTGCACGGGGACAGTGAAGAGCAGCACGAGATTTCAGGGCTGGCACCTTCCTTGTGGCACAAGGAGCCGGACGTTTGCCTTTTCAGAAAAATGCTATACCGAGAACGGACACCGAGAGGTGTACCGATCCTGGGCAAGCACAGATCCCCAATGCTGTTGTGCCTGTGCATAGGCTGCACGGGGACAGTGAAGAGCAGCACGAGCTTTCAGGGCTGGCACCTTCCTTGTGGGACAAGGAGCCGGACGTTTGCCTTTTCAGAAAAATGCTATACCGAGAACGGACACCGAGAGGTGTACCGATCCTGGGCAAGCACAGATCCCCAACGCTGTTGTGCCTGTGCATAGGCTGCACGGGGACAGTGAAGAGCAGCACGAGATTTCAGGGCTGGCACCTTCCTTGTGGGACAAGAAGCCGGACGTTTGCCTTTTCGGAAGAGGCTCTGCGGAGAACGAACACCGTGAGGTGTACCGTTCCTGGGCAACCACAGATCCCCAATGCAGTTATGCCTGTGCATAGGCTGCACGGGGACAGTGAAGAGCAGCACGAGCTTTCAGGGCTGGCACCTTCCTTGTGGGACAAGGAGCCGGACGTTTGCATTTTCGGAAAGAGGCTCTGCTGACAACGAACACCGTGAGGTGTACCGTTCCTGGGCAAGCACAGATCCCCAATGCTGTTGTGCCTGTGCATAGGCTGCACGGGGACAGTGAAGAGCAGCACGAGCTTTCAGGGCTGGCACCTTCCTTGTGGCACAAGGAGCCGGACGTTTGCCTTTTCAGAAAAATGCTATACCGAGAACGGACACCGAGAGGTGTACCGATCCTGGGCAAGCACAGATCCCGTATGCTGTTGTGCCTGTGCATAGGCTGCACGGGGACAGTGAAGAGCAGCACGAGCTTTCAGGGCTGGCACCTTCCTTGTGGCACAAGGAGCCGGACGTTTGCCTTTTCGGAAGAGCCTCTGCCGAGAACGAACACCGTGAGGTGTACCGTTCCTGGGCAAGCACAGATCCCCAGTGCTGTTGTGCCTGTGCATAGGCTGCACGGGGACAGTGAAGAGCAGCAAGAGCTTTCAGGGCTGGCACCTTCCTTGTGGCACAAGGAGCCGGACGTTTGCCTTTTCAGAAAAATGCTATGCCGAGAACGGACACCGAGAGGTGTACCGTTCCTGGGCAAGCACAGATCCCCAGTGCTGTTGTGCCTGTGCATAGGCTGCACGGGGACAGTGAAGAGCAGCACGAGCTTTCAGGGCTGGCACCTTCCTTGTGGGACAAGGAGCCGGACGTTTGCATTTTCGGAAAGAGGCTCTGCGGAGAACGAACACGGTGAGGTGTACCGTTCCTGGGCAAGCACAGATCCCCAGTGCTGTTGTGCCTGTGCATAGGCTGCACGGGCACAGTGAAGAGCAGCACGAGCTTTCAGGGCTGGCACCTTCCTTGTGGCACAAGGAGCCGGACGTTTGCCTTTTCAGAAAAATGCTATACCGAGAACGGACACCGAGAGGTGTACCGTTCCTGGGCAAGCACAGATCCCCAGTGCTGTTGTGCCTGTGCATAGGCTGCACGGGGACAGTGAAGAGCAGCACGAGCTTTCAGGGCTGGCACCTTCCTTGTGGCACAAGGAGCCGGACGTTTGCCTTTTCGGAAGAGCCTCTGCCGAGAACGGACACCGAGAGGTGTACCGATCCTGGGCAAGCACAGATCCCGTATGCTGTTGTGCCTGTGCATAGGCTGCACGGGGACAGTGAAGAGCAGCACGAGCTTTCAGGGCTGGCACCTTCCTTGTGGCACAAGGAGCCGGACGTTTGCCTTTTCAGAAAAATGCTATACCGAGAACGGACACCGAGAGGTGTACCGATCCTGGGCAAGCACAGATCCCCAGTGCTGTTGTGCCTGTGCATAGGCTGCACGGGGACAGTGAAGAGCAGCACGAGCTTTCAGGGCTGGCACCTTCCTTGTGGGACAAGGAGCCGGATCTTTGCCTTTTCGGAAGAGCCTCTGCCGAGAACGAACACCGTGAGGTGTACCGTTCCTGGGCAAGCACAGATCCCCAGTGCTGTTGTGCCTGTGCATAGGCTGCACGGGGACAGTGAAGAGCAGCACGAGCTTTCAGGGCTGGCACCTTCCTTGTGGGACAAGGAGCCGGACGTTTGCATTTTCGGAAAAATGCTATACCGAGAACGGACACCGAGAGGTGTACCGTTCCTGGGCAAGCACAGATCCCCAGTGCTGTTGTGCCTGTGCATAGGCTGCACGGGGACAGTGAAGAGCAGCACGAGCTTTCAGGGCTGGCACCTTCCTTGTGGGACAAGGAGCCGGACGTTTGCCTTTTCGGAAGAGCCTCTGCCGAGAACGGACACCGAGAGGTGTACCGATCCTGGGCAAGCACAGATCCCGTATGCTGTTGTGCCTGTGCATAGGCTGCACGGGGACAGTGAAGAGCAGCACGAGCTTTCAGGGCTGGCACCTTCCTTGTGGGACAAGGAGCCGGACGTTTGCCTTTTCAGAAAAATGCTATGCCGAGAACGGACAACGTGAGGTGTACCGTTCCTGGGCAGGCACAGATCCCCAGTGCTGTTGTGCCTGTGCATAGGCTGCACGGGGACAGTGAAGAGCAGCACGAGCTTTCAGGGCTGGCACCTTCCTTGTGGCACAAGGAGCCGGACGTTTGCCTTTTCAGAAAAATGCTATACCGAGAACGGACACCGTGAGGTGTACCGATCCTGGGCAAGCACAGATCCCGTATGCTGTTGTGCCTGTGCATAGGCTGCACGGGGACAGTGAAGAGCAGCACGAGCTTTCAGGGCTGGCACCTTCCTTGTGGCACAAGGAGCCGGACGTTTGCCTTTTCGGAAGAGCCTCTGCGAGAACGAACACCGAGAGGTGTACCGATCCTGGGCAAGCACAGATCCCGTATGCTGTTGTGCCTGTGCATAGGCTGCACGGGGACAGTGAAGAGCAGCACGAGCTTTCAGGGCTGGCACCTTCCTTGTGGCACAAGGAGCCGGACGTTTGCCTTTTCGGAAGAGCCTCTGCCGAGAACGAACACCGTGAGGTGTACCGTTCCTGGGCAAGCACAGATCCCCAGTGCTGTTGTGCCTGTGCATAGGCTGCACGGGGACAGTGAAGAGCAGCACGAGCTTTCAGGGCTGGCACCTTCCTTGTGGGACAAGGAGCCGGACGTTTGCATTTTCGGAAAGAGGCTCTGCTGACAACGAACACCGTGAGGTGTACCGTTCCTGGGCAAGCACAGATCCCCAATGCTGTTGTGCCTGTGCATAGGCTGCACGGGGACAGTGAAGAGCAGCACGAGCTTTCAGGGCTGGCACCTTCCTTGTGGCACAAGGAGCCGGACGTTTGCCTTTTCAGAAAAATGCTATACCGAGAACGGACACCGAGAGGTGTACCGATCCTGGCCAAGCACAGATCCCCAATGCTGTTGTGCCTGTGCATAGGCTGCACGGGGACAGTGAAGAGCAGCACGAGCTTTCAGGGCTGGCACCTTCCTTGTGGGACAAGGAGCCGGACGTTTGCCTTTTCAGAAAAATGCTATACCGAGAACGGACACCGAGAGGTGTACCGATCCTGGGCAAGCACAGATCCCGTATGCTGTTGTGCCTGTGCATAGGCTGCACGGGGACAGTGAAGAGCAGCACGAGCTTTCAGGGCTGGCACCTTCCTTGTGGGACAAGGAGCCGGACGTTTGCCTTTTCAGAAAAATGCTATACCGAGAACGGACACCGAGAGGTGTACCGTTCCTGGGCAAGCACAGATCCCCAGTGCTGTTGTGCCTGTGCATAGGCTGCACGGGGACAGTGAAGAGCAGCACGAGCTTTCAGGGCTGGCACCTTCCTTGTGGCACAAGGAGCCGGACGTTTGCCTTTTCGGAAGAGCATCTGCCGAGAACGGACACCGAGACGTGTACCGATCCTGGGCAAGCACAGATCCCCAATGCTGTTGTGCCTGTGCATAGGCTGCACGGGGACAGTGAAGAGCAGCACGAGCTTTCAGGGCTGGCACCTTCCTTGTGGGACAAGGAGCCGGACGTTTGCCTTTTCAGAAAAATGCTATACCGAGAACGGACACCGAGAGGTGTACCGATCCTGGGCAAGCACAGATCCCGTATGCTGTTGTGCCTGTGCATAGGCTGCACGGGGACAGTGAAGAGCAGCACGAGCTTTCAGGGCTGGCACCTTCCTTGTGGCACAAGGAGCCGGATCTTTGCCTTTTCGGAAGAGCCTCTGCCGAGAACGAACACCGTGAGGTGTACCGTTCCTGGGCAACCACAGATCCCCAGTGCTGTTGTGCCTGTGCATAGGCTGCACGGGGACAGTGAAGAGCAGCACGAGCTTTTAGGGCTGGCACCTTCCTTGTGGGACAAGGAGCCGGACGTTTGCATTTTCGGAAAGAGGCTCTGCTGACAACGAACACCGTGAGGTGTACCGTTCCTGGGCAAGCACAGATCCCCAATGCTGTTGTGCCTGTGCATAGGCTGCACGGGGACAGTGAAGAGCAGCACGAGCTTTCAGGGCTGGCACCTTCCTTGTGGCACAAGGAGCCGGACGTTTGCCTTTTCAGAAAAATGCTATACCGAGAACGGACACCGAGAGGTGTACCGATCCTGGGCAAGCACAGATCCCCAGTGCTGTTGTGCCTGTGCATAGGCTGCACGGGCACAGTGAAGAGCAGCACGAGCTTTCAGGGCTGGCACCTTCCTTGTGGGACAAGGAGCCGGACGTTTGCCTTTTCGGAAGAGCCTCTGCCGAGAACGGACACCGAGAGGTGTACCGATCCTGGGCAAGCACAGATCCCGTATGCTGTTGTGCCTGTGCATAGGCTGCACGGGGACAGTGAAGAGCAGCACGAGCTTTCAGGGCTGGCACCTTCCTTGTGGCACAAGGAGCCGGACGTTTGCCTTTTCAGAAAAATGCTATACCGAGAACGGACACCGAGAGGTGTACCGATCCTGGGCAAGCACAGATCCCCAATGCTGTTGTGCCTGTGCATAGGCTGCACGGGGACAGTGAAGAGCAGCAAGAGCTTTCAGGGCTGGCACCTTCCTTGTGGCACAAGGAGCCGGACGTTTGCCTTTTCAGAAAAATGCTATACCGAGAACGGACACCGAGAGGTGTACCGATCCTGGGCAAGCACAGATCCCCAACGCTGTTGTGCCTGTGCATAGGCTGCACGGGGACAGTGAAGAGCAGCACGAGATTTCAGGGCTGGCACCTTCCTTGTGGGACAAGAAGCCGGACGTTTGCCTTTTCGGAAGAGGCTCTGCGGAGAACGAACACCGTGAGGTGTACCGTTCCTGGGCAACCACAGATCCCCAATGCAGTTATGCCTGTGCATAGGCTGCACGGGGACAGTGAAGAGCAGCACGAGCTTTCAGGGCTGGCACCTTCCTTGTGGGACAAGGAGCCGGACGTTTGCATTTTCGGAAAGAGGCTCTGCTGACAACGAACACCGTGAGGTGTACCGTTCCTGGGCAAGCACAGATCCCCAATGCTGTTGTGCCTGTGCATAGGCTGCACGGGGACAGTGAAGAGCAGCACGAGCTTTCAGGGCTGGCACCTTCCTTGTGGCACAAGGAGCCGGACGTTTGCCTTTTCAGAAAAATGCCATACCGAGAACGGACACCGAGAGGTGTACCGATCCTGGGCAAGCACAGATCCCGTATGCTGTTGTGCCTGTGCATAGGCTGCACGGGGACAGTGAAGAGCAGCACGAGCTTTCAGGGCTGGCACCTTCCTTGTGGGACAAGGAGCCGGACGTTTGCCTTTTCGGAAGAGCCTCTGCCGAGAACGAACACCGTGAGGTGTACCGTTCCTGGGCAAGCACAGATCCCGTATGCTGTTGTGCCTGTGCATAGGCTGCACGGGGACAGTGAAGAGCAGCACGAGCTTTCAGGGCTGGCAACTTCCTTGTGGCACAAGGAGCCGGATCTTTGCCTTTTCGGAAGAGCCTCTGCCGAGAACGAACACCGTGAGGTGTACCGTTCCTGGGCAAGCACAGATCCCCAATGCTGTTGTGCCTGTGCATAGGCTGCACGGGGACAGTGAAGAGCAGCAAGAGCTTTCAGGGCTGGCACCTTCCTTGTGGCACAAGGAGCCGGACGTTTGCCTTTTCAGAAAAATGCTATGCCGAGAACGGACACCGAGAGGTGTACCGTTCCTGGGCAAGCACAGATCCCCAGTGCTGTTGTGCCTGTGCATAGGCTGCACGGGGACAGTGAAGAGCAGCACGAGCTTTCAGGGCTGGCACCTTCCTTGTGGGACAAGGAGCCGGACGTTTGCCTTTTCAGAAAAATGCTATACCGAGAACGGACACCGTGAGGTGTACCGTTCCTGGGCAGGCACAGATCCCCAGTGCTGTTGTGCCTGTGCATAGGCTGCACGGGGACAGTGAAGAGCAGCAAGAGCTTTCAGGGCTGGCACCTTCCTTGTGGCACAAGGAGCCGGACGTTTGCCTTTTCAGAAAAATGCTATACCGAGAACGGACACCGTGAGGTGTACGGATCCTGGGCAAGCACAGATCCCCAGTGCTGTTGTGCCTGTGCATAGGCTGCACGGGGACAGTGAAGAGCAGCACGAGCTTTCAGGGCTGGCACCTTCCTTGTGGGACAAGGAGCCGGACGTTTGCCTTTTCAGAAAAATGCTATGCCGAGAACGGACACCGTGAGGTGTACCGTTCCTGGGCAGGCACAGATCCCCAGTGCTGTTGTGCCTGTGCATAGGCTGCACGGGGACAGTGAAGAGCAGCACGAGCTTTCAGGGCTGGCACCTTCCTTGTGGGACAAGGAGCCGGACCTTTGCCTTTTCAGAAAAATGCTATACCGAGAACGGACACCGTGAGGTGTACCGATCCTGGGCAAGCACAGATCCCGTATGCTGTTGTGCCTGTGCATAGGCTGCACGGGGACAGTGAAGAGCAGCACGAGCTTTCAGGGCTGGCACCTTCCTTGTGGCACAAGGAGCCGGACGTTTGCCTTTTCGGAAGAGCCTCTGCGAGAACGAACACCGAGAGGTGTACCGATCCTGGGCAAGCACAGATCCCGTATGCTGTTGTGCCTGTGCATAGGCTGCACGGGGACAGTGAAGAGCAGCACGAGCTTTCAGGGCTGGCACCTTCCTTGTGGCACAAGGAGCCGGACGTTTGCCTTTTCGGAAGAGCCTCTGCCGAGAACGAACACCGTGAGGTGTACCGTTCCTGGGCAAGCACAGATCCCGTATGCTGTTGTGCCTGTGCATAGGCTGCACGGGGACAGTGAAGAGCAGCACGAGCTTTCAGGGCTGGCACCTTCCTTGTGGGACAAGGAGCCGGACGTTTGCATTTTCGGAAAGAGGCTCTGCTGACAACGAACACCGTGAGGTGTACCGTTCCTGGGCAAGCACAGATCCCCAATGCTGTTGTGCCTGTGCATAGGCTGCACGGGGACAGTGAAGAGCAGCACGAGCTTTCAGGGCTGGCACCTTCCTTGTGGCACAAGGAGCCGGACGTTTGCCTTTTCAGAAAAATGCTATACCGAGAACGGACACCGAGAGGTGTACCGATCCTGGGCAAGCACAGATCCCCAATGCTGTTGTGCCTGTGCATAGGCTGCACGGGGACAGTGAAGAGCAGCACGAGCTTTCAGGGCTGGCACCTTCCTTGTGGCACAAGGAGCCGGACGTTTGCCTTTTCAGAAAAATGCTATACCGAGAACGGACACCGAGAGGTGTACCGATCCTGGGCAAGCACAGATCCCGTATGCTGTTGTGCCTGTGCATAGGCTGCACGGGGACAGTGAAGAGCAGCACGAGCTTTCAGGGCTGGCACCTTCCTTGTGGCACAAGGAGCCGGACGTTTGCCTTTTCAGAAAAATGCTATACCGAGAACGGACACCGAGAGGTGTACCGTTCCTGGGCAAGCACAGATCCCCAATGCTGTTGTGCCTGTGCATAGGGTGCACGGGGACAGTGAAGAGCAGTACGAGCTTTCAGGGCTGGCAACTTCATTGTGGCACAAGAAGCTGGACGTTTGCCTTTTCGGAAGAGGCTCTGCGGAGAACGAACACCGTGAGGTGTACCGTTCCTGGGCAACCACAGATCCCCAATGCTGTTATGCCTGTGCATAGGCTGCACGGGGACAGTGAAGAGCAGCACGAGCTTTCAGGGCTGGCACCTTCCTTGTGGCACAAGGAGCCGGACGTTTGCCTTTTTAAAAAAAATGCTATGCCGAGAACGGACACCGAGAGGTGTACCGTTCCTGGGCAAGCACAGATCCCGTATGCTGTTGTGCCTGTGCATAGGCTGCACGGGGACAGTGAAGAGCAGCACGAGCTTTCAGGGCTGGCACCTTCCTTGTGGGACAAGGAGCCGGATCTTTGCCTTTTCGGAAGAGCCTCTGCCGAGAACGAACACCGTGAGGTGTACCGTTCCTGGGCAAGCACAGATCCCCAGTGCTGTTGTGCCTGTGCATAGGCTGCACGGGGACAGTGAAGAGCAGCACGAGCTTTCAGGGCTGGCACCTTCCTTGTGGGACAAGGAGCCGGACGTTTGCATTTTCGGAAAGAGGCTCTGCGGAGAACGAACACCGTGAGGTGTACCGTTCCTGGGCAAGCACAGATCCCCAATGCTGTTGTGCCTGTGCATAGGCTGCACGGGGACAGTGAAGAGCAGCACGAGCTTTCAGGGCTGGCACCTTCCTTGTGGCACAAGGAGCCGGACGTTTGCCTTTTCAGAAAAATGCTATACCGAGAACGGACACCGAGAGGTGTACCGTTCCTGGGCAAGCACAGATCCCCAGTGCTGTTGTGCCTGTGCATAGGCTGCACGGGGACAGTGAAGAGCAGCACGAGCTTTCAGGGCTGGCACCTTCCTTGTGGCACAAGGAGCCGGACGTTTGCCTTTTCGGAAGAGCCTCTGCCGAGAACGGACACCGAGAGGTGTACCGATCCTGGGCAAGCACAGATCCCGTATGCTGTTGTGCCTGTGCATAGGCTGCACGGGGACAGTGAAGAGCAGCACGAGCTTTCAGGGCTGGCACCTTCCTTGTGGCACAAGGAGCCGGACGTTTGCCTTTTCAGAAAAATGCTATACCGAGAACGGACACCGAGAGGTGTACCGTTCCTGGGCAAGCACAGATCCCCAGTGCTGTTGTGCCTGTGCATAGGCTGCACGGGGACAGTGAAGAGCAGCACGAGCTTTCAGGGCTGGCACCTTCCTTGTGGCACAAGGAGCCGGACGTTTGCCTTTTCGGAAGAGCATCTGCAGAGAACGGACACCGAGACGTGTACCGATCCTGGGCAAGCACAGATCCCCAATGCTGTTGTGCCTGTGCATAGGCTGCACGGGGACAGTGAAGAGCAGCACGAGCTTTCAGGGCTGGCACCTTCCTTGTGGGACAAGGAGCCGGACGTTTGCCTTTTCAGAAAAATGCTATACCGAGAACGGACACCGAGAGGTGTACCGATCCTGGGCAAGCACAGATCCCGTATGCTGTTGTGCCTGTGCATAGGCTGCACGGGGACAGTGAAGAGCAGCAAGAGCTTTCAGGGCTGGCACCTTCCTTGTGGCACAAGGAGCCGGATCTTTGCCTTTTCGGAAGAGCCTCTGCCGAGAACGAACACCGTGAGGTATACCATTCCTGGGCAACCACAGATCCCCAGTGCTGTTGTGCCTGTGCATAGGCTGCACGGGGACAGTGAAGAGCAGCACGAGCTTTCAGGGCTGGCACCTTCCTTGTGGCACAAGGAGCCGGACGTTTGCCTTTTCAGAAAAATGCTATACCGAGAACGGACACCGTGAGGTGTACGGATCCTGGGCAAGCACAGATCCCCAGTGCTGTTGTGCCTGTGCATAGGCTGCACGGGGACAGTGAAGAGCAGCACGAGCTTTCAGGGCTGGCACCTTCCTTGTGGGACAAGGAGCCGGACGTTTGCCTTTTCAGAAAAATGCTATGCCGAGAACGGACACCGTGAGGTGTACCGTTCCTGGGCAGGCACAGATCCCCAGTGCTGTTGTGCCTGTGCATAGGCTGCACGGGGACAGTGAAGAGCAGCACGAGCTTTCAGGGCTGGCACCTTCCTTGTGGGACAAGGAGCCGGACCTTTGCCTTTTCAGAAAAATGCTATACCGAGAACGGACACCGTGAGGTGTACCGATCCTGGGCAAGCACAGATCCCGTATGCTGTTGTGCCTGTGCATAGGCTGCACGGGGACAGTGAAGAGCAGCACGAGCTTTCAGGGCTGGCACCTTCCTTGTGGCACAAGGAGCCGGACGTTTGCCTTTTCGGAAGAGCCTCTGCGAGAACGAACACCGAGAGGTGTACCGATCCTGGGCAAGCACAGATCCCGTATGCTGTTGTGCCTGTGCATAGGCTGCACGGGGACAGTGAAGAGCAGCACGAGCTTTCAGGGCTGGCACCTTCCTTGTGGCACAAGGAGCCGGACGTTTGCCTTTTCGGAAGAGCCTCTGCCGAGAACGAACACCGTGAGGTGTACCGTTCCTGGGCAAGCACAGATCCCCAGTGCTGTTGTGCCTGTGCATAGGCTGCACGGGGACAGTGAAGAGCAGCACGAGCTTTCAGGGCTGGCACCTTCCTTGTGGGACAAGGAGCCGGACGTTTGCATTTTCGGAAAGAGGCTCTGCTGACAACGAACACCGTGAGGTGTACCGTTCCTGGGCAAGCACAGATCCCCAATGCTGTTGTGCCTGTGCATAGGCTGCACGGGGACAGTGAAGAGCAGCACGAGCTTTCAGGGCTGGCACCTTCCTTGTGGCACAAGGAGCCGGACGTTTGCCTTTTCAGAAAAATGCTATACCGAGAACGGACACCGAGAGGTGTACCGATCCTGGGCAAGCACAGATCCCCAATGCTGTTGTGCCTGTGCATAGGCTGCACGGGGACAGTGAAGAGCAGCACGAGCTTTCAGGGCTGGCACCTTCCTTGTGGCACAAGGAGCCGGACGTTTGCCTTTTCAGAAAAATGCTATACCGAGAACGGACACCGAGAGGTGTACCGATCCTGGGCAAGCACAGATCCCGTATGCTGTTGTGCCTGTGCATAGGCTGCACGGGGACAGTGAAGAGCAGCACGAGCTTTCAGGGCTGGCACCTTCCTTGTGGCACAAGGAGCCGGACGTTTGCCTTTTCAGAAAAATGCTATACCGAGAACGGACACCGAGAGGTGTACCGTTCCTGGGCAAGCACAGATCCCCAATGCTGTTGTGCCTGTGCATAGGGTGCACGGGGACAGTGAAGAGCAGTACGAGCTTTCAGGGCTGGCAACTTCATTGTGGCACAAGAAGCTGGACGTTTGCCTTTTCGGAAGAGGCTCTGCGGAGAACGAACACCGTGAGGTGTACCGTTCCTGGGCAACCACAGATCCCCAATGCTGTTATGCCTGTGCATAGGCTGCACGGGGACAGTGAAGAGCAGCACGAGCTTTCAGGGCTGGCACCTTCCTTGTGGCACAAGGAGCCGGACGTTTGCCTTTTCAGAAAAATGCTATACCGAGAACGGACACCGAGAGGTGTACCGTTCCTGGGCAAGCACAGATCCCCAGTGCTGTTGTGCCTGTGCATAGGCTGCACGGGGACAGTGAAGAGCAGCACGAGCTTTCAGGGCTGGCACCTTCCTTGTGGCACAAGGAGCCGGACGTTTGCCTTTTCGGAAGAGCATCTGCAGAGAACGGACACCGAGACGTGTACCGATCCTGGGCAAGCTCAGATCCCCAATGCTGTTGTGCCTGTGCATAGGCTGCACGGGGACAGTGAAGAGCAGCACGAGCTTTCAGGGCTGGCACCTTCCTTGTGGGACAAGGAGCCGGACGTTTGCCTTTTCAGAAAAATGCTATACCGAGAACGGACACCGAGAGGTGTACCGATCCTGGGCAAGCACAGATCCCGTATGCTGTTGTGCCTGTGCATAGGCTGCACGGGGACAGTGAAGAGCAGCACGAGCTTTCAGGGCTGGCACCTTCCTTGTGGCACAAGGAGCCGGATCTTTGCCTTTTCGGAAGAGCCTCTGCCGAGAACGAACACCGTGAGGTATACCATTCCTGGGCAACCACAGATCCCCAGTGCTGTTGTGCCTGTGCATAGGCTGCACGGGGACAGTGAAGAGCAGCACGAGCTTTCAGGGCTGGCACCTTCCTTGTGGGACAAGGAGCCGGACGTTTGCATTTTCGGAAAGAGGCTCTGCTGACAACGAACACCGTGAGGTGTACCGTTCCTGGGCAAGCACAGATCCCCAATGCTGTTGTGCCTGTGCATAGGCTGCACGGGGACAGTGAAGAGCAGCACGAGCTTTCAGGGCTGGCACCTTCCTTGTGGCACAAGGAGCCGGACGTTTGCCTTTTCAGAAAAATGCTATACCGAGAACGGACACCGAGAGGTGTACCGATCCTGGGCAAGCACAGATCCCCAGTGCTGTTGTGCCTGTGCATAGGCTGCACGGGGACAGTGAAGAGCAGCACGAGCTTTCAGGGCTGGCACCTTCCTTGTGGGACAAGGAGCCGGACGTTTGCCTTTTCGGAAGAGCCTCTGCCGAGAACGGACACCGAGAGGTGTACCGATCCTGGGCAAGCACAGATCCCGTATGCTGTTGTGCCTGTGCATAGGCTGCACGGGGACAGTGAAGAGCAGCACGAGCTTTCAGGGCTGGCACCTTCCTTGTGGCACAAGGAGCCGGACGTTTGCCTTTTCAGAAAAATGCTATACCGAGAACGGACACCGAGAGGTGTACCGATCCTGGGCAAGCACAGATCCCCAACGCTGTTGTGCCTGTGCATAGGCTGCACGGGGACAGTGAAGAGCAGCACGAGCTTTCAGGGCTGGCACCTTCCTTGTGGGACAAGAAGCCGGACGTTTGCCTTTTCGGAAGAGGCTCTGCCGAGAACGAACACCGTGAGGTGTACCGTTCCTGGGCAACCACAGATCCCCAATGCAGTTATGCCTGTGCATAGGCTGCACGGGGACAGTGAAGAGCAGCACGAGCTTTCAGGGCTGGCACCTTCCTTGTGGGACAAGGAGCCGGACGTTTGCATTTTCGGAAAGAGGCTCTGCTGACAACGAACACCGTGAGGTGTACCGTTCCTGGGCAAGCACAGATCCCCAATGCTGTTGTGCCTGTGCATAGGCTGCACGGGGACAGTGAAGAGCAGCACGAGCTTTCAGGGCTGGCACCTTCCTTGTGGCACAAGGAGCCGGACGTTTGCCTTTTCAGAAAAATGCTATACCGAGAACGGACACCGAGAGGTGTACCGATCCTGGGCAAGCACAGATCCCGTATGCTGTTGTGCCTGTGCATAGGCTGCACGGGGACAGTGAAGAGCAGCACGAGCTTTCAGGGCTGGCACCTTCCTTGTGGCACAAGGAGCCGGACGTTTGCCTTTTCGGAAGAGCCTCTGCCGAGAACGAACACCGTGAGGTGTACCGTTCCTGGGCAAGCACAGATCCCCAATGCTGTTGTGCCTGTGCATAGGCTGCACGGGGACAGTGAAGAGCAGCACGAGCTTTCAGGGCTGGCAACTTCCTTGTGGCACAAGGAGCCGGACATTTGCCTTTTCGGAAGAGCCTCTGCCGAGAACGAACACCGTGAGGTGTACCGTTCCTGGGCAAGCACAGATCCCCAATGCTGTTGTGCCTGTGCATAGGCTGCACGGGGACAGTGAAGAGCAGCAAGAGCTTTCAGGGCTGGCACCTTCCTTGTGGCACAAGGAGCCGGACGTTTGCCTTTTCAGAAAAATGCTATGCCGAGAACGGACACCGAGAGGTGTACCGTTCCTGGGCAAGCACAGATCCCCAGTGCTGTTGTGCCTGTGCATAGGCTGCACGGGGACAGTGAAGAGCAGCACGAGCTTTCAGGGCTGGCACCTTCCTTGTGGGACAAGGAGCCGGACGTTTGCCTTTTCAGAAAAATGCTATACCGAGAACGGACACCGTGAGGTGTACCGTTCCTGGGCAGGCACAGATCCCCAGTGCTGTTGTGCCTGTGCATAGGCTGCACGGGGACAGTGAAGAGCAGCACGAGCTTTCAGGGCTGGCACCTTCCTTGTGGCACAAGGAGCCGGACGTTTGCCTTTTCAGAAAAATGCTATACCGAGAACGGACACCGTGAGTTGTACGGATCCTGGGCAAGCACAGATCCCCAGTGCTGTTGTGCCTGTGCATAGGCTGCACGGGGACAGTGAAGAGCAGCACGAGCTTTCAGGGCTGGCACCTTCCTTGTGGGACAAGGAGCCGGACCTTTGCCTTTTCAGAAAAATGCTATACCGAGAACGGACACCGTGAGGTGTACCGATCCTGGGCAAGCACAGATCCCGTATGCTGTTGTGCCTGTGCATAGGCTGCACGGGCACAGTGAAGAGCAGCACGAGCTTTCAGGGCTGGCACCTTCCTTGTGGGACAAGGAGCCGGACGTTTGCCTTTTCGGAAGAGCCTCTGCCGAGAACGAACACCGTGAGGTGTACCGATCCTGGGCAAGCACAGATCCCGTATGCTGTTGTGCCTGTGCATAGGCTGCACGGGGACAGTGAAGAGCAGCACGAGCTTTCAGGGCTGGCACCTTCCTTGTGGCACAAGGAGCCGGACGTTTGCCTTTTCGGAAGAGCCTCTGCCGAGAACGAACACCGTGAGGTGTACCGTTCCTGGGCAAGCACAGATCCCGTATGCTGTTGTGCCTGTGCATAGGCTGCACGGGGACAGTGAAGAGCAGCACGAGCTTTCAGGGCTGGCACCTTCCTTGTGGGACAAGGAGCCGGACGTTTGCCTTTTCAGAAAAATGCTATACCGAGAACGGACACCGAGAGGTGTACCGATCCTGGGCAAGCACAGATCCCGTATGCTGTTGTGCCTGTGCATAGGCTGCACGGGGACAGTGAAGAGCAGCACGAGCTTTCAGGGCTGGCACCTTCCTTGTGGGACAAGGAGCCGGATCTTTGCCTTTTCAGAAAAATGCTATACCGAGAACGGACACCGAGAGGTGTACCGATCCTGGGCAAGCACAGATCCCCAACGCTGTTGTGCCTGTGCATAGGCTGCACGGGGACAGTGAAGAGCAGCACGAGATTTCAGGGCTGGCACCTTCCTTGTGGGACAAGAAGCCGGACGTTTGCCTTTTCGGAAGAGGCTCTGCGGAGAACGAACACCGTGAGGTGTACCGTTCCTGGGCAACCACAGATCCCCAATGCAGTTATGCCTGTGCATAGGCTGCACGGGGACAGTGAAGAGCAGCACGAGCTTTCAGGGCTGGCACCTTCCTTGTGGGACAAGGAGCCGGACGTTTGCCTTTTCGGAAGAGGCTCTGCTGACAACGAACACCGTGAGGTGTACCGTTCCTGGGCAAGCACAGATCCCGTATGCTGTTGTGCCTGTGCATAGGCTGCACGGGGACAGTGAAGAGCAGCACGAGCTTTCAGGGCTGGCACCTTCCTTGTGGCACAATGAGCCGGACGTTTGCCTTTTCAGAAAAATGCTATACCGAGAACGGACACCGAGAGGTGTACCGATCCTGGGCAAGCACAGATCCCGTATGCTGTTGTGCCTGTGCATAGGCTGCACGGGGACAGTGAAGAGCAGCACGAGCTTTCAGGGCTGGCACCTTCCTTGTGGCACAAGGAGCCGGACGTTTGCCTTTTCGGAAGAGCCTCTGCCGAGAACGAACACCGTGAGGTGTACCGTTCCTGGGCAAGCACAGATCCCCAATGCTGTTGTGCCTGTGCATAGGCTGCACGGGGACAGTGAAGAGCAGCAAGAGCTTTCAGGGCTGGCACCTTCCTTGTGGCACAAGGAGCCGGACGTTTGCCTTTTCAGAAAAATGCTATGCCGAGAACGGACACCGAGAGGTGTACCGTTCCTGGGCAAGCACAGATCCCCAGTGCTGTTGTGCCTGTGCATAGGCTGCACGGGGACAGTGAAGAGCAGCACGAGCTTTCAGGGCTGGCACCTTCCTTGTGGGACAAGGAGCCGGACGTTTGCATTTTCGGAAAGAGGCTCTGCGGAGAACGAACACGGTGAGGTGTACCGTTCCTGGGCAAGCACAGATCCCCAGTGCTGTTGTGCCTGTGCATAGGCTGCACGGGCACAGTGAAGAGCAGCACGAGCTTTCAGGGCTGGCACCTTCCTTGTGGCACAAGGAGCCGGACGTTTGCCTTTTCAGAAAAATGCTATACCGAGAACGGACACCGTGAGGTGTACCGTTCCTGGGCAGGCACAGATCCCCAGTGCTGTTGTGCCTGTGCATAGGCTGCACGGGGACAGTGAAGAGCAGCATGAGCTTTCAGGGCTGGCACCTTCCTTGTGGGACAAGGAGCCGGACGTTTGCCTTTTCGGAAGAGCCTCTGCCGAGAACGAACACCGTGAGGTGTACCGATCCTGGGCAAGCACAGATCCCGTATGCTGTTGTGCCTGTGCATAGGCTGCACGGGGACAGTGAAGAGCAGCACGAGCTTTCAGGGCTGGCACCTTCCTTGTGGCACAAGGAGCCGGACGTTTGCCTTTTCGGAAGAGCCTCTGCCGAGAACGAACACCGTGAGGTGTACCGTTCCTGGGCAAGCACAGATCCCGTATGCTGTTGTGCCTGTGCATAGGCTGCACGGGGACAGTGAAGAGCAGCACGAGCTTTCAGGGCTGGCACCTTCCTTGTGGGACAAGGAGCCGGACGTTTGCCTTTTCAGAAAAATGCTATACCGAGAACGGACACCGAGAGGTGTACCGATCCTGGGCAAGCACAGATCCCGTATGCTGTTGTGCCTGTGCATAGGCTGCACGGGGACAGTGAAGAGCAGCACGAGCTTTCAGGGCTGGCACCTTCCTTGTGGGACAAGGAGCCGGACGTTTGCCTTTTCAGAAAAATGCTATACCGAGAACGGACACCGAGAGGTGTACCGTTCCTGGGCAAGCACAGATCCCCAATGCTGTTGTGCCTGTGCATAGGCTGCACGGGCACAGTGAAGAGCAGTACGAGCTTTCAGGGCTGGCAACTTCATTGTGGCACAAGAAGCTGGACGTTTGCCTTTTCGGAAGAGGCTCTGCGGAGAACGTACACCGTGAGGTGTACCGTTCCTGGGCAACCACAGATCCCCAATGCTGTTATGCCTGTGCATAGGCTGCACGGGGACAGTGAACAGCAGCACGAGCTTTCAGGGCTGGCACCTTCCTTGTGGGACAAGGAGCCGGACGTTTGCCTTTTTAAAAAAAATGCTATGCCGAGAACGGACACCGAGAGGTGTACCGTTCCTGGGCAAGCACAGATCCCGTATGCTGTTGTGCCTGTGCATAGGCTGCACGGGGACAGTGAAGAGCAGCATGAGCTTTCAGGGCTGGCACCTTCCTTGTGGGACAAGGAGCCGGATCTTTGCCTTTTCGGAAGAGCCTCTGCCGAGAACGAACACCGTGAGGTGTACCGTTCCTGGGCAACCACAGATCCCCAATGCTGTTGTGCCTGTGCATAGGCTGCACGGGGACAGTGAAGAGCAGCACGAGCTTTCAGGGCTGGCACCTTCATTGTGGCACAAGGAGCCGGACGTTTGCATTTTCGGAAAGAGGCTCTGCTGACAACGGACACCGAGAGGTGTACCGATCCTGGGCAAGCACAGATCCCGTATGCTGTTGTGCCTGTGCATAGGCTGCACGGGGACAGTGAAGAGCAGCACGAGCTTTCAGGGCTGGCACCTTCCTTGTGGCACAAGGAGCCGGACGTTTGCCTTTTCAGAAAAATGCTATACCGAGAACGGACACCGAGAGGTGTACCGTTCCTGGGCAAGCACAGATCCCCAGTGCTGTTGTGCCTGTGCATAGGCTGCACGGGGACAGTGAAGAGCAGCACGAGCTTTCAGGGCTGGCACCTTCCTTGTGGGACAAGGAGCCGGACGTTTGACTTTTCGGAAGAGCCTCTGCCGAGAACGGACACCGAGAGGTGTACCGATCCTGGGCAAGCACAGATCCCGTATGCTGTTGTGCCTGTGCATAGGCTGCACGGGGACAGTGAAGAGCAGCACGAGCTTTCAGGGCTGGCACCTTCCTTGTGGGACAAGGAGCCGGACGTTTGCCTTTTCAGAAAAATGCTATACCGAGAACGGACACCGAGAGGTGTACCGTTCCTGGGCAAGCACAGATCCCCAATGCTGTTGTGCCTGTGCATAGGCTGCACGGGGACAGTGAAGAGCAGTACGAGCTTTCAGGGCTGGCAACTTCATTGTGGCACAAGAAGCTGGACGTTTGCCTTTTCGGAAGAGGCTCTGCGGTGAACGAACACCCTGAGGTGTACCGTTCTGGGCAGGCACAGATCCCCAATGCTGTTATGCCTGTGCATAGGCTGCACGGGGACAGTGAAGAGCAGCACGAGCTTTCAGGGCTGGCACCTTCCTTGTGGGACAAGGAGCCGGACGTTTGCCTTTTTAAAAAAAATGCTATGCCGAGAACGGACACCGAGAGGTGTACCGTTCCTGGGCAAGCACAGATCCCGTATGCTGTTGTGCCTGTGCATAGGCTGCACGGGGACAGTGAAGAGCAGCATGAGCTTTCAGGGCTGGCACCTTCCTTGTGGGACAAGGAGCCGGATCTTTGCCTTTTCGGAAGAGCCTCTGCCGAGAACGAACACCGTGAGGTGTACCGTTCCTGGGCAACCACAGATCCCCAGTGCTGTTGTGCCTGTGCATAGGCTGCACGGGGACAGTGAAGAGCAGCACGAGCTTTCAGGGCTGGCACCTTCATTGTGGCACAAGGAGCCGGACGTTTGCATTTTCGGAAAGAGGCTATGCTGACAACGGACACCGAGAGGTGTACCGATCCTGGGCAAGCACAGATCCCGTATGCTGTTGTGCCTGTGCATAGGCTGCACGGGGACAGTGAAGAGCAGCACGAGCTTTCAGGGCTGGCACCTTCCTTGTGGCACAAGGAGCCGGACGTTTGCCTTTTCAGAAAAATGCTATACCGAGAACGGACACCGAGAGGTGTACCGTTCCTGGGCAAGCACAGATCCCCAGTGCTGTTGTGCCTGTGCATAGGCTGCACGGGGACAGTGAAGAGCAGCACGAGCTTTCAGGGCTGGCACCTTCCTTGTGGCACAAGGAGCCGGACGTTTGCCTTTTCGGAAGAGCCTCTGCCGAGAACGGACACCGAGAGGTGTACCGATCCTGGGCAAGCACAGATCCCGTATGCTGTTGTGCCTGTGCATAGGCTGCACGGGGACAGTGAAGAGCAGCACGAGCTTTCAGGGCTGGCACCTTCCTTGTGGGACAAGGAGCCGGACGTTTGCCTTTTCAGAAAAATGCTATACCGAGAACGGACACCGAGAGGTGTACCGATCCTGGGCAAGCACAGATCCCGTATGCTGTTGTGCCTGTGCATAGGCTGCACGGGGACAGTGAAGAGCAGCACGAGCTTTCAGGGCTGGCACCTTCCTTGTGGCACAAGGAGCCGGATCTTTGCCTTTTCGGAAGAGCCTCTGCCGAGAACGAACACCGTGAGGTGTACCGTTCCTGGGCAAGCACAGATCCCCAGTGCTGTTGTGCCTGTGCATAGGCTGCACGGGGACAGTGAAGAGCAGCACGAGCTTTCAGGGCTGGCACCTTCCTTGTGGGACAAGGAGCCGGACGTTTGCATTTTCGGAAAGAGGCTCTGCTGACAACGAACACCGTGAGGTGTACCGTTCCTGGGCAAGCACAGATCCCCAATGCTGTTGTGCCTGTGCATAGGCTGCACGGGGACAGTGAAGAGCAGCACGAGCTTTCAGGGCTGGCACCTTCCTTGTGGCACAAGGAGCCGGACGTTTGCCTTTTCAGAAAAATGCTATACCGAGAACGGACACCGAGAGGTGTACCGTTCCTGGGCAAGCACAGATCCCCAGTGCTGTTGTGCCTGTGCATAGGCTGCACGGGGACAGTGAAGAGCAGCACGAGCTTTCAGGGCTGGCACCTTCCTTGTGGGACAAGGAGCCGGACGTTTGACTTTTCGGAAGAGCCTCTGCCGAGAACGGACACCGAGAGGTGTACCGATCCTGGGCAAGCACAGATCCCGTATGCTGTTGTGCCTGTGCATAGGCTGCACGGGGACAGTGAAGAGCAGCACGAGCTTTCAGGGCTGGCACCTTCCTTGTGGCACAAGGAGCCGGACGTTTGCCTTTTCAGAAAAATGCTATACCGAGAACGGACACCGAGAGGTGTACCGATCCTGGGCAAGCACAGATCCCCAACGCTGTTGTGCCTGTGCATAGGCTGCACGGGGACAGTGAAGAGCAGCACGAGATTTCAGGGCTGGCACCTTCCTTGTGGGACAAGAAGCCGGACGTTTGCCTTTTCGGAAGAGGCTCTGCGGAGAACGAACACCGTGAGGTGTACCGTTCCTGGGCAACCACAGATCCCCAATGCAGTTATGCCTGTGCATAGGCTGCACGGGGACAGTGAAGAGCAGCACGAGCTTTCAGGGCTGGCACCTTCCTTGTGGGACAAGGAGCCGGACGTTTGCCTTTTCAGAAAAATGCTATACCGAGAACGGACACCGAGAGGTGTACCGATCCTGGGCAAGCACAGATCCCATATGCTGTTGTGCCTGTGCATAGGCTGCACGGGGACAGTGAAGAGCAGCACGAGCTTTCAGGGCTGGCACCTTCCTTGTGGCACAAGGAGCCGGACGTTTGCCTTTTCAGAAAAATGCTATACCGAGAACGGACACCGAGAGGTGTACCGTTCCTGGGCAAGCACAGATCCCCAATGCTGTTGTGCCTGTGCATAGGCTGCACGGGGACAGTGAAGAGCAGTACGAGCTTTCAGGGCTGGCAACTTCATTGTGGCACAAGAAGCTGGACGTTTGCCTTTTCGGAAGAGGCTCTGCGGAGAACGAACACCGTGAGGTGTACCGTTCCTGGGCAACCACAGATCCCCAATGCTGTTATGCCTGTGCATAGGCTGCACGGGGACAGTGAAGAGCAGCACGAGCTTTCAGGGCTGGCACCTTCCTTGTGGGACAAGGAGCCGGACGTTTGCCTTTTTAAAAAAAATGCTATGCCGAGAACGGACACCGAGAGGTGTACCGTTCCTGGGCAAGCACAGATCCCGTATGCTGTTGTGCCTGTGCATAGGCTGCACGGGGACAGTGAAGAGCAGCATGAGCTTTCAGGGCTGGCACCTTCCTTGTGGGACAAGGAGCCGGATCTTTGCCTTTTCGGAAGAGCCTCTGCCGAGAACGAACACCGTGAGGTGTACCGTTCCTGGGCAACCACAGATCCCCAGTGCTGTTGTGCCTGTGCATAGGCTGCACGGGGACAGTGAAGAGCAGCACGAGCTTTCAGGGCTGGCACCTTCCTTGTGGCACAAGGAGCCGGACGTTTGCCTTTTCAGAAAAATGCTATACCGAGAACGGACACCGAGAGGTGTACCGTTCCTGGGCAAGCACAGATCCCCAGTGCTGTTGTGCCTGTGCATAGGCTGCACGGGGACAGTGAAGAGCAGCACGAGCTTTCAGGGCTGGCACCTTCCTTGTGGCACAAGGAGCCGGACGTTTGCCTTTTCGGAAGAGCCTCTGCCGAGAACGGACACCGAGAGGTGTACCGATCCTGGGCAAGCACAGATCCCGTATGCTGTTGTGCCTGTGCATAGGCTGCACGGGGACAGTGAAGAGCAGCACGAGCTTTCAGGGCTGGCACCTTCCTTGTGGGACAAGGAGCCGGACGTTTGCCTTTTCAGAAAAATGCTATACCGAGAACGGACACCGAGAGGTGTACCGATCCTGGGCAAGCACAGATCCCGTATGCTGTTGTGCCTGTGCATAGGCTGCACGGGGACAGTGAAGAGCAGCACGAGCTTTCAGGGCTGGCACCTTCCTTGTGGCACAAGGAGCCGGATCTTTGCCTTTTCGGAAGAGCCTCTGCCGAGAACGAACACCGTGAGGTGTACCGTTCCTGGGCAAGCACAGATCCCCAGTGCTGTTGTGCCTGTGCATAGGCTGCACGGGGACAGTGAAGAGCAGCACGAGCTTTCAGGGCTGGCACCTTCCTTGTGGGACAAGGAGCCGGACGTTTGCATTTTCGGAAAGAGGCTCTGCTGACAACGAACACCGTGAGGTGTACCGTTCCTGGGCAAGCACAGATCCCCAATGCTGTTGTGCCTGTGCATAGGCTGCACGGGGACAGTGAAGAGCAGCACGAGCTTTCAGGGCTGGCACCTTCCTTGTGGCACAAGGAGCCGGACGTTTGCCTTTTCAGAAAAATGCTATACCGAGAACGGACACCGAGAGGTGTACCGTTCCTGGGCAAGCACAGATCCCCAGTGCTGTTGTGCCTGTGCATAGGCTGCACGGGGACAGTGAAGAGCAGCACGAGCTTTCAGGGCTGGCACCTTCCTTGTGGGACAAGGAGCCGGACGTTTGACTTTTCGGAAGAGCCTCTGCCGAGAACGGACACCGAGAGGTGTACCGATCCTGGGCAAGCACAGATCCCGTATGCTGTTGTGCCTGTGCATAGGCTGCACGGGGACAGTGAAGAGCAGCACGAGCTTTCAGGGCTGGCACCTTCCTTGTGGCACAAGGAGCCGGACGTTTGCCTTTTCAGAAAAATGCTATACCGAGAACGGACACCGAGAGGTGTACCGATCCTGGGCAAGCACAGATCCCCAACGCTGTTGTGCCTGTGCATAGGCTGCACGGGGACAGTGAAGAGCAGCACGAGATTTCAGGGCTGGCACCTTCCTTGTGGGACAAGAAGCCGGACGTTTGCCTTTTCGGAAGAGGCTCTGCGGAGAACGAACACCGTGAGGTGTACCGTTCCTGGGCAACCACAGATCCCCAATGCAGTTATGCCTGTGCATAGGCTGCACGGGGACAGTGAAGAGCAGCACGAGCTTTCAGGGCTGGCACCTTCCTTGTGGGACAAGGAGCCGGACGTTTGCCTTTTCAGAAAAATGCTATACCGAGAACGGACACCGAGAGGTGTACCGATCCTGGGCAAGCACAGATCCCATATGCTGTTGTGCCTGTGCATAGGCTGCACGGGGACAGTGAAGAGCAGCACGAGCTTTCAGGGCTGGCACCTTCCTTGTGGCACAAGGAGCCGGACGTTTGCCTTTTCAGAAAAATGCTATACCGAGAACGGACACCGAGAGGTGTACCGTTCCTGGGCAAGCACAGATCCCCAATGCTGTTGTGCCTGTGCATAGGCTGCACGGGGACAGTGAAGAGCAGTACGAGCTTTCAGGGCTGGCAACTTCATTGTGGCACAAGAAGCTGGACGTTTGCCTTTTCGGAAGAGGCTCTGCGGAGAACGAACACCGTGAGGTGTACCGTTCCTGGGCAACCACAGATCCCCAATGCTGTTATGCCTGTGCATAGGCTGCACGGGGACAGTGAAGAGCAGCACGAGCTTTCAGGGCTGGCACCTTCCTTGTGGGACAAGGAGCCGGACGTTTGCCTTTTTAAAAAAAATGCTATGCCGAGAACGGACACCGAGAGGTGTACCGTTCCTGGGCAAGCACAGATCCCGTATGCTGTTGTGCCTGTGCATAGGCTGCACGGGGACAGTGAAGAGCAGCATGAGCTTTCAGGGCTGGCACCTTCCTTGTGGGACAAGAAGCCGGATCTTTGCCTTTTCGGAAGAGCCTCTGCCGAGAACGAACACCGTGAGGTGTACCGTTCCTGGGCAACCACAGATCCCCAGTGCTGTTGTGCCTGTGCATAGGCTGCACGGGGACAGTGAAGAGCAGCACGAGCTTTCAGGGCTGGCACCTTCATTGTGGCACAAGGAGCCATACGTTTGCATTTTCGGAAAGAGGCTCTGCTGACAACGGACACCGAGAGGTGTACCGATCCTGGGCAAGCACAGATCCCGTATGCTGTTGTGCCTGTGCATAGGCTGCACGGGGACAGTGAAGAGCAGCACGAGCTTTCAGGGCTGGCACCTTCCTTGTGGCACAAGGAGCCGGACGTTTGCCTTTTCAGAAAAATGCTATACCGAGAACGGACACCGAGAGGTGTACCGTTCCTGGGCAAGCACAGATCCCCAGTGCTGTTGTGCCTGTGCATAGGCTGCACGGGGACAGTGAAGAGCAGCACGAGCTTTCAGGGCTGGCACCTTCATTGTGGCACAAGGAGCCGGACGTTTGCATTTTCGGAAAGAGGCTATGCTGACAACGGACACCGAGAGGTGTACCGATCCTGGGCAAGCACAGATCCCGTATGCTGTTGTGCCTGTGCATAGGCTGCACGGGGACAGTGAAGAGCAGCACGAGCTTTCAGGGCTGGCACCTTCCTTGTGGCACAAGGAGCCAGACGTTTGCCTTTTCAGAAAAATGCTATACCGAGAACGGACACCGAGAGGTGTACCGTTCCTGGGCAAGCACAGATCCCCAGTGCTGTTGTGCCTGTGCATAGGCTGCACGGGGACAGTGAAGAGCAGCACGAGCTTTCAGGGCTGGCACCTTCCTTGTGGCACAAGGAGCCGGACGTTTGCCTTTTCGGAAGAGCCTCTGCCGAGAACGGACACCGAGAGGTGTACCGATCCTGGGCAAGCACAGATCCCGTATGCTGTTGTGCCTGTGCATAGGCTGCACGGGGACAGTGAAGAGCAGCACGAGCTTTCAGGGCTGGCACCTTCCTTGTGGGACAAGGAGCCGGACGTTTGCCTTTTCAGAAAAATGCTATACCGAGAACGGACACCGAGAGGTGTACCGATCCTGGGCAAGCACAGATCCCGTATGCTGTTGTGCCTGTGCATAGGCTGCACGGGGACAGTGAAGAGCAGCACGAGCTTTCAGGGCTGGCACCTTCCTTGTGGCACAAGGAGCCGGATCTTTGCCTTTTCGGAAGAGCCTCTGCCGAGAACGAACACCGTGAGGTGTACCATTCCTGGGCAAGCACAGATCCCCAGTGCTGTTGTGCCTGTGCATAGGCTGCACGGGGACAGTGAAGAGCAGCACGAGCTTTCAGGGCTGGCACCTTCCTTGTGGGACAAGGAGCCGGACGTTTGCATTTTCGGAAAGAGGCTCTGCTGACAACGAACACCGTGAGGTGTACCGTTCCTGGGCAAGCACAGATCCCCAATGCTGTTGTGCCTGTGCATAGGCTGCACGGGGACAGTGAAGAGCAGCACGAGCTTTCAGGGCTGGCACCTTCCTTGTGGCACAAGGAGCCGGACGTTTGCCTTTTCAGAAAAATGCTATACCGAGAACGGACACCGAGAGGTGTACCGTTCCTGGGCAAGCACAGATCCCCAGTGCTGTTGTGCCTGTGCATAGGCTGCACGGGGACAGTGAAGAGCAGCACGAGCTTTCAGGGCTGGCACCTTCCTTGTGGGACAAGGAGCCGGACGTTTGACTTTTCGGAAGAGCCTCTGCCGAGAACGGACACCGAGAGGTGTACCGATCCTGGGCAAGCACAGATCCCGTATGCTGTTGTGCCTGTGCATAGGCTGCACGGGGACAGTGAAGAGCAGCACGAGCTTTCAGGGCTGGCACCTTCCTTGTGGCACAAGGAGCCGGACGTTTGCCTTTTCAGAAAAATGCTATACCGAGAACGGACACCGAGAGGTGTACCGATCCTGGGCAAGCACAGATCCCCAACGCTGTTGTGCCTGTGCATAGGCTGCACGGGGACAGTGAAGAGCAGTACGAGCTTTCAGGGCTGGCAACTTCATTGTGGCACAAGAAGCTGTACGTTTGCCTTTTCGGAAGAGGCTCTGCGGAGAACGAACACCGAGAGGTGTACCGTTCCTGGGCAACCACAGATCCCCAATGCTGTTATGCCTGTGCATAGGCTGCACGGGGACAGTGAAGAGCAGCACGAGCTTTCAGGGCTGGCACCTTCCTTGTGGGACAAGGAGCCGGACGTTTGCCTTTTTAAAAAAAATTCTATGCCGAGAACGGACACCGAGAGGTGTACCGTTCCTGGGCAAGCACAGATCCCGTATGCTGTTGTGCCTGTGCATAGGCTGCACGGGGACAGTGAAGAGCAGCATGAGCTTTCAGGGCTGGCACCTTCCTTGTGGGACAAGGAGCCGGACGTTTGCCTTTTCGGAAGAGCCTCTGCCGAGAACGAACACCGTGAGGTGTACCGTTCCTGGGCAACCACAGATCCCCAGTGCTGTTGTGCCTGTGCATAGGCTGCACGGGGACAGTGAAGAGCAGCACGAGCTTTCAGGGCTGGCACCTTCATTGTGGCACAAGGAGCCATACGTTTGCATTTTCGGAAAGAGGCTCTGCTGACAACGGACACCGAGAGGTGTACCGATCCTGGGCAAGCACAGATCCCGTATGCTGTTGTGCCTGTGCATAGGCTGCACGGGGACAGTGAAGAGCAGCACGAGCTTTCAGGGCTGGCACCTTCCTTGTGGCACAAGGAGCCGGACGTTTGCCTTTTCAGAAAAATGCTATACCGAGAACGGACACCGAGAGGTGTACCGTTCCTGGGCAAGCACAGATCCCCAGTGCTGTTGTGCCTGTGCATAGGCTGCACGGGGACAGTGAAGAGCAGCACGAGCTTTCAGGGCTGGCACCTTCCTTGTGGCACAAGGAGCCGGACGTTTGCCTTTTCGGAAGAGCCTCTGCCGAGAACGGACACCGAGAGGTGTACCGATCCTGGGCAAGCACAGATCCCGTATGCTGTTGTGCCTGTGCATAGGCTGCACGGGGACAGTGAAGAGCAGCACGAGCTTTCAGGGCTGGCACCTTCCTTGTGGGACAAGGAGCCGGACGTTTGCCTTTTCAGAAAAATGCTATACCGAGAACGGACACCGAGAGGTGTACCGATCCTGGGCAAGCACAGATCCCATATGCTGTTGTGCCTGTGCATAGGCTGCACGGGGACAGTGAAGAGCAGCACGAGCTTTCAGGGCTGGCACCTTCCTTGTGGGACAAGGAGCCGGATCTTTGCCTTTTCGGAAGAGGCTCTGCCGAGAACGAACACCGTGAGGTGTACCGTTCCTGGGCAAGCACAGATCCCCAGTGCTGTTGTGCCTGTGCATAGGCTGCACGGGGACAGTGAAGAGCAGCACGAGCTTTCAGGGCTGGCACCTTCCTTGTGGGACAAGGAGCCGGACGTTTGCATTTTCGGAAAGAGGCTCTGCGGAGAACGAACACCGAGAGGTGTACCGTTCCTGGGCAAGCACAGATCCCCAGTGCTGTTGTGCCTGTGCATAGGCTGCACGGGCACAGTGAAGAGCAGCACGAGCTTTCAGGGCTGGCACCTTCCTTGTGGCACAAGGAGCCGGACGTTTGCCTTTTCAGAAAAATGCTATACCGAGAACGGACACCGAGAGGTGTACCGTTCCTGGGCAAGCACAGATCCCCAGTGCTGTTGTGCCTGTGCATAGGCTGCACGGGGACAGTGAAGAGCAGCACGAGCTTTCAGGGCTGGCACCTTCCTTGTGGGACAAGGAGCCGGACGTTTGATTTTCGGAAGAGCCTCTGCCGAGAACGGACACCGAGAGGTGTACCGATCCTGGGCAAGCACAGATCCCGTATGCTGTTGTGCCTGTGCATAGGCTGCACGGGGACAGTGAAGAGCAGCACGAGCTTTCAGGGCTGGCACCTTCCTTGTGGCACAAGGAGCCGGACGTTTGCCTTTTCAGAAAAATGCTATACCGAGAACGGACACCGAGAGGTGTACCGATCCTGGGCAAGCACAGATCCCCAACGCTGTTGTGCCTGTGCATAGGCTGCACGGGGACAGTGAAGAGCAGCAAGAGCTTTCAGGGCTGGCACCTTCCTTGTGGGACAAGGAGCCGGACGTTTGCCTTTTCAGAAAAATGCTATACCGAGAACGGACACCGAGAGGTGTACCGATCCTGGGCAAGCACAGATCCCCAACGCTGTTGTGCCTGTGCATAGGCTGCACGGGCACAGTGAAGAGCAGCACGAGATTTCAGGGCTGGCACCTTCCTTGTGGGACAAGGAGCCGGACGTTTGCCTTTTCGGAAGAGGCTCTGCGGAGAACGAACACCGTGAGGTGTACCGTTCCTGGGCAACCACAGATCCCCAATGCAGTTATGCCTGTGCATAGGCTGCACGGGGACAGTGAAGAGCAGCACGAGCTTTCAGGGCTGGCACCTTCCTTGTGGGACAAGGAGCCGGACCTTTGCCTTTTCGGAAAGAGGCTCTGCTGACAACGAACACCGTGAGGTGTACCGTTCCTGGGCAAGCACAGATCCCGTATGCTGTTGTGCCTGTGCATAGGCTGCACGGGGACAGTGAAGAGCAGCACGAGCTTTCAGGGCTGGCACCTTCCTTGTGGCACAAGGAGCCGGACGTTTGCCTTTTCAGAAAAATGCTATACCGAGAACGGACACCGAGAGGTGTACCGATCCTGGGCAAGCACAGATCCCGTATGCTGTTGTGCCTGTGCATAGGCTGCACGGGGACAGTGAAGAGCAGCAAGAGCTTTCAGGGCTGGCACCTTCCTTGTGGCACAAGGAGCCGGACGTTTGCCTTTTCGGAAGAGGCTCTGCCGAGAACGAACACCGTGAGGTGTACCGATCCTGGGCAAGCACAGATCCCGTATGCTGTTGTGCCTGTGCATAGGCTGCACGGGGACAGTGAAGAGCAGCACGAGCTTTCAGGGCTGGCACCTTCCTTGTGGGACAAGGAGCCGGACCTTTGCCTTTTCGGAAGAGCCTCTGCCGAGAACGAACACCGTGAGGTGTACCGTTCCTGGGCAAGCACAGATCCCCAATGCTGTTGTGCCTGTGCATAGGCTGCACGGGGACAGTGAAGAGCAGCAAGAGCTTTCAGGGCTGGCACCTTCATTGAGGCACAAGTAGCCGGACGTTTGCCTTTTCAGAAAAATGCTATGCCGAGAACGGACACCGAGAGGTGTACCGTTCCTGGGCAAGCACAGATCCCCAATGCTGTTGTGCCTGTGCATAGGCTGCACGGGGACAGTGAAGAGCAGCACGAGCTTTCAGGGCTGGCACCTTCCTTGTGGGACAAGGAGCCGGACGTTTGCATTTTCGGAAAGAGGCTCTGCGGAGAACGAACACCGTGAGGTGTACCGTTCCTGGGCAAGCACAGATCCCCAGTGCTGTTGTGCCTGTGCATAGGCTGCACGGGGACAGTGAAGAGCAGCACGAGCTTTCAGGGCTGGCACCTTCCTTGTGGGACAAGGAGCCGGACGTTTGCCTTTTCAGAAAAATGCTATGCCGAGAACGGACACCGTGAGGTGTACCGTTCCTGGGCAGGCACAGATCCCCAGTGCTGTTGTGCCTGTGCATAGGCTGCACGGGGACAGTGAAGAGCAGCACGAGCTTTCAGGGCTGGCACCTTCCTTGTGGCACAAGGAGCCGGACGTTTGCCTTTTCAGAAAAATGCTATACCGAGAACGGACACCGTGAGGTGTACCGATCCTGGGCAAGCACAGATCCCCAGTGCTGTTGTGCCTGTGCATAGGCTGCACGGGCACAGTGAAGAGCAGCACGAGCTTTCAGGGCTGGCACCTTCCTTGTGGGACAAGGAGCCGGACGTTTGCCTTTTCGGAAAAATGCTATGCCGAGAACGGACACCGTGAGGTGTACCGTTCCTGGGCAGGCACAGATCCCCAGTGCTGTTGTGCCTGTGCATAGGCTGCACGGGGACAGTGAAGAGCAGCACGAGCTTTCAGGGCTGGCACCTTCCTTGTGGCACAAGGAGCTGGACGTTTGACTTTTCAGAAAAATGCTATACCGAGAACGGACACCGAGAGGTGTACCGATCCTGGGCAAGCACAGATCCCGTATGCTGTTGTGCCTGTGCATAGGCTGCACGGGGACAGTGAAGAGCAGTACGAGCTTTCAGGGCTGGCACCTTCCTTGTGGGACAAGGAGCCGGACGTTTGCATTTTCGGAAAGAGGCTCTGCTGACAACGAACACCGTGAGGTGTACCGTTCCTGGGCAAGCACAGATCCCCAATGCTGTTGTGCCTGTGCATAGGCTGCACGGGGACAGTGAAGAGCAGCACGAGCTTTCAGGGCTGGCACCTTCCTTGTGGCACAAGGAGCCGGACGTTTGCCTTTTCGGAAGAGCCTCTGCCGAGAACGAACACCGTGAGGTGTACCGTTCCTGGGCAAGCACAGATCCCGTATGCTGTTGTGCCTGTGCATAGGCTGCACGGGGACAGTGAAGAGCAGCACGAGCTTTCAGGGCTGGCACCTTCCTTGTGGGACAAGGAGCCGGACGTTTGCCTTTTCGGAAGAGCCTCTGCCGAGAACGAACACCGAGAGGTGTACCGTTCCTGGGCAAGCACAGATCCCCAGTGCTGTTGTGCCTGTGCATAGGCTGCACGGGGACAGTGAAGAGCAGCACGAGCTTTCAGGGCTGGCACCTTCCTTGTGGCACAAGGAGCCGGACGTTTGCATTTTCGGAAAGAGGCTCTGCGGAGAACGAACACCGTGAGGTGTACCGTTCCTGGGCAAGCACAGATCCCCAGTGCTGTTGTGCCTGTGCATAGGCTGCACGGGCACAGTGAAGAGCAGCACGAGCTTTCAGGGCTGGCACCTTCCTTGTGGGACAAGGAGCCGGACGTTTGCCTTTTCAGAAAAATGCTATGCCGAGAACGGACACCGTGAGGTGTACCGTTCCTGGGCAGGCACAGATCCCCAGTGCTGTTGTGCCTGTGCATAGGCTGCACGGGGACAGTGAAGAGCAGCACGAGCTTTCAGGGCTGGCACCTTCCGTGTGGCACAAGGAGCCGGACGTTTGCCTTTTCAGAAAAATGCTATACCGAGAACGGACACCGTGAGTTGTACGGATCCTGGGCAAGCACAGATCCCCAGTGCTGTTGTGCCTGTGCATAGGCTGCACGGGGACAGTGAAGAGCAGCACGAGCTTTCAGGGCTGGCACCTTCCTTGTGGGACAAGGAGCCGGACGTTTGCCTTTTCAGAAAAATGCTATGCCGAGAACGGACACCGTGAGGTGTACCGTTCCTGGGCAGGCACAGATCCCCAGTACTGTTGTGCCTGTGCATAGGCTGCACGGGGACAGTGAAGAGCAGCACGAGCTTTCAGGGCTGGCACCTTCCTTGTGGCACAAGGAGCCGGACGTTTGCCTTTTCAGAAAAATGCTATACCGAGAACGGACACCGTGAGGTGTACCGATCCTGGGCAAGCACAGATCCCGTATGCTGTTGTGCCTGTGCATAGGCTGCACGGGGACAGTGAAGAGCAGCACGAGCTTTCAGGGCTGGCACCTTCCTTGTGGGACAAGGAGCCGGACGTTTGCCTTTTCGGAAGAGCCTCTGCCGAGAACGAACACCGTGAGGTGTACCGATCCTGGGCAAGCACAGATCCCGTATGCTGTTGTGCCTGTGCATAGGCTGCACGGGGACAGTGAAGAGCAGCACGAGCTTTCAGGGCTGGCACCTTCCTTGTGGCACAAGGAGCCGGACGTTTGCCTTTTCGGAAGAGCCTCTGCCGAGAACGAACACCGTGAGGTGTACCGTTCCTGGGCAAGCACAGATCCCCAGTGCTGTTGTGCCTGTGCATAGGCTGCACGGGGACAGTGAAGAGCAGCACGAGCTTTCAGGGCTGGCACCTTCCTTGTGGGACAAGGAGCCGGACGTTTGCCTTTTCAGAAAAATGCTATACCGAGAACGGACACCGAGAGGTGTACCGATCCTGGGCAAGCACAGATCCCGTATGCTGTTGTGCCTGTGCATAGGCTGCACGGGGACAGTGAAGAGCAGCACGAGCTTTCAGGGCTGGCACCTTCCTTGTGGCACAAGGAGCCGGACGTTTGCCTTTTCAGAAAAATGCTATACCGAGAACGGACACCGAGAGGTGTACCGATCCTGGGCAAGCACAGATCCCCAACGCTGTTGTGCCTGTGCATAGGCTGCACGGGGACAGTGAAGAGCAGCACGAGATTTCAGGGCTGGCACCTTCCTTGTGGGACAAGAAGCCGGACGTTTGCCTTTTCGGAAGAGGCTCTGCGGAGAACGAACACCGTGAGGTGTACCGTTCCTGGGCAACCACAGATCACCAATGCTGTTATGCCTGTGCATAGGCTGCACGGGGACAGTGAAGAGCAGCACGAGCTTTCAGGGCTGGCACCTTCCTTGTGGCACAAGGAGCCGGACGTTTGCCTTTTCAGAAAAATGCTATACCGAGAACGGACACCGAGAGGTGTACCGATCCTGGGCAAGCACAGATCCCGTATGCTGTTGTGCCTGTGCATAGGCTGCACGGGGACAGTGAAGAGCAGCACGAGCTTTCAGGGCTGGCACCTTCCTTGTGGCACAAGGAGCCGGACGTTTGCCTTTTCGGAAGAGGCTCTGCGGAGAACGAACACCGTGAGGTGTACCGTTCCTGGGCAAGCACAGATCCCGTATGCAGTTGTGCCTGTGCATAGGCTGCACGGGGACAGTGAAGAGCAGCACGAGCTTTCAGGGCTGGCAACTTCCTTGTGGGACAAGGAGCCGGACCTTTGCCTTTTCGGAAGAGCCTCTGCCGAGAACGAACACCGTGAGGTGTACCGTTCCTGGGCAAGCACAGATCCCCAATGCTGTTGTGCCTGTGCATAGGCTGCACGGGGACAGTGAAGAGCAGCACGAGCTTTCAGGGCTGGCACCTTCCTTGTGGCACAAGGAGCCGGACGTTTGCCTTTTCAGAAAAATGCTATACCGAGAACGGACACCGAGAGGTGTACCGTTCCTGGGCAAGCACAGATCCCCAGTGCTGTTGTGCCTGTGCATAGGCTGCACGGGGACAGTGAAGAGCAGCACGAGCTTTCAGGGCTGGCACCTTCCTTGTGGGACAAGGAGCCGGACGTTTGCATTTTCGGAAAGAGGCTCTGCGGAGAACGAACACCGTGAGGTGTACCGTTCCTGGGCAAGCACAGATCCCCAGTGCTGTTGTGCCTGTGCATAGGCTGCACGGGGACAGTGAAGAGCAGCACGAGCTTTCAGGGCTGGCACCTTCCTTGTGGGACAAGGAGCCGGACGTTTGCCTTTTCAGAAAAATGCTATACCGAGAACGGACACCGAGAGGTGTACCGATCCTGGGCAAGCACAGATCCCGTATGCTGTTGTGCCTGTGCATAGGCTGCACGGGGACAGTGAAGAGCAGCACGAGCTTTCAGGGCTGGCACCTTCCTTGTGGGACAAGGAGCCGGACGTTTGCCTTTTCAGAAAAATGCTATACCGAGAACGGACACCGAGAGGTGTACCGTTCCTGGGCAAGCACAGATCCCCAATGCTGTTGTGCCTGTGCATAGGCTGCACGGGGACAGTGAAGAGCAGTACGAGCTTTCAGGGCTGGCAACTTCATTGTGGCACAAGAAGCTGGACGTTTGCCTTTTCGGAAGAGGCTCTGCGGAGAACGAACACCGTGAGGTGTACCGTTCCTGGGCAACCACAGATCACCAATGCTGTTATGCCTGTGCATAGGCTGCACGGGGACAGTGAAGAGCAGCACGAGCTTTCAGGGCTGGCACCTTCCTTGTGGCACAAGGAGCCGGACGTTTGCATTTTCGGAAAGAGGCTCTGCGGAGAACGAACACCGTGAGGTGTACCGTTCCTGGGCAGGCACAGATCCCCAGTGCTGTTGTGCCTGTGCATAGGCTGCACGGGGACAGTGAAGAGCAGCACGAGCTTTCAGGGCTGGCACCTTCCGTGTGGCACAAGGAGCCGGACGTTTGCCTTTTCAGAAAAATGCTATACCGAGAACGGACACCGTGAGTTGTACGGATCCTGGGCAAGCACAGATCCCCAGTGCTGTTGTGCCTGTGCATAGGCTGCACGGGGACAGTGAAGAGCAGCACGAGCTTTCAGGGCTGGCACCTTCCTTGTGGGACAAGGAGCCGGACGTTTGCCTTTTCAGAAAAATGCTATGCCGAGAACGGACACCGTGAGGTGTACCGTTCCTGGGCAGGCACAGATCCCCAGTACTGTTGTGCCTGTGCATAGGCTGCACGGGGACAGTGAAGAGCAGCACGAGCTTTCAGGGCTGGCACCTTCCTTGTGGCACAAGGAGCCGGACGTTTGCCTTTTCAGAAAAATGCTATACCGAGAACGGACACCGTGAGGTGTACCGATCCTGGGCAAGCACAGATCCCGTATGCTGTTGTGCCTGTGCATAGGCTGCACGGGGACAGTGAAGAGCAGCACGAGCTTTCAGGGCTGGCACCTTCCTTGTGGGACAAGGAGCCGGACGTTTGCCTTTTCGGAAGAGCCTCTGCCGAGAACGAACACCGTGAGGTGTACCGATCCTGGGCAAGCACAGATCCCGTATGCTGTTGTGCCTGTGCATAGGCTGCACGGGGACAGTGAAGAGCAGCACGAGCTTTCAGGGCTGGCACCTTCCTTGTGGCACAAGGAGCCGGACGTTTGCCTTTTCGGAAGAGCCTCTGCCGAGAACGAACACCGTGAGGTGTACCGTTCCTGGGCAAGCACAGATCCCCAGTGCTGTTGTGCCTGTGCATAGGCTGCACGGGGACAGTGAAGAGCAGCACGAGCTTTCAGGGCTGGCACCTTCCTTGTGGGACAAGGAGCCGGACGTTTGCCTTTTCAGAAAAATGCTATACCGAGAACGGACACCGAGAGGTGTACCGATCCTGGGCAAGCACAGATCCCGTATGCTGTTGTGCCTGTGCATAGGCTGCACGGGGACAGTGAAGAGCAGCACGAGCTTTCAGGGCTGGCACCTTCCTTGTGGCACAAGGAGCCGGACGTTTGCCTTTTCAGAAAAATGCTATACCGAGAACGGACACCGAGAGGTGTACCGATCCTGGGCAAGCACAGATCCCCAACGCTGTTGTGCCTGTGCATAGGCTGCACGGGGACAGTGAAGAGCAGCACGAGATTTCAGGGCTGGCACCTTCCTTGTGGGACAAGAAGCCGGACGTTTGCCTTTTCGGAAGAGGCTCTGCGGAGAACGAACACCGTGAGGTGTACCGTTCCTGGGCAACCACAGATCACCAATGCTGTTATGCCTGTGCATAGGCTGCACGGGGACAGTGAAGAGCAGCACGAGCTTTCAGGGCTGGCACCTTCCTTGTGGCACAAGGAGCCGGACGTTTGCCTTTTCAGAAAAATGCTATACCGAGAACGGACACCGAGAGGTGTACCGATCCTGGGCAAGCACAGATCCCGTATGCTGTTGTGCCTGTGCATAGGCTGCACGGGGAGAGTGAAGAGCAGCACGAGCTTTCAGGGCTGGCACCTTCCTTGTGGCACAAGGAGCCGGACGTTTGCCTTTTCGGAAGAGGCTCTGCGGAGAACGAACACCGTGAGGTGTACCGTTCCTGGGCAAGCACAGATCCCGTATGCAGTTGTGCCTGTGCATAGGCTGCACGGGGACAGTGAAGAGCAGCACGAGCTTTCAGGGCTGGCAACTTCCTTGTGGGACAAGGAGCCGGACCTTTGCCTTTTCGGAAGAGCCTCTGCCGAGAACGAACACCGTGAGGTGTACCGTTCCTGGGCAAGCACAGATCCCCAATGCTGTTGTGCCTGTGCATAGGCTGCACGGGGACAGTGAAGAGCAGCACGAGCTTTCAGGGCTGGCACCTTCCTTGTGGCACAAGGAGCCGGACGTTTGCCTTTTCAGAAAAATGCTATGCCGAGAACGGACACCGAGAGGTGTACCGTTCCTGGGCAAGCACAGATCCCCAGTGCTGTTGTGCCTGTGCATAGGCTGCACGGGGACAGTGAAGAGCAGCACGAGCTTTCAGGGCTGGCACCTTCCTTGTGGGACAAGGAGCCGGACGTTTGCATTTTCGGAAAGAGGCTCTGCGGAGAACGAACACCGTGAGGTGTACCGTTCCTGGGCAAGCACAGATCCCCAGTGCTGTTGTGCCTGTGCATAGGCTGCACGGGGACAGTGAAGAGCAGCACGAGCTTTCAGGGCTGGCACCTTCCTTGTGGGACAAGGAGCCGGACGTTTGCCTTTTCAGAAAAATGCTATACCGAGAACGGACACCGAGAGGTGTACCGATCCTGGGCAAGCACAGATCCCGTATGCTGTTGTGCCTGTGCATAGGCTGCACGGGGACAGTGAAGAGCAGCACGAGCTTTCAGGGCTGGCACCTTCCTTGTGGGACAAGGAGCCGGACGTTTGCCTTTTCAGAAAAATGCTATACCGAGAACGGACACCGAGAGGTGTACCGTTCCTGGGCAAGCACAGATCCCCAATGCTGTTGTGCCTGTGCATAGGCTGCACGGGGACAGTGAAGAGCAGTACGAGCTTTCAGGGCTGGCAACTTCATTGTGGCACAAGAAGCTGGACGTTTGCCTTTTCGGAAGAGGCTCTGCGGAGAACGAACACCGTGAGGTGTACCGTTCCTGGGCAACCACAGATCACCAATGCTGTTATGCCTGTGCATAGGCTGCACGGGGACAGTGAAGAGCAGCACGAGCTTTCAGGGCTGGCACCTTCCTTGTGGCACAAGGAGCCGGACGTTTGCATTTTCGGAAAGAGGCTCTGCGGAGAACGAACACCGTGAGGTGTACCGTTCCTGGGCAAGCACAGATCCCCAGTGCTGTTGTGCCTGTGCATAGGCTGCACGGGCACAGTGAAGAGCAGCACGAGCTTTCAGGGCTGGCACCTTCCTTGTGGGACAAGGAGCCGGACGTTTGCCTTTTCAGAAAAATGCTATGCCGAGAACGGACACCGTGAGGTGTACCGTTCCTGGGCAGGCACAGATCCCCAGTGCTGTTGTGCCTGTGCATAGGCTGCACGGGGACAGTGAAGAGCAGCACGAGCTTTCAGGGCTGGCACCTTCCTTGTGGCACAAGGAGCCGGACGTTTGCCTTTTCAGAAAAATGCTATACCGAGAACGGACACCGTGAGTTGTACGGATCCTGGGCAAGCACAGATCCCCAGTGCTGTTGTGCCTGTGCATAGGCTGCACGGGGACAGTGAAGAGCAGCACGAGCTTTCAGGGCTGGCACCTTCCTTGTGGGACAAGGAGCCGGACGTTTGCCTTTTCAGAAAAATGCTATGCCGAGAACGGACACCGTGAGGTGTACCGTTCCTGGGCAGGCACAGATCCCCAGTACTGTTGTGCCTGTGCATAGGCTGCACGGGGACAGTGAAGAGCAGCACGAGCTTTCAGGGCTGGCACCTTCCTTGTGGGACAAGGAGCCGGACGTTTGCCTTTTCGGAAGAGCCTCTGCCGAGAACGAACACCGTGAGGTGTACCGATCCTGGGCAAGCACAGATCCCGTATGCTGTTGTGCCTGTGCATAGGCTGCACGGGGACAGTGAAGAGCAGCACGAGCTTTCAGGGCTGGCACCTTCCTTGTGGCACAAGGAGCCGGACGTTTGCCTTTTCGGAAGAGCCTCTGCCGAGAACGAACACCGTGAGGTGTACCGTTCCTGGGCAAGCACAGATCCCCAGTGCTGTTGTGCCTGTGCATAGGCTGCACGGGGACAGTGAAGAGCAGCACGAGCTTTCAGGGCTGGCACCTTCCTTGTGGGACAAGGAGCCGGACGTTTGCCTTTTCAGAAAAATGCTATACCGAGAACGGACACCGAGAGGTGTACCGATCCTGGGCAAGCACAGATCCCGTATGCTGTTGTGCCTGTGCATAGGCTGCACGGGGACAGTGAAGAGCAGCACGAGCTTTCAGGGCTGGCACCTTCCTTGTGGCACAAGGAGCCGGACGTTTGCCTTTTCAGAAAAATGCTATACCGAGAACGGACACCGAGAGGTGTACCGATCCTGGGCAAGCACAGATCCCCAACGCTGTTGTGCCTGTGCATAGGCTGCACGGGGACAGTGAAGAGCAGCACGAGATTTCAGGGCTGGCACCTTCCTTGTGGGACAAGAAGCCGGACGTTTGCCTTTTCGGAAGAGGCTCTGCGGAGAACGAACACCGTGAGGTGTACCGTTCCTGGGCAACCACAGATCACCAATGCTGTTATGCCTGTGCATAGGCTGCACGGGGACAGTGAAGAGCAGCACGAGCTTTCAGGGCTGGCACCTTCCTTGTGGCACAAGGAGCCGGACGTTTGCCTTTTCAGAAAAATGCTATACCGAGAACGGACACCGAGAGGTGTACCGATCCTGGGCAAGCACAGATCCCGTATGCTGTTGTGCCTGTGCATAGGCTGCACGGGGACAGTGAAGAGCAGCACGAGCTTTCAGGGCTGGCACCTTCCTTGTGGCACAAGGAGCCGGACGTTTGCCTTTTCGGAAGAGGCTCTGCGGAGAACGAACACCGTGAGGTGTACCGTTCCTGGGCAAGCACAGATCCCGTATGCAGTTGTGCCTGTGCATAGGCTGCACGGGGACAGTGAAGAGCAGCACGAGCTTTCAGGGCTGGCAACTTCCTTGTGGGACAAGGAGCCGGACCTTTGCCTTTTCGGAAGAGCCTCTGCCGAGAACGAACACCGTGAGGTGTACCGTTCCTGGGCAAGCACAGATCCCCAATGCTGTTGTGCCTGTGCATAGGCTGCACGGGGACAGTGAAGAGCAGCACGAGCTTTCAGGGCTGGCACCTTCCTTGTGGCACAAGGAGCCGGACCTTTGCCTTTTCAGAAAAATGCTATGCCGAGAACGGACACCGAGAGGTGTACCGTTCCTGGGCAAGCACAGATCCCCAGTGCTGTTGTGCCTGTGCATAGGCTGCACGGGGACAGTGAAGAGCAGCACGAGCTTTCAGGGCTGGCACCTTCCTTGTGGGACAAGGAGCCGGACGTTTGCATTTTCGGAAAGAGGCTCTGCGGAGAACGAACACCGTGAGGTGTACCGTTCCTGGGCAAGCACAGATCCCCAGTGCTGTTGTGCCTGTGCATAGGCTGCACGGGGACAGTGAAGAGCAGCACGAGCTTTCAGGGCTGGCACCTTCCTTGTGGGACAAGGAGCCGGACGTTTGCCTTTTCAGAAAAATGCTATACCGAGAACGGACACCGAGAGGTGTACCGATCCTGGGCAAGCACAGATCCCGTATGCTGTTGTGCCTGTGCATAGGCTGCACGGGGACAGTGAAGAGCAGCACGAGCTTTCAGGGCTGGCACCTTCCTTGTGGGACAAGGAGCCGGACGTTTGCCTTTTCAGAAAAATGCTATACCGAGAACGGACACCGAGAGGTGTACCGTTCCTGGGCAAGCACAGATCCCCAATGCTGTTGTGCCTGTGCATAGGCTGCACGGGGACAGTGAAGAGCAGTACGAGCTTTCAGGGCTGGCAACTTCATTGTGGCACAAGAAGCTGGACGTTTGCCTTTTCGGAAGAGGCTCTGCGGAGAACGAACACCGTGAGGTGTACCGTTCCTGGGCAACCACAGATCACCAATGCTGTTATGCCTGTGCATAGGCTGCACGGGGACAGTGAAGAGCAGCACGAGCTTTCAGGGCTGGCACCTTCCTTGTGGCACAAGGAGCCGGACGTTTGCATTTTCGGAAAGAGGCTCTGCGGAGAACGAACACCGTGAGGTGTACCGTTCCTGGGCAAGCACAGATCCCCAGTGCTGTTGTGCCTGTGCATAGGCTGCACGGGCACAGTGAAGAGCAGCACGAGCTTTCAGGGCTGGCACCTTCCTTGTGGGACAAGGAGCCGGACGTTTGCCTTTTCAGAAAAATGCTATGCCGAGAACGGACACCGTGAGGTGTACCGTTCCTGGGCAGGCACAGATCCCCAGTGCTGTTGTGCCTGTGCATAGGCTGCACGGGGACAGTGAAGAGCAGCACGAGCTTTCAGGGCTGGCACCTTCCTTGTGGCACAAGGAGCCGGACGTTTGCCTTTTCAGAAAAATGCTATACCGAGAACGGACACCGTGAGTTGTACGGATCCTGGGCAAGCACAGATCCCCAGTGCTGTTGTGCCTGTGCATAGGCTGCACGGGGACAGTGAAGAGCAGCACGAGCTTTCAGGGCTGGCACCTTCCTTGTGGGACAAGGAGCCGGACGTTTGCCTTTTCAGAAAAATGCTATGCCGAGAACGGACACCGTGAGGTGTACCGTTCCTGGGCAGGCACAGATCCCCAGTGCTGTTGTGCCTGTGCATAGGCTGCACGGGGACAGTGAAGAGCAGCACGAGCTTTCAGGGCTGGCACCTTCCTTGTGGCACAAGGAGCCGGACGTTTGCCTTTTCAGAAAAATGCTATACCGAGAACGGACACCGTGAGGTGTACCGATCCTGGGCAAGCACAGATCCCGTATGCTGTTGTGCCTGTGCATAGGCTGCACGGGGACAGTGAAGAGCAGCACGAGCTTTCAGGGCTGGCAGCTTCCTTGTGGGACAAGGAGCCGGACGTTTGCCTTTTCGGAAGAGCCTCTGCCGAGAACGAACACCGTGAGGTGTACCGATCCTGGGCAAGCACAGATCCCGTATGCTGTTGTGCCTGTGCATAGGCTGCACGGGGACAGTGAAGAGCAGCACGAGCTTTCAGGGCTGGCACCTTCCTTGTGGCACAAGGAGCCGGACGTTTGCCTTTTCGGAAGAGCCTCTGCCGAGAACGAACACCGTGAGGTGTACCGTTCCTGGGCAAGCACAGATCCCCAGTGCTGTTGTGCCTGTGCATAGGCTGCACGGGGACAGTGAAGAGCAGCACGAGCTTTCAGGGCTGGCACCTTCCTTGTGGGACAAGGAGCCGGACGTTTGCCTTTTCAGAAAAATGCTATACCGAGAACGGACACCGAGAGGTGTACCGATCCTGGGCAAGCACAGATCCCGTATGCTGTTGTGCCTGTGCATAGGCTGCACGGGGACAGTGAAGAGCAGCACGAGCTTTCAGGGCTGGCACCTTCCTTGTGGCACAAGGAGCCGGACGTTTGCCTTTTCAGAAAAATGCTATACCGAGAACGGACACCGAGAGGTGTACCGATCCTGGGCAAGCACAGATCCCCAACGCTGTTGTGCCTGTGCATAGGCTGCACGGGGACAGTGAAGAGCAGCACGAGATTTCAGGGCTGGCACCTTCCTTGTGGGACAAGAAGCCGGACGTTTGCCTTTTCGGAAGAGGCTCTGCGGAGAACGAACACCGTGAGGTGTACCGTTCCTGGGCAACCACAGATCCCCAATGCAGTTATGCCTGTGCATAGGCTGCACGGGGACAGTGAAGAGCAGCACGAGCTTTCAGGGCTGGCACCTTCCTTGTGGCACAAGGAGCCGGACGTTTGCCTTTTCAGAAAAATGCTATACCGAGAACGGACACCGAGAGGTGTACCGATCCTGGGCAAGCACAGATCCCGTATGCTGTTGTGCCTGTGCATAGGCTGCACGGGGACAGTGAAGAGCAGCACGAGCTTTCAGGGCTGGCACCTTCCTTGTGGCACAAGGAGCCGGACGTTTGCCTTTTCGGAAGAGGCTCTGCGGAGAACGAACACCGTGAGGTGTACCGTTCCTGGGCAAGCACAGATCCCGTATGCTGTTGTGCCTGTGCATAGGCTGCACGGGGACAGTGAAGAGCAGCACGAGCTTTCAGGGCTGGCAACTTCCTTGTGGGACAAGGAGCCGGACCTTTGCCTTTTCGGAAGAGCCTCTGCCGAGAACGAACACCGTGAGGTGTACCGTTCCTGGGCAGGCACAGATCCCCAATGCTGTTGTGCCTGTGCATAGGCTGCACGGGGACAGTGAAGAGCAGCACGAGCTTTCAGGGCTGGCACCTTCCTTGTGGGACAAGGAGCCGGACGTTTGCCTTTTCGGAAGAGCCTCTGCCGAGAACGAACACCGTGAGGTGTACCGATCCTGGGCAAGCACAGATCCCGTATGCTGTTGTGCCTGTGCATAGGCTGCACGGGGACAGTGAAGAGCAGCACGAGCTTTCAGGGCTGGCACCTTCCTTGTGGCACAAGGAGCCGGACGTTTGCCTTTTCGGAAGAGCCTCTGCCGAGAACGAACACCGTGAGGTGTACCGTTCCTGGGCAAGCACAGATCCCCAGTGCTGTTGTGCCTGTGCATAGGCTGCACGGGGACAGTGAAGAGCAGCACGAGCTTTCAGGGCTGGCACCTTCCTTGTGGGACAAGGAGCCGGACGTTTGCCTTTTCAGAAAAATGCTATACCGAGAACGGACACCGAGAGGTGTACCGATCCTGGGCAAGCACAGATCCCGTATGCTGTTGTGCCTGTGCATAGGCTGCACGGGGACAGTGAAGAGCAGCACGAGCTTTCAGGGCTGGCACCTTCCTTGTGGCACAAGGAGCCGGACGTTTGCCTTTTCAGAAAAATGCTATACCGAGAACGGACACCGAGAGGTGTACCGATCCTGGGCAAGCACAGATCCCCAACGCTGTTGTGCCTGTGCATAGGCTGCACGGGGACAGTGAAGAGCAGCACGAGATTTCAGGGCTGGCACCTTCCTTGTGGGACAAGAAGCCGGACGTTTGCCTTTTCGGAAGAGGCTCTGCGGAGAACGAACACCGTGAGGTGTACCGTTCCTGGGCAACCACAGATCACCAATGCTGTTATGCCTGTGCATAGGCTGCACGGGGACAGTGAAGAGCAGCACGAGCTTTCAGGGCTGGCACCTTCCTTGTGGCACAAGGAGCCGGACGTTTGCCTTTTCAGAAAAATGCTATACCGAGAACGGACACCGAGAGGTGTACCGATCCTGGGCAAGCACAGATCCCGTATGCTGTTGTGCCTGTGCATAGGCTGCACGGGGACAGTGAAGAGCAGCACGAGCTTTCAGGGCTGGCACCTTCCTTGTGGCACAAGGAGCCGGACGTTTGCCTTTTCGGAAGAGGCTCTGCGGAGAACGAACACCGTGAGGTGTACCGTTCCTGGGCAAGCACAGATCCCGTATGCAGTTGTGCCTGTGCATAGGCTGCACGGGGACAGTGAAGAGCAGCACGAGCTTTCAGGGCTGGCAACTTCCTTGTGGGACAAGGAGCCGGACCTTTGCCTTTTCGGAAGAGCCTCTGCCGAGAACGAACACCGTGAGGTGTACCGTTCCTGGGCAAGCACAGATCCCCAATGCTGTTGTGCCTGTGCATAGGCTGCACGGGGACAGTGAAGAGCAGCACGAGCTTTCAGGGCTGGCACCTTCCTTGTGGCACAAGGAGCCGGACCTTTGCCTTTTCAGAAAAATGCTATGCCGAGAACGGACACCGAGAGGTGTACCGTTCCTGGGCAAGCACAGATCCCCAGTGCTGTTGTGCCTGTGCATAGGCTGCACGGGGACAGTGAAGAGCAGCACGAGCTTTCAGGGCTGGCACCTTCCTTGTGGGACAAGGAGCCGGACGTTTGCATTTTCGGAAAGAGGCTCTGCGGAGAACGAACACCGTGAGGTGTACCGTTCCTGGGCAAGCACAGATCCCCAGTGCTGTTGTGCCTGTGCATAGGCTGCACGGGGACAGTGAAGAGCAGCACGAGCTTTCAGGGCTGGCACCTTCCTTGTGGGACAAGGAGCCGGACGTTTGCCTTTTCAGAAAAATGCTATACCGAGAACGGACACCGAGAGGTGTACCGATCCTGGGCAAGCACAGATCCCGTATGCTGTTGTGCCTGTGCATAGGCTGCACGGGGACAGTGAAGAGCAGCACGAGCTTTCAGGGCTGGCACCTTCCTTGTGGGACAAGGAGCCGGACGTTTGCCTTTTCAGAAAAATGCTATACCGAGAACGGACACCGAGAGGTGTACCGTTCCTGGGCAAGCACAGATCCCCAATGCTGTTGTGCCTGTGCATAGGCTGCACGGGGACAGTGAAGAGCAGTACGAGCTTTCAGGGCTGGCAACTTCATTGTGGCACAAGAAGCTGGACGTTTGCCTTTTCGGAAGAGGCTCTGCGGAGAACGAACACCGTGAGGTGTACCGTTCCTGGGCAACCACAGATCACCAATGCTGTTATGCCTGTGCATAGGCTGCACGGGGACAGTGAAGAGCAGCACGAGCTTTCAGGGCTGGCACCTTCCTTGTGGCACAAGGAGCCGGACGTTTGCATTTTCGGAAAGAGGCTCTGCGGAGAACGAACACCGTGAGGTGTACCGTTCCTGGGCAAGCACAGATCCCCAGTGCTGTTGTGCCTGTGCATAGGCTGCACGGGCACAGTGAAGAGCAGCACGAGCTTTCAGGGCTGGCACCTTCCTTGTGGGACAAGGAGCCGGACGTTTGCCTTTTCAGAAAAATGCTATGCCGAGAACGGACACCGTGAGGTGTACCGTTCCTGGGCAGGCACAGATCCCCAGTGCTGTTGTGCCTGTGCATAGGCTGCACGGGGACAGTGAAGAGCAGCACGAGCTTTCAGGGCTGGCACCTTCCTTGTGGCACAAGGAGCCGGACGTTTGCCTTTTCAGAAAAATGCTATACCGAGAACGGACACCGTGAGTTGTACGGATCCTGGGCAAGCACAGATCCCCAGTGCTGTTGTGCCTGTGCATAGGCTGCACGGGGACAGTGAAGAGCAGCACGAGCTTTCAGGGCTGGCACCTTCCTTGTGGGACAAGGAGCCGGACGTTTGCCTTTTCAGAAAAATGCTATGCCGAGAACGGACACCGTGAGGTGTACCGTTCCTGGGCAGGCACAGATCCCCAGTGCTGTTGTGCCTGTGCATAGGCTGCACGGGGACAGTGAAGAGCAGCACGAGCTTTCAGGGCTGGCACCTTCCTTGTGGCACAAGGAGCCGGACGTTTGCCTTTTCAGAAAAATGCTATACCGAGAACGGACACCGTGAGGTGTACCGATCCTGGGCAAGCACAGATCCCGTATGCTGTTGTGCCTGTGCATAGGCTGCACGGGGACAGTGAAGAGCAGCACGAGCTTTCAGGGCTGGCAGCTTCCTTGTGGGACAAGGAGCCGGACGTTTGCCTTTTCGGAAGAGCCTCTGCCGAGAACGAACACCGTGAGGTGTACCGATCCTGGGCAAGCACAGATCCCGTATGCTGTTGTGCCTGTGCATAGGCTGCACGGGGACAGTGAAGAGCAGCACGAGCTTTCAGGGCTGGCACCTTCCTTGTGGCACAAGGAGCCGGACGTTTGCCTTTTCGGAAGAGCCTCTGCCGAGAACGAACACCGTGAGGTGTACCGTTCCTGGGCAAGCACAGATCCCCAGTGCTGTTGTGCCTGTGCATAGGCTGCACGGGGACAGTGAAGAGCAGCACGAGCTTTCAGGGCTGGCACCTTCCTTGTGGGACAAGGAGCCGGACGTTTGCCTTTTCAGAAAAATGCTATACCGAGAACGGACACCGAGAGGTGTACCGATCCTGGGCAAGCACAGATCCCGTATGCTGTTGTGCCTGTGCATAGGCTGCACGGGGACAGTGAAGAGCAGCACGAGCTTTCAGGGCTGGCACCTTCCTTGTGGCACAAGGAGCCGGACGTTTGCCTTTTCAGAAAAATGCTATACCGAGAACGGACACCGAGAGGTGTACCGATCCTGGGCAAGCACAGATCCCCAACGCTGTTGTGCCTGTGCATAGGCTGCACGGGGACAGTGAAGAGCAGCACGAGATTTCAGGGCTGGCACCTTCCTTGTGGGACAAGAAGCCGGACGTTTGCCTTTTCGGAAGAGGCTCTGCGGAGAACGAACACCGTGAGGTGTACCGTTCCTGGGCAACCACAGATCCCCAATGCAGTTATGCCTGTGCATAGGCTGCACGGGGACAGTGAAGAGCAGCACGAGCTTTCAGGGCTGGCACCTTCCTTGTGGCACAAGGAGCCGGACGTTTGCCTTTTCAGAAAAATGCTATACCGAGAACGGACACCGAGAGGTGTACCGATCCTGGGCAAGCACAGATCCCGTATGCTGTTGTGCCTGTGCATAGGCTGCACGGGGACAGTGAAGAGCAGCACGAGCTTTCAGGGCTGGCACCTTCCTTGTGGCACAAGGAGCCGGACGTTTGCCTTTTCAGAAAAATGCTATACCGAGAACGGACACCGAGAGGTGTACCGATCCTGGGCAAGCACAGATCCCGTATGCTGTTGTGCCTGTGCATAGGCTGCACGGGGACAGTGAAGAGCAGCACGAGCTTTCAGGGCTGGCACCTTCCTTGTGGCACAAGGAGCCGGACGTTTGCCTTTTCGGAAGAGGCTCTGCGGAGAACGAACACCGTGAGGTGTACCGTTCCTGGGCAAGCACAGATCCCGTATGCTGTTGTGCCTGTGCATAGGCTGCACGGGGACAGTGAAGAGCAGCACGAGCTTTCAGGGCTGGCAACTTCCTTGTGGGACAAGGAGCCGGACCTTTGCCTTTTCGGAAGAGCCTCTGCCGAGAACGAACACCGTGAGGTGTACCGTTCCTGGGCAAGCACAGATCCCCAATGCTGTTGTGCCTGTGCATAGGCTGCACGGGGACAGTGAAGAGCAGCACGAGCTTTCAGGGCTGGCACCTTCCTTGTGGCACAAGGAGCCGGACGTTTGCCTTTTCGGAAGAGGCTCTGCGGAGAACGAACACCGTGAGGTGTACCGATCCTGGGCAAGCACAGATCCCGTATGCTGTTGTGCCTGTGCATAGGCTGCACGGGGACAGTGAAGAGCAGCACGAGCTTTCAGGGCTGGCAACTTCCTTGTGGGACAAGGAGCCGGACCTTTGCCTTTTCGGAAGAGCCTCTGCCGAGAACGAACACCGTGAGGTGTACCGTTCCTGGGCAAGCACAGATCCCCAATGCTGTTGTGCCTGTGCATAGGCTGCACGGGGACAGTGAAGAGCAGCACGAGCTTTCAGGGCTGGCACCTTCCTTGTGGCACAAGGAGCCGGACGTTTGCCTTTTCAGAAAAATGCTATGCCGAGAACGGACACCGAGAGGTGTACCGTTCCTGGGCAAGCACAGATCCCCAGTGCTGTTGTGCCTGTGCATAGGCTGCACGGGGACAGTGAAGAGCAGCACGAGCTTTCAGGGCTGGCACCTTCCTTGTGGGACAAGGAGCCGGACGTTTGCATTTTCGGAAAGAGGCTCTGCGGAGAACGAACACCGTGAGGTGTACCGTTCCTGGGCAAGCACAGATCCCCAGTGCTGTTGTGCCTGTGCATAGGCTGCACGGGCACAGTGAAGAGCAGCACGAGCTTTCAGGGCTGGCACCTTCCTTGTGGGACAAGGAGCCGGACGTTTGCCTTTTCAGAAAAATGCTATGCCGAGAACGGACACCGTGAGGTGTACCGTTCCTGGGCAGGCACAGATCCCCAGTGCTGTTGTGCCTGTGCATAGGCTGCACGGGGACAGTGAAGAGCAGCACGAGCTTTCAGGGCTGGCACCTTCCTTGTGGCACAAGGAGCCGGACGTTTGCCTTTTCAGAAAAATGCTATACCGAGAACGGACACCGTGAGTTGTACGGATCCTGGGCAAGCACAGATCCCCAGTGCTGTTGTGCCTGTGCATAGGCTGCACGGGGACAGTGAAGAGCAGCACGAGATTTCAGGGCTGGCACCTTCCTTGTGGCACAAGGAGCCGGACGTTTGCCTTTTCAGAAAAATGCTATACCGAGAACGGACACCGTGAGGTGTACCGTTCCTGGGCAGGCACAGATCCCCAGTGCTGTTGTGCCTGTGCATAGGCTGCACGGGGACAGTGAAGAGCAGCACGAGCTTTCAGGGCTGGCACCTTCCTTGTGGGACAAGGAGCCGGACGTTTGCCTTTTCAGAAAAATGCTATACCGAGAACGGACACCGAGAGGTGTACCGATCCTGGGCAAGCACAGATCCCGTATGCTGTTGTGCCTGTGCATAGGCTGCACGGGGACAGTGAAGAGCAGCACGAGCTTTCAGGGCTGGCACCTTCCTTGTGGGACAAGGAGCCGGACGTTTGCCTTTTCAGAAAAATGCTATACCGAGAACGGACACCGAGAGGTGTACCGTTCCTGGGCAAGCACAGATCCCCAATGCTGTTGTGCCTGTGCATAGGCTGCACGGGGACAGTGAAGAGCAGTACGAGCTTTCAGGGCTGGCAACTTCATTGTGGCACAAGAAGCTGGACGTTTGCCTTTTCGGAAGAGGCTCTGCGGAGAACGAACACCGTGAGGTGTACCGTTCCTGGGCAACCACAGATCCCCAGTGCTGTTGTGCCTGTGCATAGGCTGCACGGGCACAGTGAAGAGCAGCACGAGCTTTCAGGGCTGGCACCTTCCTTGTGGGACAAGGAGCCGGACGTTTGCCTTTTCAGAAAAATGCTATGCCGAGAACGGACACCGTGAGGTGTACCGTTCCTGGGCAGGCACAGATCCCCAGTGCTGTTGTGCCTGTGCATAGGCTGCACGGGGACAGTGAAGAGCAGCACGAGCTTTCAGGGCTGGCACCTTCCTTGTGGCACAAGGAGCCGGACGTTTGCCTTTTCAGAAAAATGCTATACCGAGAACGGACACCGTGAGTTGTACGGATCCTGGGCAAGCACAGATCCCCAGTGCTGTTGTGCCTGTGCATAGGCTGCACGGGGACAGTGAAGAGCAGCACGAGCTTTCAGGGCTGGCACCTTCCTTGTGGGACAAGGAGCCGGACGTTTGCCTTTTCAGAAAAATGCTATGCCGAGAACGGACACCGTGAGGTGTACCGTTCCTGGGCAGGCACAGATCCCCAGTGCTGTTGTGCCTGTGCATAGGCTGCACGGGGACAGTGAAGAGCAGCACGAGCTTTCAGGGCTGGCACCTTCCTTGTGGCACAAGGAGCCGGACGTTTGCCTTTTCAGAAAAATGCTATACCGAGAACGGACACCGTGAGTTGTACGGATCCTGGGCAAGCACAGATCCCCAGTGCTGTTGTGCCTGTGCATAGGCTGCACGGGGACAGTGAAGAGCAGCACGAGCTTTCAGGGCTGGCACCTTCCTTGTGGGACAAGGAGCCGGACGTTTGCCTTTTCAGAAAAATGCTATGCCGAGAACGGACACCGTGAGGTGTACCGTTCCTGGGCAGGCACAGATCCCCAGTGCTGTTGTGCCTGTGCATAGGCTGCACGGGGACAGTGAAGAGCAGCACGAGCTTTCAGGGCTGGCACCTTCCTTGTGGCACAAGGAGCCGGACGTTTGCCTTTTCAGAAAAATGCTATACCGAGAACGGACACCGTGAGGTGTACCGATCCTGGGCAAGCACAGATCCCGTATGCTGTTGTGCCTGTGCATAGGCTGCACGGGGACAGTGAAGAGCAGCACGAGCTTTCAGGGCTGGCAGCTTCCTTGTGGGACAAGGAGCCGGACGTTTGCCTTTTCGGAAGAGCCTCTGCCGAGAACGAACACCGTGAGGTGTACCGTTCCTGGGCAAGCACAGATCCCGTATGCTGTTGTGCCTGTGCATAGGCTGCACGGGGACAGTGAAGAGCAGCACGAGCTTTCAGGGCTGGCACCTTCCTTGTGGCACAAGGAGCCGGACGTTTGCCTTTTCAGAAAAATGCTATACCGAGAACGGACACCGAGAGGTGTACCGATCCTGGGCAAGCACAGATCCCGTATGCTGTTGTGCCTGTGCATAGGCTGCACGGGGACAGTGAAGAGCAGCACGAGCTTTCAGGGCTGGCACGTTCCTTGTGGCACAAGGAGCCGGACGTTTGCCTTTTCGGAAGAGGCTCTGCGGAGAACGAACACCGTGAGGTGTACCGTTCCTGGGCAAGCACAGATCCCGTATGCTGTTGTGCCTGTGCATAGGCTGCACGGGGACAGTGAAGAGCAGCACGAGCTTTCAGGGCTGGCAACTTCCTTGTGGGACAAGGAGCCGGACCTTTGCCTTTTCGGAAGAGCCTCTGCCGAGAACGAACACCGTGAGGTGTACCGTTCCTGGGCAAGCACAGATCCCCAATGCTGTTGTGCCTGTGCATAGGCTGCACGGGGACAGTGAAGAGCAGCACGAGCTTTCAGGGCTGGCACCTTCCTTGTGGCACAAGGAGCCGGACGTTTGCCTTTTTGGAAGAGGCTCTGCGGAGAACGAACACCGTGAGGTGTACCGTTCCTGGGCAAGCACAGATCCCGTATGCTGTTGTGCCTGTGCATAGGCTGCACGGGGACAGTGAAGAGCAGCACGAGCTTTCAGGGCTGGCAACTTCCTTGTGGGACAAGGAGCCGGACCTTTGCCTTTTCGGAAGAGCCTCTGCCGAGAACGAACACCGTGAGGTGTACCGTTCCTGGGCAAGCACAGATCCCCAATGCTGTTGTGCCTGTGCATAGGCTGCACGGGGACAGTGAAGAGCAGCACGAGCTTTCAGGGCTGGCAACTTCCTTGTGGGACAAGGAGCCGGACCTTTGCCTTTTCGGAAGAGCCTCTGCCGAGAACGAACACCGTGAGGTGTACCGTTCCTGGGCAAGCACAGATCCCCAATGCTGTTGTGCCTGTGCATAGGCTGCACGGGGACAGTGAAGAGCAGCACGAGCTTTCAGGGCTGGCACCTTCCTTGTGGCACAAGGAGCCGGACCTTTGCCTTTTCAGAAAAATGCTATGCCGAGAACGGACACCGAGAGGTGTACCGTTCCTGGGCAAGCACAGATCCCCAGTGCTGTTGTGCCTGTGCATAGGCTGCACGGGGACAGTGAAGAGCAGCACGAGCTTTCAGGGCTGGCACCTTCCTTGTGGGACAAGGAGCCGGACGTTTGCATTTTCGGAAAGAGGCTCTGCGGAGAACGAACACCGTGAGGTGTACCGTTCCTGGGCAAGCACAGATCCCCAGTGCTGTTGTGCCTGTGCATAGGCTGCACGGGCACAGTGAAGAGCAGCACGAGCTTTCAGGGCTGGCACCTTCCTTGTGGGACAAGGAGCCGGACGTTTGCCTTTTCAGAAAAATGCTATGCCGAGAACGGACACCGTGAGGTGTACCGTTCCTGGGCAGGCACAGATCCCCAGTGCTGTTGTGCCTGTGCATAGGCTGCACGGGGACAGTGAAGAGCAGCACGAGCTTTCAGGGCTGGCACCTTCCTTGTGGCACAAGGAGCCGGACGTTTGCCTTTTCAGAAAAATGCTATACCGAGAACGGACACCGTGAGTTGTACGGATCCTGGGCAAGCACAGATCCCCAGTGCTGTTGTGCCTGTGCATAGGCTGCACGGGGACAGTGAAGAGCAGCACGAGCTTTCAGGGCTGGCACCTTCCTTGTGGGACAAGGAGCCGGACGTTTGCCTTTTCAGAAAAATGCTATGCCGAGAACGGACACCGTGAGGTGTACCGTTCCTGGGCAGGCACAGATCCCCAGTGCTGTTGTGCCTGTGCATAGGCTGCACGGGGACAGTGAAGAGCAGCACGAGCTTTCAGGGCTGGCACCTTCCTTGTGGGACAAGGAGCCGGACGTTTGCCTTTTCAGAAAAATGCTATACCGAGAACGGACACCGAGAGGTGTACCGATCCTGGGCAAGCACAGATCCCGTATGCTGTTGTGCCTGTGCATAGGCTGCACGGGGACAGTGAAGAGCAGCACGAGCTTTCAGGGCTGGCACCTTCCTTGTGGGACAAGGAGCCGGACGTTTGCCTTTTCAGAAAAATGCTATACCGAGAAACGACACCGAGAGGTGTACCGTTCCTGGGCAAGCACAGATCCCCAATGCTGTTGTGCCTGTGCATAGGCTGCACGGGGACAGTGAAGAGCAGTACGAGCTTTCAGGGCTGGCAACTTCATTGTGGCACAAGAAGCTGGACGTTTGCCTTTTCGGAAGAGGCTCTGCGGAGAACGAACACCGTGAGTTGTACCGTTCCTGGGCAACCACAGATCACCAATGCTGTTATGCCTGTGCATAGGCTGCACGGGGACAGTGAAGAGCAGCACGAGCTTTCAGGGCTGGCACCTTCCTTGTGGGACAAGGAGCCGGACGTTTGCCTTTTTAAAAAAAATGCTATGCCGAGAACGGACACCGAGAGGTGTACCGTTCCTGGGCAAGCACAGATCCCGTATGCTGTTGTGCCTGTGCATAGGCTGCACGGGGACAGTGAAGAGCAGCACGAGCTTTCAGGGCTGGCACCTTCCTTGTGGGACAAGGAGCCGGACGTTTGCATTTTCGGAAAGAGGCTCTGCGGAGAACGAACACCGTGAGGTGTACCGTTCCTGGGCAAGCACAGATCCCCAGTGCTGTTGTGCCTGTGCATAGGCTGCACGGGCACAGTGAAGAGCAGCACGAGCTTTCAGGGCTGGCACCTTCCTTGTGGGACAAGGAGCCGGACGTTTGCATTTTCGGAAAGAGGCTCTGCGGAGAACGAACACCGTGAGGTGTACCGTTCCTGGGCAAGCACAGATCCCCAGTGCTGTTGTGCCTGTGCATAGGCTGCACGGGCACAGTGAAGAGCAGCACGAGCTTTCAGGGCTGGCACCTTCCTTGTGGGACAAGGAGCCGGACGTTTGCCTTTTCAGAAAAATGCTATGCCGAGAACGGACACCGTGAGGTGTACCGTTCCTGGGCAGGCACAGATCCCCAGTGCTGTTGTGCCTGTGCATAGGCTGCACGGGGACAGTGAAGAGCAGCACGAGCTTTCAGGGCTGGCACCTTCCTTGTGGCACAAGGAGCCGGACGTTTGCCTTTTCAGAAAAATGCTATACCGAGAACGGACACCGTGAGTTGTACGGATCCTGGGCAAGCACAGATCCCCAGTGCTGTTGTGCCTGTGCATAGGCTGCACGGGGACAGTGAAGAGCAGCACGAGCTTTCAGGGCTGGCACCTTCCTTGTGGGACAAGGAGCCGGACGTTTGCCTTTTCAGAAAAATGCTATGCCGAGAACGGACACCGTGAGGTGTACCGTTCCTGGGCAGGCACAGATCCCCAGTGCTGTTGTGCCTGTGCATAGGCTGCACGGGGACAGTGAAGAGCAGCACGAGCTTTCAGGGCTGGCACCTTCCTTGTGGGACAAGGAGCCGGACGTTTGCCTTTTCAGAAAAATGCTATACCGAGAACGGACACCGAGAGGTGTACCGATCCTGGGCAAGCACAGATCCCGTATGCTGTTGTGCCTGTGCATAGGCTGCACGGGGACAGTGAAGAGCAGCACGAGCTTTCAGGGCTGGCACCTTCCTTGTGGGACAAGGAGCCGGACGTTTGCCTTTTCAGAAAAATGCTATACCGAGAACGGACACCGAGAGGTGTACCGTTCCTGGGCAAGCACAGATCCCCAATGCTGTTGTGCCTGTGCATAGGCTGCACGGGGACAGTGAAGAGCAGTACGAGCTTTCAGGGCTGGCAACTTCATTGTGGCACAAGAAGCTGGACGTTTGCCTTTTCGGAAGAGGCTCTGCGGAGAACGAACACCGTGAGTTGTACCGTTCCTGGGCAACCACAGATCCCCAATGCTGTTATGCCTGTGCATAGGCTGCACGGGGACAGTGAAGAGCAGCACGAGCTTTCAGGGCTGGCACCTTCCTTGTGGGACAAGGAGCCGGACGTTTGCCTTTTTAAAAAAAATGCTATGCCGAGAACGGACACCGAGAGGTGTACCGTTCCTGGGCAAGCACAGATCCCGTATGCTGTTGTGCCTGTGCATAGGCTGCACGGGGACAGTGAAGAGCAGCACGAGCTTTCAGGGCTGGCACCTTCCTTGTGGGACAAGGAGCCGGACGTTTGCATTTTCGGAAAGAGGCTCTGCGGAGAACGAACACCGTGAGGTGTACCGTTCCTGGGCAAGCACAGATCCCCAGTGCTGTTGTGCCTGTGCATAGGCTGCACGGGCACAGTGAAGAGCAGCACGAGCTTTCAGGGCTGGCACCTTCCTTGTGGGACAAGGAGCCGGACGTTTGCCTTTTCAGAAAAATGCTATGCCGAGAACGGACACCGTGAGGTGTACCGTTCCTGGGCAGGCACAGATCCCCAGTGCTGTTGTGCCTGTGCATAGGCTGCACGGGGACAGTGAAGAGCAGCACGAGCTTTCAGGGCTGGCACCTTCCTTGTGGCACAAGGAGCCGGACGTTTGCCTTTTCAGAAAAATGCTATACCGAGAACGGACACCGTGAGTTGTACGGATCCTGGGCAAGCACAGATCCCCAGTGCTGTTGTGCCTGTGCATAGGCTGCACGGGGACAGTGAAGAGCAGCACGAGCTTTCAGGGCTGGCACCTTCCTTGTGGGACAAGGAGCCGGACGTTTGCCTTTTCGGAAGAGCCTCTGCCGAGAACGAACACCGTGAGGTGTACCGTTCCTGGGCAAGCACAGATCCCCAGTGCTGTTGTGCCTGTGCATAGGCTGCACGGGGACAGTGAAGAGCAGCACGAGCTTTCAGGGCTGGCACCTTCCTTGTGGGACAAGGAGCCGGACGTTTGCCTTTTCAGAAAAATGCTATACCGAGAACGGACACCGAGAGGTGTACCGATCCTGGGCAAGCACAGATCCCGTATGCTGTTGTGCCTGTGCATAGGCTGCACGGGGACAGTGAAGAGCAGCACGAGCTTTCAGGGCTGGCACCTTCCTTGTGGCACAAGGAGCTGGACGTTTGCCTTTTCAGAAAAATGCTATACCGAGAACGGACACCGAGAGGTGTACCGAACCTGGGCAAGCACAGATCCCCAACGCTGTTGTGCCTGTGCATAGGCTGCACGGGGACAGTGAAGAGCAGCACGAGATTTCAGGGCTGGCACCTTCCTTGTGGGACAAGAAGCCGGACGTTTGCCTTTTCGGAAGAGGCTCTGCGGAGAACGAACACCGTGAGGTGTACCGTTCCTGGGCAACCACAGATCCCCAATGCAGTTATGCCTGTGCATAGGCTGCACGGGGACAGTGAAGAGCAGCACGAGCTTTCAGGGCTGGCACCTTCCTTGTGGGACAAGGAGCCGGACGTTTGCCTTTTCAGAAAAATGCTATACCGAGAACGGACACCGAGAGGTGTACCGATCCTGGGCAAGCACAGATCCCGTATGCTGTTGTGCCTGTGCATAGGCTGCACGGGGACAGTGAAGAGCAGCACGAGCTTTCAGGGCTGGCACCTTCCTTGTGGCACAAGGAGCCGGACGTTTGCCTTTTCAGAAAAATGCTATACCGAGAACGGACACCGAGAGGTGTACCGATCCTGGGCAAGCACAGATCCCCAAAGCTGTTGTGCCTGTGCATAGGCTGCACGGGGACAGTGAAGAGCAGCACGAGATTTCAGGGCTGGCACCTTCCTTGTGGGACAAGAAGCCGGACGTTTGCCTTTTCGGAAGAGGCTCTGCGGAGAACGAACACCGTGAGGTGTACCGTTCCTGGGCAACCACAGATCCCCAACGCTGTTGTGCCTGTGCATAGGCTGCACGGGGACAGTGAAGAGCAGCACGAGCTTTCAGGGCTGGCACCTTCCTTGTGGCACAAGGAGCCGGACGTTTGCATTTTCGGAAAGAGGCTCTGCTGACAACGAACACCGTGAGGTGTACCGTTCCTGGGCAAGCACAGATCCCCAATGCTGTTGTGCCTGTGCATAGGCTGCACGGGGACAGTGAAGAGCAGCACGAGCTTTCAGGGCTGGCACCTTCCTTGTGGCACAAGGAGCCGGACGTTTGCCTTTTCAGAAAAATGCTATACCGAGAACGGACACCGAGAGGTGTACCGATCCTGGGCAAGCACAGATCCCGTATGCTGTTGTGCCTGTGCATAGGCTGCACGGGGACAGTGAAGAGCAGCACGAGCTTTCAGGGCTGGCACCTTCCTTGTGGCACAAGGAGCCGGACGTTTGCCTTTTCGGAAGAGCCTCTGCCGAGAACGAACACCGTGAGGTGTACCGTTCCTGGGCAAGCACAGATCCCGTATGCTGTTGTGCCTGTGCATAGGCTGCACGGGGACAGTGAAGAGCAGCACGAGCTTTCAGGGCTGGCAACTTCCTTGTGGGACAAGGAGCCGGACATTTGCCTTTTCGGAAGAGCCTCTGCCGAGAACGAACACCGTGAGGTGTACCGTTCCTGGGCAAGCACAGATCCCCAATGCTGTTGTGCCTGTGCATAGGCTGCACGGGGACAGTGAAGAGCAGCAAGAGCTTTCAGGGCTGGCACCTTCCTTGTGGCACAAGGAGCCGGACGTTTGCCTTTTCAGAAAAATGCTATGCCGAGAACGGACACCGAGAGGTGTACCGTTCCTGGGCAAGCACAGATCCCCAGTGCTGTTGTGCCTGTGCATAGGCTGCACGGGGACAGTGAAGAGCAGCACGAGCTTTCAGGGCTGGCACCTTCCTTGTGGGACAAGGAGCCGGACGTTTGCATTTTCGGAAAGAGGCTCTGCGGAGAACGAACACCGTGAGGTGTACCGTTCCTGGGCAAGCACAGATCCCCAGTGCTGTTGTGCCTGTGCATAGGCTGCACGGGCACAGTGAAGAGCAGCACGAGCTTTCAGGGCTGGCACCTTCCTTGTGGGACAAGGAGCCGGACGTTTGCCTTTTCAGAAAAATGCTATGCCGAGAACGGACACCGTGAGGTGTACCGTTCCTGGGCAGGCACAGATCCCCAGTGCTGTTGTGCCTGTGCATAGGCTGCACGGGGACAGTGAAGAGCAGCACGAGCTTTCAGGGCTGGCACCTTCCTTGTGGCACAAGGAGCCGGACGTTTGCATTTTCAGAAAAATGCTATACCGAGAACGGACACCGTGAGTTGTACGGATTCTGGGCAAGCACAGATCCCCAGTGCTGTTGTGCCTGTGCATAGGCTGCACGGGGACAGTGAAGAGCAGCACGAGCTTTCAGGGCTGGCACCTTCCTTGTGGGACAAGGAGCCGGACGTTTGCCTTTTCAGAAAAATGCTATGCCGAGAACGGACACCGTGAGGTGTACCGTTCCTGGGCAGGCACAGATCCCCAGTGCTGTTGTGCCTGTGCATAGGCTGCACGGGGACAGTGAAGAGCAGCACGAGCTTTCAGGGCTGGCACCTTCCTTGTGGCACAAGGAGCCGGACGTTTGCCTTTTCAGAAAAATGCTATACCGAGAACGGACACCGTGAGGTGTACCGATCCTGGGCAAGCACAGATCCCGTATGCTGTTGTGCCTGTGCATAGGCTGCACGGGGACAGTGAAGAGCAGCACGAGCTTTCAGGGCTGGCACCTTCCTTGTGGCACAAGGAGCCGGACGTTTGCCTTTTCGGAAGAGCCTCTGCCGAGAACGAACACCGTGAGGTGTACCGTTCCTGGGCAAGTACAGATCCCCAGTGCTGTTGTGCCTGTGCATAGGCTGCACGGGGACAGTGAAGAGCAGCACGAGCTTTCAGGGCTGGCACCTTCCTTGTGGGACAAGGAGCCGGACGTTTGCCTTTTCAGAAAAATGCTATACCGAGAACGGACACCGAGAGGTGTACCGATCCTGGGCAAGCACAGATCCCGTATGCTGTTGTGCCTGTGCATAGGCTGCACGGGGACAGTGAAGAGCAGCACGAGCTTTCAGGGCTGGCACCTTCCTTGTGGCACAAGGAGCTGGACGTTTGCCTTTTCAGAAAAATGCTATACCGAGAACGGACACCGAGAGGTGTACCGAACCTGGGCAAGCACAGATCCCCAACGCTGTTGTGCCTGTGCATAGGCTGCACGGGGACAGTGAAGAGCAGCACGAGATTTCAGGGCTGGCACCTTCCTTGTGGGACAAGAAGCCGGACGTTTGCCTTTTCGGAAGAGGCTCTGCGGAGAACGAACACCGTGAGGTGTACCGTTCCTGGGCAACCACAGATCCCCAATGCAGTTATGCCTGTGCATAGGCTGCACGGGGACAGTGAAGAGCAGCACGAGCTTTCAGGGCTGGCACCTTCCTTGTGGGACAAGGAGCCGGACGTTTGCCTTTTCAGAAAAATGCTATACCGAGAACGGACACCGAGAGGTGTACCGATCCTGGGCAAGCACAGATCCCGTATGCTGTTGTGCCTGTGCATAGGCTGCACGGGGACAGTGAAGAGCAGCACGAGATTTCAGGGCTGGCACCTTCCTTGTGGCACAAGGAGCCGGACGTTTGCCTTTTCAGAAAAATGCTATACCGAGAACGGACACCGAGAGGTGTACCGATCCTGGGCAAGCACAGATCCCCAACGCTGTTGTGCCTGTGCATAGGCTGCACGGGGACAGTGAAGAGCAGCACGAGATTTCAGGGCTGGCACCTTCCTTGTGGGACAAGAAGCCGGACGTTTGCCTTTTCGGAAGAGGCTCTCCGGAGAACGAACACCGTGAGGTGTACCGTTCCTGGGCAACCACAGATCCCCAACGCTGTTGTGCCTGTGCATAGGCTGCACGGGGACAGTGAAGAGCAGCACGAGCTTTCAGGGCTGGCACCTTCCTTGTGGCACAAGGAGCCGGACGTTTGCCTTTTCAGAAAAATGCTATACCGAGAACGGACACCGAGAGGTGTACCGATCCTGGGCAAGCACAGATCCCGTATGCTGTTGTGCCTGTGCATAGGCTGCACGGGGACAGTGAAGAGCAGCACGAGCTTTCAGGGCTGGCACCTTCCTTGTGGCACAAGGAGCCGGACGTTTGCCTTTTCGGAAGAGCCTCTGCCGAGAACGAACACCGTGAGGTGTACCGTTCCTGGGCAAGCACAGATCCCGTATGCTGTTGTGCCTGTGCATAGGCTGCACGGGGACAGTGAAGAGCAGCACGAGCTTTCAGGGCTGGCAACTTCCTTGTGGGACAAGGAGCCGGACCTTTGCCTTTTCGGAAGAGCCTCTGCCGAGAACGAACACCGTGAGGTGTACCGTTCCTGGGCAAGCACAGATCCCCAATGCTGTTGTGCCTGTGCATAGGCTGCACGGGGACAGTGAAGAGCAGCAAGAGCTTTCAGGGCTGGCACCTTCCTTGTGGCACAAGGAGCCGGACGTTTGCCTTTTCAGAAAAATGCTATGCCGAGAACGGACACCGAGAGGTGTACCGTTCCTGGGCAAGCACAGATCCCCAGTGCTGTTGTGCCTGTGCATAGGCTGCACGGGGACAGTGAAGAGCAGCACGAGCTTTCAGGGCTGGCACCTTCCTTGTGGGACAAGGAGCCGGACGTTTGCATTTTTGGAAAGAGGCTCTGCGGAGAACGAACACCGTGAGGTGTACCGTTCCTGGGCAAGCACAGATCCCCAGTGCTGTTGTGCCTGTGCATAGGCTGCACGGGCACAGTGAAGAGCAGCACGAGCTTTCAGGGCTGGCACCTTCCTTCTGGGACAAGGAGCCGGACGTTTGCCTTTTCAGAAAAATGCTATGCCGAGAACGGACACCGTGAGGTGTACCGTTCCTGGGCAGGCACAGATCCCCAGTGCTGTTGTGCCTGTGCATAGGCTGCACGGGGACAGTGAAGAGCAGCACGAGCTTTCAGGGCTGGCACCTTCCTTGTGGCACAAGGAGCCGGACGTTTGCCTTTTCAGAAAAATGCTATACCGAGAACGGACACCGTGAGTTGTACGGATTCTGGGCAAGCACAGATCCCCAGTGCTGTTGTGCCTGTGCATAGGCTGCACGGGCACAGTGAAGAGCAGCACGAGCTTTCAGGGCTGGCACCTTCCTTGTGGGACAAGGAGCCGGACGTTTGCCTTTTCAGAAAAATGCTATGCCGAGAACGGACACCGTGAGGTGTACCGTTCCTGGGCAGGCACAGATCCCCAGTGCTGTTGTGCCTGTGCATAGGCTGCACGGGGACAGTGAAGAGCAGCACGAGCTTTCAGGGCTGGCACCTTCCTTGTGGCACAAGGAGCCGGACGTTTGCCTTTTCAGAAAAATGCTATACCGAGAACGGACACCGTGAGGTGTACCGATCCTGGGCAAGCACAGATCCCGTATGCTGTTGTGCCTGTGCATAGGCTGCACGGGGACAGTGAAGAGCAGCACGAGCTTTCAGGGCTGGCACCTTCCTTGTGGCACAAGGAGCCGGACGTTTGCCTTTTCGGAAGAGCCTCTGCCGAAAACGAACACCGTGAGGTGTACCGTTCCTGGGCAACCACAGATCCCGTATGCTGTTGTGCCTGTGCATAGGCTGCACGGGGACAGTGAAGAGCAGCACGAGCTTTCAGGGCTGGCACCTTCCTTGTGGGACAAGGAGCCGGACGTTTGCCTTTTCGGAAGAGCCTCTGCCGAGAACGAACACCGTGAGGTGTACCGTTCCTGGGCAAGCACAGATCCCCAGTGCTGTTGTGCCTGTGCATAGGCTGCACGGGGACAGTGAAGAGCAGCACGAGCTTTCAGGGCTGGCACCTTCCTTGTGGGACAAGGAGCCGGACGTTTGCCTTTTCAGAAAAATGCTATACCGAGAACGGACACCGAGAGGTGTACCGATCCTGGGCAAGCACAGATCCCCAGTGCTGTTGTGCCTGTGCATAGGCTGCACGGGGACAGTGAAGAGCAGCACGAGCTTTCAGGGCTGGCACCTTCCTTGTGGGACAAGGAGCCGGACGTTTGCCTTTTCAGAAAAATGCTATACCGAGAACGGACACCGAGAGGTGTACCGTTCCTGGGCAAGCACAGATCCCCAATGCTGTTGTGCCTGTGCATAGGCTGCACGGGGACAGTGAAGAGCAGTACGAGCTTTCAGGGCTGGCAACTTCATTGTGGCACAAGAAGCTGGACGTTTGCCTTTTCGGAAGAGGCTCTGCGGAGAACGAACACCGTGAGGTGTACCGTTCCTGGGCAACCACAGATCACCAATGCTGTTATGCCTGTGCATAGGCTGCACGGGGACAGTGAAGAGCAGCACGAGCTTTCAGGGCTGGCACCTTCCTTGTGGGACAAGGAGCCGGACGTTTGCCTTTTTAAAAAAAATGCTATGCCGAGAACGGACACCGAGAGGTGTACCGTTCCTGGGCAAGCACAGATCCCGTATGCTGTTGTGCCTGTGCATAGGCTGCACGGGGACAGTGAAGAGCAGCACGAGCTTTCAGGGCTGGCACCTTCCTTGTGGGACAAGGAGCCGGATCTTTGCCTTTTCGGAAGAGCCTCTGCCGAGAACGAACACCGTGAGGTGTACCGTTCCTGGGCAACCACAGATCCCCAGTGCTGTTGTGCCTGTGCATAGGCTGCACGGGGACAGTGAAGAGCAGCACGAGCTTTCAGGGCTGGCACCTTCATTGTGGCACAAGGAGCCGGACGTTTGCCTTTTCGGAAGAGCCTCTGCCGAGAACGAACACCGTGAGGTGTACCGATCCTGGGCAAGCACAGATCCCGTATGCTGTTGTGCCTGTGCATAGGCTGCACGGGGACAGTGAAGAGCAGCACGAGCTTTCAGGGCTGGCACCTTCCTTGTGGCACAAGGAGCCGGACGTTTGCCTTTTCGGAAGAGCCTCTGCCGAGAACGAACACCGTGAGGTGTACCGTTCCTGGGCAAGCACAGATCCCCAGTGCTGTTGTGCCTGTGCATAGGCTGCACGGGGACAGTGAAGAGCAGCACGAGCTTTCAGGGCTGGCACCTTCCTTGTGGGACAAGGAGCCGGACGTTTGCCTTTTCAGAAAAATGCTATGCCGAGAACGGACACCGAGAGGTGTACCGATCCTGGGCAAGCACAGATCCCGTATGCTGTTGTGCCTGTGCATAGGCTGCACGGGGACAGTGAAGAGCAGCACGAGCTTTCAGGGCTGGCACCTTCCTTGTGGGACAAGGAGCCGGACGTTTGCCTTTTTAAAAAAAATGCTATGCTGAGAACGGACACCGAGAGGTGTACCGTTCCTGGGCAAGCACAGATCCCGTATGCTGTTGTGCCTGTGCATAGGCTGCACGGGGACAGTGAAGAGCAGCACGAGCTTTCAGGGCTGGCACCTTCCTTGTGGGACAAGGAGCCAGATCTTTGCCTTTTCGGAAGAGCCTCTGCTGAGAACGAACACCGTGAGGTGTACCGTTCCTGGGCAACCACAGATCCCCAGTGCTGTTGTGCCTGTGCATAGGCTGCACGGGGACAGTGAAGAGCAGCACGAGCTTTCAGGGCTGGCACCTTCATTGTGGCACAAGGAGCCGGACGTTTGCATTTTCGGAAAGAGGCTCTGCTGACAACGGACACCGAGAGGTGTACCGATCCTGGGCAAGCACAGATCCCGTATGCTGTTGTGCCTGTGCATAGGCTGCACGGGGACAGTGAAGAGCAGCACGAGCTTTCAGGGCTGGCACCTTCCTTGTGGCACAAGGAGCCGGACGTTTGCCTTTTCAGAAAAATGCTATACCGAGAACGGACACCGAGAGGTGTACCGTTCCTGGGCAAGCACAGATCCCCAGTGCTGTTGTGCCTGTGCATAGGCTGCACGGGGACAGTGAAGAGCAGCACGAGCTTTCAGGGCTGGCACCTTCCTTGTGGGACAAGGAGCCGGACGTTTGCCTTTTCGGAAGAGCCTCTGCCGTGAACGGACACCGAGAGGTGTACCGATCCTGGGCAAGCACAGATCCCGTATGCTGTTGTACCTGTGCATAGGCTGCACGGGGACAGTGAAGAGCAGCACGAGCTTTCAGGGCTGGCACCTTCCTTGTGGGACAAGGAGCCGGACGTTTGCCTTTTCAGAAAAATGCTATACTGAGAACGGACACCGAGAGGTGTACCGATCCTGGGCAAGCACAGATCCCGTATGCTGTTGTGCCTGTGCATAGGCTGCACGGGGACAGTGAAGAGCAGCACGAGCTTTCAGGGCTGGCACCTTCCTTGTGGCACAAGGAGCCGGACGTTTGCCTTTTCGGAAGAGGCTCTGCTGACAACGGACACCGAGAGGTGTACCGATCCTGGGCAAGCACAGATCCCGTATGCTGTTGTGCCTGTGCATAGGCTGCACGGGGACAGTGAAGAGCAGCACGAGCTTTCAGGGCTGGCACCTTCCTTGTGGGACAAGGAGCCGGACGTTTGCATTTTCGGAAAGAGGCTCTGCTGACAACGAACACCGTGAGGTGTACCGTTCCTGGGCAAGCACAGATCCCCAGTGCTGTTGTGCCTGTGCATAGGCTGCACGGGGACAGTGAAGAGCAGCACGAGCTTTCAGGGCTGGCACCTTCCTTGTGGCACAAGGAGCCGGACGTTTGCCTTTTCAGAAAAATGCTATACCGAGAACGGACACCGAGAGGTGTACCGATCCTGGGCAAGCACAGATCCCGTATGCTGTTGTGCCTGTGCATAGGCTGCACGGGGACAGTGAAGAGCAGCAAGAGCTTTCAGGGCTGGCACCTTCCTTGTGGGACAAGGAGCCGGACGTTTGCCTTTTCAGAAAAATGCTATACCGAGAACGGACACCGAGAGGTGTACCGATCCTGGGCAAGCACAGATCCCCAACGCTGTTGTGCCTGTGCATAGGCTGCACGGGGACAGTGAAGAGCAGCACGAGATTTCAGGGCTGGCACCTTCCTTGTGGGACAAGAAGCCGGACGTTTGCCTTTTCGGAAGAGGCTCTGCCGAGAACGAACACCGTGAGGTGTACCGTTCCTGGGCAACCACAGATCCCCAATGCAGTTATGCCTGTGCATAGGCTGCACGGGGACAGTGAAGAGCAGCACGAGCTTTCAGGGCTGGCACCTTCCTTGTGGGACAAGGAGCCGGACCTTTGCCTTTTCGGAAAGAGGCTCTGCTGACAACGAACACCGTGAGGTGTACCGTTCCTGGGCAAGCACAGATCCCCAATGCTGTTGTGCCTGTGCATAGGCTGCACGGGGACAGTGAAGAGCAGCACGAGCTTTCAGGGCTGGCACCTTCCTTGTGGCACAAGGAGCCGGACGTTTGCCTTTTCAGAAAAATGCTATACCGAGAACGGACACCGAGAGGTGTACCGATCCTGGGCAAGCACAGATCCCGTATGCTGTTGTGCCTGTGCATAGGCTGCACGGGGACAGTGAAGAGCAGCACGAGCTTTCAGGGCTGGCACCTTCCTTGTGGGACAAGGAGCCGGACGTTTGCCTTTTCAGAAAAATGCTATGCCGAGAACGGACACCGTGAGGTGTACCGATCCTGGGCAAGCACAGATCCCCAGTGCTGTTGTGCCTGTGCATAGGCTGCACGGGCACAGTGAAGAGCAGCACGAGCTTTCAGGGCTGGCACCTTCCTTGTGGGACAAGGAGCCGGACGTTTGCCTTTTCAGAAAAATGCTATGCCGAGAACGGACACCGTGAGGTGTACCGTTCCTGGGCAGGCACAGATCCCCAGTGCTGTTGTGCCTGTGCATAGGCTGCACGGGGACAGTGAAGAGCAGCACGAGCTTTCAGGGCTGGCACCTTCCTTGTGGCACAAGGAGCTGGACGTTTGACTTTTCAGAAAAATGCTATACCGAGAACGGACACCGAGAGGTGTACCGATCCTGGGCAAGCACAGATCCCGTATGCTGTTGTGCCTGTGCATAGGCTGCACGGGGACAGTGAAGAGCAGCACGAGCTTTCAGGGCTGGCACCTTCCTTGTGGCACAAGGAGCCGGACGTTTGCCTTTTCGGAAGAGCCTCTGCCGAGAACGAACACCGTGAGGTGTACCGATCCTGGGCAAGCACAGATCCCGTATGCTGTTGTGCCTGTGCATAGGCTGCACGGGGACAGTGAAGAGCAGCACGAGCTTTCAGGGCTGGCACCTTCCTTGTGGCACAAGGAGCCGGACGTTTGCCTTTTCAGAAAAATGCTATACCGAGAACGGACACCGTGAGGTGTACCGATCCTGGGCAAGCACAGATCCCGTATGCTGTTGTGCCTGTGCATAGGCTGCACGGGGACAGTGAAGAGCAGCACGAGCTTTCAGGGCTGGCACCTTCCTTGTGGGACAAGGAGCCGGACGTTTGCCTTTTCAGAAAAATGCTATACCGAGAACGGACACCGAGAGGTGTACCGTTCCTGGGCAAGCACAGATCCCCAGTGCTGTTGTGCCTGTGCATAGGCTGCACGGGGACAGTGAAGAGCAGCACGAGCTTTCAGGGCTGGCACCTTCCTTGTGGGACAAGGAGCCGGACGTTTGCCTTTTCGGAAGAGCCTCTGCCGTGAACGGACACCGAGAGGTGTACCGATCCTGGGCAAGCACAGATCCCGTATGCTGTTGTACCTGTGCATAGGCTGCACGGGGACAGTGAAGAGCAGCACGAGCTTTCAGGGCTGGCACCTTCCTTGTGGGACAAGGAGCCGGACGTTTGCCTTTTCAGAAAAATGCTATACTGAGAACGGACACCGAGAGGTGTACCGATCCTGGGCAAGCACAGATCCCGTATGCTGTTGTGCCTGTGCATAGGCTGCACGGGGACAGTGAAGAGCAGCACGAGCTTTCAGGGCTGGCACCTTCCTTGTGGCACAAGGAGCCGGACGTTTGCCTTTTCGGAAGAGGCTCTGCTGACAACGGACACCGAGAGGTGTACCGATCCTGGGCAAGCACAGATCCCGTATGCTGTTGTGCCTGTGCATAGGCTGCACGGGGACAGTGAAGAGCAGCACGAGCTTTCAGGGCTGGCACCTTCCTTGTGGGACAAGGAGCCGGACGTTTGCATTTTCGGAAAGAGGCTCTGCTGACAACGAACACCGTGAGGTGTACCGTTCCTGGGCAAGCACAGATCCCCAGTGCTGTTGTGCCTGTGCATAGGCTGCACGGGGACAGTGAAGAGCAGCACGAGCTTTCAGGGCTGGCACCTTCCTTGTGGCACAAGGAGCCGGACGTTTGCCTTTTCAGAAAAATGCTATACCGAGAACGGACACCGAGAGGTGTACCGATCCTGGGCAAGCACAGATCCCGTATGCTGTTGTGCCTGTGCATAGGCTGCACGGGGACAGTGAAGAGCAGCAAGAGCTTTCAGGGCTGGCACCTTCCTTGTGGGACAAGGAGCCGGACGTTTGCCTTTTCAGAAAAATGCTATACCGAGAACGGACACCGAGAGGTGTACCGATCCTGGGCAAGCACAGATCCCCAACGCTGTTGTGCCTGTGCATAGGCTGCACGGGGACAGTGAAGAGCAGCACGAGATTTCAGGGCTGGCACCTTCCTTGTGGGACAAGAAGCCGGACGTTTGCCTTTTCGGAAGAGGCTCTGCCGAGAACGAACACCGTGAGGTGTACCGTTCCTGGGCAACCACAGATCCCCAATGCAGATATGCCTGTGCATAGGCTGCACGGGGACAGTGAAGAGCAGCACGAGCTTTCAGGGCTGGCACCTTCCTTGTGGGACAAGGAGCCGGACGTTTGCCTTTTCGGAAAGAGGCTCTGCTGACAACGAACACCGTGAGGTGTACCGTTCCTGGGCAAGCACAGATCCCCAATGCTGTTGTGCCTGTGCATAGGCTGCACGGGGACAGTGAAGAGCAGCACGAGCTTTCAGGGCTGGCACCTTCCTTGTGGCACAAGGAGCCGGACGTTTGCCTTTTCAGAAAAATGCTATACCGAGAACGGACACCGAGAGGTGTACCGATCCTGGGCAAGCACAGATCCCGTATGCTGTTGTGCCTGTGCATAGGCTGCACGGGGACAGTGAAGAGCAGCACGAGCTTTCAGGGCTGGCACCTTCCTTGTGGGACAAGGAGCCGGACGTTTGCCTTTTCAGAAAAATGCTATGCCGAGAACGGACACCGTGAGGTGTACCGATCCTGGGCAAGCACAGATCCCCAGTGCTGTTGTGCCTGTGCATAGGCTGCACGGGCACAGTGAAGAGCAGCACGAGCTTTCAGGGCTGGCACCTTCCTTGTGGGACAAGGAGCCGGACGTTTGCCTTTTCAGAAAAATGCTATGCCGAGAACGGACACCGTGAGGTGTACCGTTCCTGGGCAGGCACAGATCCCCAGTGCTGTTGTGCCTGTGCATAGGCTGCACGGGGACAGTGAAGAGCAGCACGAGCTTTCAGGGCTGGCACCTTCCTTGTGGCACAAGGAGCTGGACGTTTGACTTTTCAGAAAAATGCTATACCGAGAACGGACACCGAGAGGTGTACCGATCCTGGGCAAGCACAGATCCCGTATGCTGTTGTGCCTGTGCATAGGCTGCACGGGGACAGTGAAGAGCAGCACGAGCTTTCAGGGCTGGCACCTTCCTTGTGGCACAAGGAGCCGGACGTTTGCCTTTTCGGAAGAGCCTCTGCCGAGAACGAACACCGTGAGGTGTACCGATCCTGGGCAAGCACAGATCCCGTATGCTGTTGTGCCTGTGCATAGGCTGCACGGGGACAGTGAAGAGCAGCACGAGCTTTCAGGGCTGGCACCTTCCTTGTGGCACAAGGAGCCGGACGTTTGCCTTTTCAGAAAAATGCTATACCGAGAACGGACACCGTGAGGTGTACCGATCCTGGGCAAGCACAGATCCCGTATGCTGTTGTGCCTGTGCATAGGCTGCACGGGGACAGTGAAGAGCAGCACGAGCTTTCAGGGCTGGCACCTTCCTTGTGGCACAAGGAGCCGGACGTTTGCCTTTTCGGAAGAGCCTCTGCCGAGAACGAACACCGTGAGGTGTACCGATCCTGGGCAAGCACAGATCCCGTATGCTGTTGTGCCTGTGCATAGGCTGCACGGGGACAGTGAAGAGCAGCACGAGCTTTCAGGGCTGGCACCTTCCTTGTGGCACAAGGAGCCGGACGTTTGCCTTTTCAGAAAAATGCTATACCGAGAACGGACACCGAGAGGTGTACCGATCCTGGGCAAGCACAGATCCCGTATGCTGTTGTGCCTGTGCATAGGCTGCACGGGGACAGTGAAGAGCAGCACGAGCTTTCAGGGCTGGCACCTTCCTTGTGGGACAAGGAGCCGGACATTTGCCTTTTCGGAAGAGCCTCTGCCGAGAACGAACACCGTGAGGTGTACCGTTCCTGGGCAACCACAGATCCCCAATGCAGTTATGACTGTGCATAGGCTGCACGGGGACAGTGAAGAGCAGCACGAGCTTTCAGGGCTGGCACCTTCCTTGTGGGACAAGGAGCCGGACCTTTGCCTTTTCGGAATAGCCTCTGCCGAGAACGAACACCGTGAGGTGTACCGTTCCTGGGCAAGCACAGATCCCCAATGCTGTTGTGCCTGTGCATAGGCTGCACGGGGACAGTGAAGAGCAGCAAGAGCTTTCAGGGCTGGCACCTTCATTGTGGCACAAGGAGCCGGACGTTTGCCTTTTCAGAAAAATGCTATGCCGAGAACGGACACCGAGAGGTGTACCGTTCCTGGGCAACCACAGATCCCCAATGCTGTTATGCCTGTGCATAGGCTGCATGGGGACAGTGAAGAGCAGCACGAGCTTTCAGGGCTGGCACCTTCCTTGTGGGACAAGGAGCCGGACGTTTCCCTTTTCGGAAAAAGGCTCTGCGGATAACGAACACCGTGAGGTGTACCGTTCCTGGGCAAGCACAGATCCCCAGTGCTGTTGTGCCTGTGCATAGGCTGCACGGGGACAGTGAAGAGCAGCACGAGCTTTCAGGGCTGGCACCTTCCTTGTGGGACAAGGAGCCGGACGTTTGCCTTTTCAGAAAAATGCTATGCCGAGAACGGACACCGTGAGGTGTACCGTTCCTGGGCAGGCACAGATCCCCAGTGCTGTTGTGCCTGTGCATAGGCTGCACGGGGACAGTGAAGAGCAGCACGAGCTTTCAGGGCTGGCACCTTCCTTGTGGGACAAGGAGCCGGACGTTTGCCTTTTCAGAAAAATGCTATGCCGAGAACGGACACCGTGAGGTGTACCGTTCCTGGGCAGGCACAGATCCCCAGTGCTGTTGTGCCTGTGCATAGGCTGCACGGGGACAGTGAAGAGCAGCACGAGCTTTCAGGGCTGGCACCTTCCTTGTGGGACAAGGAGCCGGACGTTTGCCTTTTCAGAAAAATGCTATGCCGAGAACGGACACCGTGATGTGTACCAATCCTGGGCAAGCACAGATCCCGTATGCTGTTGTGCCTGTGCATAGGCTGCACGGGGACAGTGAAGAGCAGCACGAGCTTTCAGGGCTGGCACCTTCCTTGTGGCACAAGGAGCCGGACGTTTGCCTTTTCGGAAGAGCCTCTGCCGAGAACGAACACCGTGAGGTGTACCGTTCCTGGGCAAGCACAGATCCCCAGTGCTGTTGTGCCTGTGCATAGGCTGCACGGGGACAGTGAAGAGCAGCACGAGCTTTCAGGGCTGGCACCTTCCTTGTGGGACAAGGAGCCGGACGTTTGCCTTTTCAGAAAAATGCTATACCGAGAACGGACACCGAGAGGTGTACCGATCCTGGGCAAGCACAGATCCCCAATGCTGTTGTGCCTGTGCATAGGCTGCACGGGGACAGTGAAGAGCAGCACGAGCTTTCAGGGCTGGCACCTTCCTTGTGGGACAAGGAGCCGGACCTTTGCCTTTTCAGAAAAATGCTATACCGAGAACGGACACCGTGAGGTGTACCGATCCTGGGCAACCACAGATCCCCAGTGCTGTTGTGCCTGTGCATAGGCTGCACGGGGACAGTGAAGAGCAGCACGAGCTTTCAGGGCTGGCACCTTCCTTGTGGCACAAGGAGCCGGACGTTTGCCTTTTCAGAAAAATGCTATACCGAGAACGGACACCGAGAGGTGTACCGTTCCTGGGCAAGCACAGATCCCCAATGCTGTTGTGCCTGTGCATAGGCTGCACGGGGACAGTGAAGAGCAGCACGAGCTTTCAGGGCTGGCACCTTCCTTGTGGCACAAGGAGCCGGACGTTTGCCTTTTTAAAAAAAATGCTATGCCGAGAACGGACACCGAGAGGTGTACCATTCCTGGGCAAGCACAGATCCCGTATGCTGTTGTGCCTGTGCATAGGCTGCACGGGGACAGTGAAGAGCAGCACGAGCTTTCAGGGCTGGCAACTTCCTTGTGGGACAAGGAGCCGGATCTTTGCCTTTTCGGAAGAGCCTCTGCCGAGAACGAACACCGTGAGGTGTACCGTTCCTGGGCAAGCACAGATCCCCAGTGCTGTTGTGCCTGTGCATAGGCTGCACGGGGACAGTGAAGAGCAGCACGAGCTTTCAGGGCTGGCACCTTCCTTGTGGCACAAGGAGCCGGACGTTTGCCTTTTCGGAAGAGCCTCTGCCGAGAACGGACACCGAGAGGTGTACCGATCCTGGGCAAGCACAGATCCCGTATGCTGTTGTGCCTGTGCATAGGCTGCACGGGGACAGTGAAGAGCAGCACGAGCTTTCAGGGCTGGCACCTTCCTTGTGGCACAAGGAGCCGGACGTTTGCCTTTTCAGAAAAATGCTATACCGAGAACGGACACCGAGAGGTGTACCGATCCTGGGCAACCACAGATCCCCAATGCTGTTGTGCCTGTGCATAGGCTGCACGGGGACAGTGAAGAGCAGCACGAGCTTTCAGGGCTGGCACCTTCCTTGTGGGACAAGGAGCCGGACGTTTGCCTTTTCAGAAAAATGCTATACCGAGAACGGACACCGAGAGGTGTACCGATCCTGGGCAAGCACAGATCCCGTATGCTGTTGTGCCTGTGCATAGGCTGCACGGGGACAGTGAAGAGCAGCACGAGCTTTCAGGGCTGGCACCTTCCTTGTGGGACAAGGTGCCGGACCTTTGCCTTTTCGGAAGAGCCTCTGCCGAGAACGAACACCGTGAGGTGTACCGTTCCTGGGCAAGCACAGATCCCCAGTGCTGTTGTGCCTGTGCATAGGCTGCACGGGGACAGTGAAGAGCAGCACGAGCTTTCAGGGCTGGCACCTTCCTTGTGGCACAAGGAGCCGGACGTTTGCATTTTCGGAAAGAGGCTCTGCTGACAACGAACACCGTGAGGTGTACCGTTCCTGGGCAAGCACAGATCCCCAATGCTGTTGTGCCTGTGCATAGGCTGCACGGGGACAGTGAAGAGCAGCACGAGCTTTCAGGGCTGGCACCTTCCTTGTGGGACAAGGAGCCGGACGTTTGCCTTTTCGGAAGAGGCTCTGCTGACAACGAACACCGTGAGGTGTACCGTTCCTGGGCAAGCACAGATACCGTGTACTGTTGTGCCTGTGCATAGGCTGCACGGGGACAGTGAAGAGCAGCACGAGCTTTCAGGGCTGGCACCTTCCTTGTGGCACAAGGAGCCGGACGTTTGCCTTTTCAGAAAAATGCTATACCGAGAACGGACACCGAGAGGTGTACCGATCCTGGGCAAGCACAGATCCCCAACGCTGTTGTGCCTGTGCATAGGCTGCACGGGGACAGTGAAGAGCAGCACGAGATTTCAGGGCTGGCACCTTCCTTGTGGGACAAGAACCCGGACGTTTGCCTTTTCGGAAGAGGCTCTGCGGAGAACGAACACCGTGAGGTGTACCGTTCCTGGGCAAGCACAGATCCCCAATGCAGTTATGCCTGTGCATAGGCTGCACGGGGACAGTGAAGAGCAGCACGAGCTTTCAGGGCTGGCACCTTCCTTGTGGGACAAGGAGCCGGACGTTTGCCTTTTCAGAAAAATGCTATGCCGAGAACGGACACCGTGAGGTGTACCGTTCCTGGGCAGGCACAGATCCCCAGTGCTGTTGTGCCTGTGCATAGGCTGCACGGGGACAGTGAAGAGCAGCACGAGCTTTCAGGGCTGGCACCTTCCTTGTGGGACAAGGAGCCGGACGTTTGCCTTTTCGGAAGAGCCTCTGCTGACAACGAACACCGTGAGGTGTACCGTTCCTGGGCAAGCACCGATCCCGTGTGCTGTTGTGCCTGTGCATAGGCTGCACGGGGACAGTGAAGAGCAGCACGAGCTTTCAGGGCTGGCACCTTCCTTGTGGGACAAGGAGCCGGACGTTTGCCTTTTCGGAAGAGCCTCTGCCGAGAACGAACACCGTGAGGTGTACCGTTCCTGGGCAAGCACAGATCCCCAGTGCTGTTGTGCCTGTGCATAGGCTGCACGGGGACAGTGAAGAGCAGCACGAGCTTTCAGGGCTGGCACCTTCCTTGTGGGACAAGGAGCCGGACGTTTGCCTTTTCGGAAAGAGGCTCTGCTGACAACGAACACCGTGAGGTGTACCGTTCCTGGGCAAGCACAGATCCCCAATGCTGTTGTGCCTGTGCATAGGCTGCACGGGGACAGTGAAGAGCAGCACGAGCTTTCAGGGCTGGCACCTTCCTTGTGGCACAAGGAGCCGGACGTTTGCCTTTTCAGAAAAATGCTATACCGAGAACGGACACCGAGAGGTGTACCGTTCCTGGGCAAGCACAGATCCCCAGTGCTGTTGTGCCTGAGCATAGGCTGCACGGGGACAGTGAAGAGCAGCACGAGCTTTCAGGGCTGGCACCTTCCTTGTGGCACAAGGAGCCGGACGTTTGCCTTTTCGGAAGAGCCTCTGCCGAGAACGGACACCGAGAGGTGTACCGATCCTGGGCAAGCACAGATCCCCAATGCTGTTGTGCCTGTGCATAGGCTGCACGGGGACAGTGAAGAGCAGCACGAGCTTTCAGGGCTGGCACCTTCCTTGTGGGACAAGGAGCCGGACGTTTGCCTTTTCAGAAAAATGCTATACCGAGAACGGACACCGAGAGGTGTACCGATCCTGGGCAAGCACAGATCCCGTATGCTGTTGTGCCTGTGCATAGGCTGCACGGGGACAGTGAAGAGCAGCACGAGCTTTCAGGGCTGGCACCTTCCTTGTGGGACAAGAAGCCGGACGTTTGCCTTTTCGGAAGAGGCTCTGCGGAGAACGAACACCGTGAGGTGTACCGTTCCTGGGCAAGCACAGATCCCCAATGCAGTTATGCCTGTGCATAGGCTGCACGGGGACAGTGAAGAGCAGCACGAGCTTTCAGGGCTGGCACCTTCCTTGTGGCACAAGGAGCCGGACGTTTGCCTTTTCAGAAAAATGCTATACCGAGAACGGACACCGTGAGGTGTACCGATCCTGGGCAAGCACAGATCCCGTATGCTGTTGTGCCTGTGCATAGGCTGCACGGGGACAGTGAAGAGCAGCACGAGCTTTCAGGGCTGGCACCTTCCTTGTGGGACAAGGAGCCGGACCTTTGCCTTTTCGGAAGAGCCTCTGCCGAGAACGAACACCGTGAGGTGTACCGTTCCTGGGCAAGCACAGATCCCCAGTGCTGTTGTGCCTGTGCATAGGCTGCACGGGGACAGTGAAGAGCAGCACGAGCTTTCAGGGCTGGCACCTTCCTTGTGGCACAAGGAGCCGGACGTTTGCCTTTTCAGAAAAATGCTATACCGAGAACGGACACCGAGAGGTGTACCGATCCTGGGCAAGCACAGATCCCCAACGCTGTTGTGCCTGTGCATAGGCTGCACGGGGACAGTGAAGAGCAGCACGAGATTTCAGGGCTGGCACCTTCCTTGTGGGACAAGGAGCCGGACGTTTGCCTTTTCGGAAGAGGCTCTGCGGAGAACGAACACCGTGAGGTGTACCGTTCCTGGGCAACCACAGATCCCCAATGCAGTTATGCCTGTGCATAGGCTGCACGGGGACAGTGAAGAGCAGCACGAGCTTTCAGGGCTGGCACCTTCCTTGTGGGACAAGGAGCCGGACGTTTGCCTTTTCAGAAAAATGCTATGCCGAGAACGGACACCGTGAGGTGTACCGTTCCTGGGCAGGCACAGATCCCCAGTGCTGTTGTGCCTGTGCATAGGCTGCACGGGGACAGTGAAGAGCAGCACGAGCTTTCAGGGCTGGCACCTTCCTTGTGGCACAAGGAGCCGGACGTTTGCCTTTTCAGAAAAATGCTATACCGAGAACGGACACCGTGAGGTGTACCGATCCTGGGCAAGCACAGATCCCGTATGCTGTTGTGCCTGTGCATAGGCTGCACGGGGACAGTGAAGAGCAGCATGAGCTTTCAGGGCTGGCACCTTCATTGTGGCACAAGGAGCCGGACGTTTGACTTTTCGGAAGAGGCTCTGCGGAGAACGAACACCGAGAGGTGTACCGATCCTGGGCAAGCACAGATCCCCAATGCTGTTGTGCCTGTGCATAGGCTGCACGGGGACAGTGAAGAGCAGCACGAGCTTTCAGGGCTGGCACCTTCCTTGTGGGACAAGGAGCCGGACGTTTGCCTTTTCAGAAAAATGCTATGCCGAGAACGGACACCGTGAGGTGTACCGTTCCTGGGCAGGCACAGATCCCCAGTGCTGTTGTGCCTGTGCATAGGCTGCACGGGGACAGTGAAGAGCAGCACGAGCTTTCAGGGCTGGCACCTTCCTTGTGGCACAAGGAGCCGGACGTTTGCCTTTTCAGAAAAATGCTATGCCGAGAACGGACACCGTGAGGTGTACCGTTCCTGGGCAGGCACAGATCCCGTATGCTGTTGTGCCTGTGCATAGGCTGCACGGGGACAGTGAAGAGCAGCACGAGCTTTCAGGGCTGGCACCTTCCTTGTGGGACAAGGAGCCGGACGTTTGCCTTTTCGGAAGAGCCTCTGCTGACAACGAACACCGTGAGGTGTACCGTTCCTGGGCAAGCACCGATCCCGTGTGCTGTTGTGCCTGTGCATAGGCTGCACGGGGACAGTGAAGAGCAGCACGAGCTTTCAGGGCTGGCACCTTCCTTGTGGGACAAGGAGCCGGACGTTTGCCTTTTCGGAAGAGCCTCTGCCGAGAACGAACACCGTGAGGTGTACCGTTCCTGGGCAAGCACAGATCCCGTATGCTGTTGTGCCTGTGCATAGGCTGCACGGGGACAGTGAAGAGCAGCACGAGCTTTCAGGGCTGGCACCTTCCTTGTGGGACAAGGAGCCGGACGTTTGCCTTTTCGGAAAGAGGCTCTGCTGACAACGAACACCGTGAGGTGTACCGTTCCTGGGCAAGCACAGATCCCCAATGCTGTTGTGCCTGTGCATAGGCTGCACGGGGACAGTGAAGAGCAGCACGAGCTTTCAGGGCTGGCACCTTCCTTGTGGCACAAGGAGCCGGACGTTTGCCTTTTCAGAAAAATGCTATACCGAGAACGGACACCGAGAGGTGTACCGTTCCTGGGCAAGCACAGATCCCCAGTGCTGTTGTGCCTGTGCATAGGCTGCACGGGGACAGTGAAGAGCAGCACGAGCTTTCAGGGCTGGCACCTTCCTTGTGGCACAAGGAGCCGGACGTTTGCCTTTTCAGAAAAATGCTATGCCGAGAACGGACACCGTGAGGTGTACCGTTCCTGGGCAGGCACAGATCCCCAGTGCTGTTGTGCCTGTGCATAGGCTGCACGGGGACAGTGAAGAGCAGCACGAGCTTTCAGGGCTGGCACCTTCCTTGTGGGACAAGGAGCCGGACGTTTGCCTTTTCGGAAGAGCCTCTGCTGACAACGAACACCGTGAGGTGTACCGTTCCTGGGCAAGCACCGATCCCGTGTGCTGTTGTGCCTGTGCATAGGCTGCACGGGGACAGTGAAGAGCAGCACGAGCTTTCAGGGCTGGCACCTTCCTTGTGGGACAAGGAGCCGGACGTTTGCCTTTTCGGAAGAGCCTCTGCCGAGAACGAACACCGTGAGGTGTACCGTTCCTGGGCAAGCACAGATCCCCAGTGCTGTTGTGCCTGTGCATAGGCTGCACGGGGACAGTGAAGAGCAGCACGAGCTTTCAGGGCTGGCACCTTCCTTGTGGGACAAGGAGCCGGACGTTTGCCTTTTCGGAAAGAGGCTCTGCTGACAACGAACACCGTGAGGTGTACCGTTCCTGGGCAAGCACAGATCCCCAATGCTGTTGTGCCTGTGCATAGGCTGCACGGGGACAGTGAAGAGCAGCACGAGCTTTCAGGGCTGGCACCTTCCTTGTGGCACAAGGAGCCGGACGTTTGCCTTTTCGGAAGAGCCTCTGCCGAGAACGGACACCGAGAGGTGTACCGATCCTGGGCAAGCACAGATCCCCAATGCTGTTGTGCCTGTGCATAGGCTGCACGGGGACAGTGAAGAGCAGCACGAGCTTTCAGGGCTGGCACCTTCCTTGTGGGACAAGGAGCCGGACGTTTGCCTTTTCAGAAAAATGCTATACCGAGAACGGACACCGAGAGGTGTACCGATCCTGGGCAAGCACAGATCCCGTATGCTGTTGTGCCTGTGCATAGGCTGCACGGGGACAGTGAAGAGCAGCACGAGCTTTCAGGGCTGGCACCTTCCTTGTGGGACAAGAAGCCGGACGTTTGCCTTTTCGGAAGAGGCTCTGCGGAGAACGAACACCGTGAGGTGTACCGTTCCTGGGCAAGCACAGATCCCCAATGCAGTTATGCCTGTGCATAGGCTGCACGGGGACAGTGAAGAGCAGCACGAGCTTTCAGGGCTGGCACCTTCCTTGTGGCACAAGGAGCCGGACGTTTGCCTTTTCAGAAAAATGCTATACCGAGAACGGACACCGTGAGGTGTACCGATCCTGGGCAAGCACAGATCCCGTATGCTGTTGTGCCTGTGCATAGGCTGCACGGGGACAGTGAAGAGCAGCACGAGCTTTCAGGGCTGGCACCTTCCTTGTGGGACAAGGAGGCGGACGTTTGCCTTTTCGGAAGAGGCTCTGCTGACAACGAACACCGTGAGGTGTACCGTTCCTGGGCAAGCACCGATCCCGTGTGCTGTTGTGCCTGTGCATAGGCTGCACGGGGACAGTGAAGAGCAGCACGAGCTTTCAGGGCTGGCACCTTCCTTGTGGGACAAGGAGCCGGACGTTTGCCTTTTCGGAAGAGCCTCTGCCGAGAACGAACACCGTGAGGTGTACCGTTCCTGGGCAAGCACAGATCCCCAGTGCTGTTGTGCCTGTGCATAGGCTGCACGGGGACAGTGAAGAGCAGCACGAGCTTTCAGGGCTGGCACCTTCCTTGTGGGACAAGGAGCCGGACGTTTGCCTTTTCAGAACAATGCTATACCGAGAACGGACACCGAGAGGTGTACCGATCCTGGGCAAGCACAGATCCCCAACGCTGTTGTGCCTGTGCATAGGCTGCACGGGGACAGTGAAGAGCAGCACGAGATTTCAGGGCTGGCACCTTCCTTGTGGGACAAGGAGCCGGACGTTTGCCTTTTCGGAAGAGGCTCTGCGGAGAACGAACACCGTGAGGTGTACCGTTCCTGGGCAACCACAGATCCCCAATGCAGTTATGCCTGTGCATAGGCTGCACGGGGACAGTGAAGAGCAGCACGAGCTTTCAGGGCTGGCACCTTCCTTGTGGGACAAGGAGCCGGACGTTTGCCTTTTCAGAAAAATGCTATGCCGAGAACGGACACCGTGAGGTGTACCGTTCCTGGGCAGGCACAGATCCCCAGTGCTGTTGTGCCTGTGCATAGGCTGCACGGGGACAGTGAAGAGCAGCACGAGCTTTCAGGGCTGGCACCTTCCTTGTGGCACAAGGAGCCGGACGTTTGCCTTTTCAGAAAAATGCTATACCGAGAACGGACACCGTGAGGTGTACCGATCCTGGGCAAGCACAGATCCCGTATGCTGTTGTGCCTGTGCATAGGCTGCACGGGGACAGTGAAGAGCAGCATGAGCTTTCAGGGCTGGCACCTTCATTGTGGCACAAGGAGCCGGACGTTTGACTTTTCGGAAGAGGCTCTGCGGAGAACGAACACCGAGAGGTGTACCGATCCTGGGCAAGCACAGATCCCCAATGCTGTTGTGCCTGTGCATAGGCTGCACGGGGACAGTGAAGAGCAGCACGAGCTTTCAGGGCTGGCACCTTCCTTGTGGGACAAGGAGCCGGACGTTTGCCTTTTCAGAAAAATGCTATGCCGAGAACGGACACCGTGAGGTGTACCGTTCCTGGGCAGGCACAGATCCCCAGTGCTGTTGTGCCTGTGCATAGGCTGCACGGGGACAGTGAAGAGCAGCACGAGCTTTCAGGGCTGGCACCTTCCTTGTGGCACAAGGAGCCGGACGTTTGCCTTTTCAGAAAAATGCTATGCCGAGAACGGACACCGTGAGGTGTACCGTTCCTGGGCAGGCACAGATCCCGTATGCTGTTGTGCCTGTGCATAGGCTGCACGGGGACAGTGAAGAGCAGCACGAGCTTTCAGGGCTGGCACCTTCCTTGTGGGACAAGGAGCCGGACGTTTGCCTTTTCGGAAGAGCCTCTGCTGACAACGAACACCGTGAGGTGTACCGTTCCTGGGCAAGCACCGATCCCGTGTGCTGTTGTGCCTGTGCATAGGCTGCACGGGGACAGTGAAGAGCAGCACGAGCTTTCAGGGCTGGCACCTTCCTTGTGGGACAAGGAGCCGGACGTTTGCCTTTTCGGAAGAGCCTCTGCCGAGAACGAACACCGTGAGGTGTACCGTTCCTGGGCAAGCACAGATCCCGTATGCTGTTGTGCCTGTGCATAGGCTGCACGGGGACAGTGAAGAGCAGCACGAGCTTTCAGGGCTGGCACCTTCCTTGTGGGACAAGGAGCCGGACGTTTGCCTTTTCGGAAAGAGGCTCTGCTGACAACGAACACCGTGAGGTGTACCGTTCCTGGGCAAGCACAGATCCCCAATGCTGTTGTGCCTGTGCATAGGCTGCACGGGGACAGTGAAGAGCAGCACGAGCTTTCAGGGCTGGCACCTTCCTTGTGGCACAAGGAGCCGGACGTTTGCCTTTTCAGAAAAATGCTATACCGAGAACGGACACCGAGAGGTGTACCGTTCCTGGGCAAGCACAGATCCCCAGTGCTGTTGTGCCTGTGCATAGGCTGCACGGGGACAGTGAAGAGCAGCACGAGCTTTCAGGGCTGGCACCTTCCTTGTGGCACAAGGAGCCGGACGTTTGCCTTTTCAGAAAAATGCTATACCGAGAACGGACACCGAGAGGTGTACCGATCCTGGGCAAGCACAGATCCCCAATGCTGTTGTGCCTGTGCATAGGCTGCACGGGGACAGTGAAGAGCAGCACGAGCTTTCAGGGCTGGCACCTTCCTTGTGGCACAAGGAGCCGGACGTTTGCCTTTTCAGAAAAATGCTATACCGAGAACGGACACCGAGAGGTGTACCGATCCTGGGCAAGCACAGATCCCCAACGCTGTTGTGCCTGTGCATAGGCTGCACGGGGACAGTGAAGAGCAGCACGAGATTTCAGGGCTGGCACCTTCCTTGTGGGACAAGAAGCCGGACGTTTGCCTTTTCGGAAGAGGCTCTGCGGAGAACGAACACCGTGAGGTGTACCGTTCCTGGGCAACCACAGATCCCCAATGCAGTTATGCCTGTGCATAGGCTGCACGGGGACAGTGAAGAGCAGCACGAGCTTTCAGGGCTGGCACCTTCCTTGTGGGACAAGGAGCCGGACGTTTGCATTTTCGGAAAGAGGCTCTGCGGAGAACGAACACCGTGAGGTGTACCGTTCCTGGGCAAGCACAGATCCCCAGTGCTGTTGTGCCTGTGCATAGGCTGCACGGGCACAGTGAAGAGCAGCACGAGCTTTCAGGGCTGGCACCTTCCTTGTGGCACAAGGAGCCGGACGTTTGCCTTTTCAGAAAAATGCTATACCGAGAACGGACACCGTGAGGTGTACCGATCCTGGGCAAGCACAGATCCCGTATGCTGTTGTGCCTGTGCATAGGCTGCACGGGGACAGTGAAGAGCAGCACGAGCTTTCAGGGCTGGCACCTTCCTTGTGGGACAAGGAGCCGGACGTTTGACTTTTCGGAAGAGGCTCTGCGGAGAACGAACACCGTGAGGTGTACCGATCCTGGGCAAGCACAGATCCCCAATGCTGTTGTGCCTGTGCATAGGCTGCACGGGGACAGTGAAGAGCAGCACGAGCTTTCAGGGCTGGCACCTTCCTTGTGGGACAAGGAGCCGGACGTTTGCCTTTTCAGAAAAATGCTATGCCGAGAACGGACACCGTGAGGTGTACCGTTCCTGGGCAGGCACAGATCCCCAGTGCTGTTGTGCCTGTGCATAGGCTGCACGGGGACAGTGAAGAGCAGCACGAGCTTTCAGGGCTGGCACCTTCCTTGTGGCACAAGGAGCCGGACGTTTGCCTTTTCAGAAAAATGCTATACCGAGAACGGACACCGTGAGGTGTACCGATCCTGGGCAAGCTCAGATCCCGTATGCTGTTGTGCCTGTGCATAGGCTGCACGGGGACAGTGAAGAGCAGCACGAGCTTTCAGGGCTGGCACCTTCATTGTGGCACAAGGAGCCGGACGTTTGCCTTTTCGGAAGAGGCTCTGCGGAGAACGAACACCGAGAGGTGTACCGATCCTGGGCAAGCACAGATCCCCAATGCTGTTGTGCCTGTGCATAGGCTGCACGGGGACAGTGAAGAGCAGCACGAGCTTTCAGGGCTGGCACCTTCCTTGTGGCACAAGGAGCCGGACGTTTGCCTTTTCAGAAAAATGCTATACCGAGAACGGACACCGAGAGGTGTACCGATCCTGGGCAAGCACAGATCCCGTATGCTGTTGTGCCTGTGCATAGGCTGCACGGGGACAGTGAAGAGCAGCAAGAGCTTTCAGGGCTGGCACCTTCCTTGTGGGACAAGGAGCCGGACGTTTGCCTTTTCAGAAAAATGCTATACCGAGAACGGACACCGAGAGGTGTACCGATCCTGGGCAAGCACAGATCCCCAACGCTGTTGTGCCTGTGCATAGGCTGCACGGGGACAGTGAAGAGCAGCACGAGCTTTCAGGGCTGGCACCTTCCTTGTGGGACAAGAAGCCGGACGTTTGCCTTTTCGGAAGAGGCTCTGCGGAGAACGAACACCGTGAGGTGTACCGTTCCTGGGCAACCACAGATCCCCAATGCAGTTATGCCTGTGCATAGGCTGCACGGGGACAGTGAAGAGCAGCACGAGCTTTCAGGGCTGGCACCTTCCTTGTGGGACAAGGAGCCGGACCTTTGCCTTTTCGGAAGAGCCTCTGCCGAGAACGAACACCGTGAGGTGTACCGTTCCTGGGCAAGCACAGATCCCGTATGCTGTTGTGCCTGTGCATAGGCTGCACGGGGACAGTGAAGAGCAGCACGAGCTTTCAGGGCTGGCACCTTCCTTGTGGCACAAGGAGCCGGACGTTTGCATTTTCGGAAAGAGGCTCTGCGGAGAACGAACACCGTGAGGTGTACCGTTCCTGGGCAAGCACAGATCCCCAGTGCTGTTGTGCCTGTGCATAGGCTGCACGGGCACAGTGAAGAGCAGCACGAGCTTTCAGGGCTGGCACCTTCCTTGTGGCACAAGGAGCCGGACGTTTGCCTTTTCAGAAAAATGCTATACCGAGAACGGACACCGTGAGGTGTACCGATCCTGGGCAAGCACAGATCCCGTATGCTGTTGTGCCTGTGCATAGGCTGCACGGGGACAGTGAAGAGCAGCACGAGCTTTCAGGGCTGGCACCTTCCTTGTGGGACAAGAAGCCGGACGTTTGACTTTTCGGAAGAGGCTCTGCGGAGAACGAACACCGTGAGGTGTACCGTTCCTGGGCAACCACAGATCCCCAATGCAGTTATGCCTGTGCATAGGCTGCACGGGGACAGTGAAGAGCAGCACGAGCTTTCAGGGCTGGCACCTTCCTTGTGGCACAAGGAGCCGGACGTTTGCCTTTTCAGAAAAATGCTATACCGAGAACGGACACCGAGAGGTGTACCGATCCTGGGCAAGCACAGATCCCGTATGCTGTTGTGCCTGTGCATAGGCTGCACGGGGACAGTGAAGAGCAGCACGAGCTTTCAGGGCTGGCACCTTCCTTGTGGGACAAGGAGCCGGACGTTTGCCTTTTCGGAAGAGCCTCTGCCGAGAACGAACACCGTGAGGTGTACCGATCCTGGGCAAGCACAGATCCCCAATGCTGTTGTGCCTGTGCATAGGCTGCACGGGGACAGTGAAGAGCAGCACGAGCTTTCAGGGCTGGCACCTTCCTTGTGGGACAAGGAGCCGGACGTTTGCATTTTCGGAAAGAGGCTCTGCGGAGAACGAACACCGTGAGGTGTACCGTTCCTGGGCAAGCACAGATCCCCAGTGCTGTTGTGCCTGTGCATAGGCTGCACGGGGACAGTGAAGAGCAGCACGAGCTTTCAGGGCTGGCACCTTCCTTGTGGGACAAGGAGCCGGACGTTTGCCTTTTCAGAAAAATGCTATGCCGAGAACGGACACCGTGAGGTGTACCGTTCCTGGGCAAGCACAGATCCCCAGTGCTGTTGTGCCTGTGCATAGGCTGCACGGGGACAGTGAAGAGCAGCACGAGCTTTCAGGGCTGGCACCTTCCTTGTGGGACAAGGAGCCGGACGTTTGCATTTTCGGAAAGAGGCTCTGCGGAGAACGAACACCGTGAGGTGTACCGTTCCTGGGCAAGCACAGATCCCCAGTGCTGTTGTGCCTGTGCATAGGCTGCACGGGGACAGTGAAGAGCAGCACGAGCTTTCAGGGCTGGCACCTTCCTTGTGGGACAAGGAGCCGGACGTTTGCCTTTTCAGAAAAATGCTATGCCGAGAACGGACACCGTGAGGTGTACCGTTCCTGGGCAAGCACAGATCCCCAGTGCTGTTGTGCCTGTGCATAGGCTGCACGGGGACAGTGAAGAGCAGCACGAGCTTTCAGGGCTGGCACCTTCCTTGTGGCACAAGGAGCCGGACGTTTGCCTTTTCAGAAAAATGCTATACCGAGAACGGACACCGTGAGGTGTACCGATCCTGGGCAAGCACAGATCCCGTATGCTGTTGTGCCTGTGCATAGGCTGCACGGGGACAGTGAAGAGCAGCACGAGCTTTCAGGGCTGGCACCTTCCTTGTGGGACAAGGAGCCGGACCTTTGCCTTTTCGGAAGAGGCTCTGCGGAGAACGAACACCGAGAGGTGTACCGATCCTGGGCAAGCACAGATCCCCAATGCTGTTGTGCCTGTGCATAGGCTGCACGGGGACAGTGAAGAGCAGCACGAGCTTTCAGGGCTGGCACCTTCCTTGTGGCACAAGGAGCCGGACGTTTGCCTTTTCAGAAAAATGCTATACCGAGAACGGACACCGAGAGGTGTACCGATCCTGGGCAAGCACAGATCCCCAATGCTGTTGTGCCTGTGCATAGGCTGCACGGGGACAGTGAAGAGCAGCAAGAGCTTTCAGGGCTGGCACCTTCCTTGTGGGACAAGGAGCCGGACGTTTGCCTTTTCAGAAAAATGCTATACCGAGAACGGACACCGAGAGGTGTACCGATCCTGGGCAAGCACAGATCCCCAACGCTGTTGTGCCTGTGCATAGGCTGCACGGGGACAGTGAAGAGCAGCACGAGCTTTCAGGGCTGGCACCTTCCTTGTGGGACAAGAAGCCGGACGTTTGCCTTTTTGGAAGAGCCTCTGCCGAGAACGGACACCGAGAGGTGTACCGTTCCTGGGCAACCACAGATCCCGTATGCTGTTGTGCCTGTGCATAGGCTGCACGGGGACAGTGAAGAGCAGCACGAGCTTTCAGGGCTGGCACCTTCCTTGTGGGACAAGGAGGCGGACGTTTGCCTTTTCGGAAGAGGCTCTGCTGACAACGAACACCGTGAGGTGTACCGTTCCTGGGCAAGCACCGATCCCGTGTGCTGTTGTGCCTGTGCATAGGCTGCACGGGGACAGTGAAGAGCAGCACGAGCTTTCAGGGCTGGCACCTTCCTTGTGGGACAAGGAGCCGGACGTTTGCCTTTTCGGAAGAGCCTCTGCCGAGAACGAACACCGTGAGGTGTACCGTTCCTGGGCAAGCACAGATCCCCAGTGCTGTTGTGCCTGTGCATAGGCTGCACGGGGACAGTGAAGAGCAGCACGAGCTTTCAGGGCTGGCACCTTCCTTGTGGGACAAGGAGCCGGACGTTTGCCTTTTCAGAACAATGCTATACCGAGAACGGACACCGAGAGGTGTACCGATCCTGGGCAAGCACAGATCCCCAACGCTGTTGTGCCTGTGCATAGGCTGCACGGGGACAGTGAAGAGCAGCACGAGATTTCAGGGCTGGCACCTTCCTTGTGGGACAAGGAGCCGGACGTTTGCCTTTTCGGAAGAGGCTCTGCGGAGAACGAACACCGTGAGGTGTACCGTTCCTGGGCAACCACAGATCCCCAATGCAGTTATGCCTGTGCATAGGCTGCACGGGGACAGTGAAGAGCAGCACGAGCTTTCAGGGCTGGCACCTTCCTTGTGGGACAAGGAGCCGGACGTTTGCCTTTTCAGAAAAATGCTATGCCGAGAACGGACACCGTGAGGTGTACCGTTCCTGGGCAGGCACAGATCCCCAGTGCTGTTGTGCCTGTGCATAGGCTGCACGGGGACAGTGAAGAGCAGCACGAGCTTTCAGGGCTGGCACCTTCCTTGTGGCACAAGGAGCCGGACGTTTGCCTTTTCAGAAAAATGCTATACCGAGAACGGACACCGTGAGGTGTACCGATCCTGGGCAAGCACAGATCCCGTATGCTGTTGTGCCTGTGCATAGGCTGCACGGGGACAGTGAAGAGCAGCATGAGCTTTCAGGGCTGGCACCTTCATTGTGGCACAAGGAGCCGGACGTTTGACTTTTCGGAAGAGGCTCTGCGGAGAACGAACACCGAGAGGTGTACCGATCCTGGGCAAGCACAGATCCCCAATGCTGTTGTGCCTGTGCATAGGCTGCACGGGGACAGTGAAGAGCAGCACGAGCTTTCAGGGCTGGCACCTTCCTTGTGGGACAAGGAGCCGGACGTTTGCCTTTTCAGAAAAATGCTATGCCGAGAACGGACACCGTGAGGTGTACCGTTCCTGGGCAGGCACAGATCCCCAGTGCTGTTGTGCCTGTGCATAGGCTGCACGGGGACAGTGAAGAGCAGCACGAGCTTTCAGGGCTGGCACCTTCCTTGTGGCACAAGGAGCCGGACGTTTGCCTTTTCAGAAAAATGCTATGCCGAGAACGGACACCGTGAGGTGTACCGTTCCTGGGCAGGCACAGATCCCGTATGCTGTTGTGCCTGTGCATAGGCTGCACGGGGACAGTGAAGAGCAGCACGAGCTTTCAGGGCTGGCACCTTCCTTGTGGGACAAGGAGCCGGACGTTTGCCTTTTCGGAAGAGCCTCTGCTGACAACGAACACCGTGAGGTGTACCGTTCCTGGGCAAGCACCGATCCCGTGTGCTGTTGTGCCTGTGCATAGGCTGCACGGGGACAGTGAAGAGCAGCACGAGCTTTCAGGGCTGGCACCTTCCTTGTGGGACAAGGAGCCGGACGTTTGCCTTTTCGGAAGAGCCTCTGCCGAGAACGAACACCGTGAGGTGTACCGTTCCTGGGCAAGCACAGATCCCGTATGCTGTTGTGCCTGTGCATAGGCTGCACGGGGACAGTGAAGAGCAGCACGAGCTTTCAGGGCTGGCACCTTCCTTGTGGGACAAGGAGCCGGACGTTTGCCTTTTCGGAAAGAGGCTCTGCTGACAACGAACACCGTGAGGTGTACCGTTCCTGGGCAAGCACAGATCCCCAATGCTGTTGTGCCTGTGCATAGGCTGCACGGGGACAGTGAAGAGCAGCACGAGCTTTCAGGGCTGGCACCTTCCTTGTGGCACAAGGAGCCGGACGTTTGCCTTTTCAGAAAAATGCTATACCGAGAACGGACACCGAGAGGTGTACCGTTCCTGGGCAAGCACAGATCCCCAGTGCTGTTGTGCCTGTGCATAGGCTGCACGGGGACAGTGAAGAGCAGCACGAGCTTTCAGGGCTGGCACCTTCCTTGTGGCACAAGGAGCCGGACGTTTGCCTTTTCAGAAAAATGCTATACCGAGAACGGACACCGAGAGGTGTACCGATCCTGGGCAAGCACAGATCCCCAATGCTGTTGTGCCTGTGCATAGGCTGCACGGGGACAGTGAAGAGCAGCACGAGCTTTCAGGGCTGGCACCTTCCTTGTGGCACAAGGAGCCGGACGTTTGCCTTTTCAGAAAAATGCTATACCGAGAACGGACACCGAGAGGTGTACCGATCCTGGGCAAGCACAGATCCCCAACGCTGTTGTGCCTGTGCATAGGCTGCACGGGGACAGTGAAGAGCAGCACGAGATTTCAGGGCTGGCACCTTCCTTGTGGGACAAGAAGCCGGACGTTTGCCTTTTCGGAAGAGGCTCTGCGGAGAACGAACACCGTGAGGTGTACCGTTCCTGGGCAACCACAGATCCCCAATGCAGTTATGCCTGTGCATAGGCTGCACGGGGACAGTGAAGAGCAGCACGAGCTTTCAGGGCTGGCACCTTCCTTGTGGGACAAGGAGCCGGACGTTTGCATTTTCGGAAAGAGGCTCTGCGGAGAACGAACACCGTGAGGTGTACCGTTCCTGGGCAAGCACAGATCCCCAGTGCTGTTGTGCCTGTGCATAGGCTGCACGGGCACAGTGAAGAGCAGCACGAGCTTTCAGGGCTGGCACCTTCCTTGTGGCACAAGGAGCCGGACGTTTGCCTTTTCAGAAAAATGCTATACCGAGAACGGACACCGTGAGGTGTACCGATCCTGGGCAAGCACAGATCCCGTATGCTGTTGTGCCTGTGCATAGGCTGCACGGGGACAGTGAAGAGCAGCACGAGCTTTCAGGGCTGGCACCTTCCTTGTGGGACAAGGAGCCGGACGTTTGACTTTTCGGAAGAGGCTCTGCGGAGAACGAACACCGTGAGGTGTACCGATCCTGGGCAAGCACAGATCCCCAATGCTGTTGTGCCTGTGCATAGGCTGCACGGGGACAGTGAAGAGCAGCACGAGCTTTCAGGGCTGGCACCTTCCTTGTGGGACAAGGAGCCGGACGTTTGCCTTTTCAGAAAAATGCTATGCCGAGAACGGACACCGTGAGGTGTACCGTTCCTGGGCAGGCACAGATCCCCAGTGCTGTTGTGCCTGTGCATAGGCTGCACGGGGACAGTGAAGAGCAGCACGAGCTTTCAGGGCTGGCACCTTCCTTGTGGCACAAGGAGCCGGACGTTTGCCTTTTCAGAAAAATGCTATACCGAGAACGGACACCGTGAGGTGTACCGATCCTGGGCAAGCTCAGATCCCGTATGCTGTTGTGCCTGTGCATAGGCTGCACGGGGACAGTGAAGAGCAGCACGAGCTTTCAGGGCTGGCACCTTCATTGTGGCACAAGGAGCCGGACGTTTGCCTTTTCGGAAGAGGCTCTGCGGAGAACGAACACCGAGAGGTGTACCGATCCTGGGCAAGCACAGATCCCCAATGCTGTTGTGCCTGTGCATAGGCTGCACGGGGACAGTGAAGAGCAGCACGAGCTTTCAGGGCTGGCACCTTCCTTGTGGCACAAGGAGCCGGACGTTTGCCTTTTCAGAAAAATGCTATACCGAGAACGGACACCGAGAGGTGTACCGATCCTGGGCAAGCACAGATCCCGTATGCTGTTGTGCCTGTGCATAGGCTGCACGGGGACAGTGAAGAGCAGCAAGAGCTTTCAGGGCTGGCACCTTCCTTGTGGGACAAGGAGCCGGACGTTTGCCTTTTCAGAAAAATGCTATACCGAGAACGGACACCGAGAGGTGTACCGATCCTGGGCAAGCACAGATCCCCAACGCTGTTGTGCCTGTGCATAGGCTGCACGGGGACAGTGAAGAGCAGCACGAGCTTTCAGGGCTGGCACCTTCCTTGTGGGACAAGAAGCCGGACGTTTGCCTTTTCGGAAGAGGCTCTGCGGAGAACGAACACCGTGAGGTGTACCGTTCCTGGGCAACCACAGATCCCCAATGCAGTTATGCCTGTGCATAGGCTGCACGGGGACAGTGAAGAGCAGCACGAGCTTTCAGGGCTGGCACCTTCCTTGTGGGACAAGGAGCCGGACCTTTGCCTTTTCGGAAGAGCCTCTGCCGAGAACGAACACCGTGAGGTGTACCGTTCCTGGGCAAGCACAGATCCCGTATGCTGTTGTGCCTGTGCATAGGCTGCACGGGGACAGTGAAGAGCAGCACGAGCTTTCAGGGCTGGCACCTTCCTTGTGGCACAAGGAGCCGGACGTTTGCATTTTCGGAAAGAGGCTCTGCGGAGAACGAACACCGTGAGGTGTACCGTTCCTGGGCAAGCACAGATCCCCAGTGCTGTTGTGCCTGTGCATAGGCTGCACGGGCACAGTGAAGAGCAGCACGAGCTTTCAGGGCTGGCACCTTCCTTGTGGCACAAGGAGCCGGACGTTTGCCTTTTCAGAAAAATGCTATACCGAGAACGGACACCGTGAGGTGTACCGATCCTGGGCAAGCACAGATCCCGTATGCTGTTGTGCCTGTGCATAGGCTGCACGGGGACAGTGAAGAGCAGCACGAGCTTTCAGGGCTGGCACCTTCCTTGTGGGACAAGAAGCCGGACGTTTGACTTTTCGGAAGAGGCTCTGCGGAGAACGAACACCGTGAGGTGTACCCTTCCTGGGCAACCACAGATCCCCAATGCAGTTATGCCTGTGCATAGGCTGCACGGGGACAGTGAAGAGCAGCACGAGCTTTCAGGGCTGGCACCTTCCTTGTGGCACAAGGAGCCGGACGTTTGCCTTTTCAGAAAAATGCTATACCGAGAACGGACACCGAGAGGTGTACCGATCCTGGGCAAGCACAGATCCCGTATGCTGTTGTGCCTGTGCATAGGCTGCACGGGGACAGTGAAGAGCAGCACGAGCTTTCAGGGCTGGCACCTTCCTTGTGGGACAAGGAGCCGGACGTTTGCCTTTTCGGAAGAGCCTCTGCCGAGAACGAACACCGTGAGGTGTACCGATCCTGGGCAAGCACAGATCCCCAATGCTGTTGTGCCTGTGCATAGGCTGCACGGGGACAGTGAAGAGCAGCACGAGCTTTCAGGGCTGGCACCTTCCTTGTGGGACAAGGAGCCGGACGTTTGCATTTTCGGAAAGAGGCTCTGCGGAGAACGAACACCGTGAGGTGTACCGTTCCTGGGCAAGCACAGATCCCCAGTGCTGTTGTGCCTGTGCATAGGCTGCACGGGGACAGTGAAGAGCAGCACGAGCTTTCAGGGCTGGCACCTTCCTTGTGGGACAAGGAGCCGGACGTTTGCCTTTTCAGAAAAATGCTATGCCGAGAACGGACACCGTGAGGTGTACCGTTCCTGGGCAAGCACAGATCCCCAGTGCTGTTGTGCCTGTGCATAGGCTGCACGGGGACAGTGAAGAGCAGCACGAGCTTTCAGGGCTGGCACCTTCCTTGTGGGACAAGGAGCCGGACGTTTGCATTTTCGGAAAGAGGCTCTGCGGAGAACGAACACCGTGAGGTGTACCGTTCCTGGGCAAGCACAGATCCCCAGTGCTGTTGTGCCTGTGCATAGGCTGCACGGGGACAGTGAAGAGCAGCACGAGCTTTCAGGGCTGGCACCTTCCTTGTGGGACAAGGAGCCGGACGTTTGCCTTTTCAGAAAAATGCTATGCCGAGAACGGACACCGTGAGGTGTACCGTTCCTGGGCAAGCACAGATCCCCAGTGCTGTTGTGCCTGTGCATAGGCTGCACGGGGACAGTGAAGAGCAGCACGAGCTTTCAGGGCTGGCACCTTCCTTGTGGCACAAGGAGCCGGACGTTTGCCTTTTCAGAAAAATGCTATACCGAGAACGGACACCGTGAGGTGTACCGATCCTGGGCAAGCACAGATCCCGTATGCTGTTGTGCCTGTGCATAGGCTGCACGGGGACAGTGAAGAGCAGCACGAGCTTTCAGGGCTGGCACCTTCCTTGTGGGACAAGGAGCCGGACCTTTGCCTTTTCGGAAGAGGCTCTGCGGAGAACGAACACCGAGAGGTGTACCGATCCTGGGCAAGCACAGATCCCCAATGCTGTTGTGCCTGTGCATAGGCTGCACGGGGACAGTGAAGAGCAGCACGAGCTTTCAGGGCTGGCACCTTCCTTGTGGCACAAGGAGCCGGACGTTTGCCTTTTCAGAAAAATGCTATACCGAGAACGGACACCGAGAGGTGTACCGATCCTGGGCAAGCACAGATCCCCAATGCTGTTGTGCCTGTGCATAGGCTGCACGGGGACAGTGAAGAGCAGCAAGAGCTTTCAGGGCTGGCACCTTCCTTGTGGGACAAGGAGCCGGACGTTTGCCTTTTCAGAAAAATGCTATACCGAGAACGGACACCGAGAGGTGTACCGATCCTGGGCAAGCACAGATCCCCAACGCTGTTGTGCCTGTGCATAGGCTGCACGGGGACAGTGAAGAGCAGCACGAGCTTTCAGGGCTGGCACCTTCCTTGTGGGACAAGAAGCCGGACGTTTGCCTTTTTGGAAGAGCCTCTGCCGAGAACGGACACCGAGAGGTGTACCGTTCCTGGGCAACCACAGATCCCGTATGCTGTTGTGCCTGTGCATAGGCTGCACGGGGACAGTGAAGAGCAGCACGAGCTTTCAGGGCTGGCACCTTCCTTGTGGGACAAGGAGCCGGACCTTTGCCTTTTCGGAAGAGCCTCTGCCGAGAACGAACACCGTGAGGTGTACCGTTCCTGGGCAAGCACGGATCCCCAGTGCTGTTGTGCCTGTGCATAGGCTGCACGGGGACAGTGAAGAGCAGCACGAGCTTTCAGGGCTGGCACCTTCCTTGTGGGACAAGGAGCCGGACGTTTGCCTTTTCGGAAAGAGGCTCTGCTGACAACGAACACCGTGAGGTGTACCGTTCCTGGGCAAGCACAGATCCCGTATGCTGTTGTGCCTGTGCATAGGCTGCACGGGGACAGTGAAGAGCAGCACGAGCTTTCAGGGCTGGCACCTTCCTTGTGGGAAAAGAAGCTGGACGTTTGCCTTTTTGGAAGAGGCTCTGCGGAGAACGAACACCGTGAGGTGTACCGTTCCTGGGCAACCACAGATCCCCAATGCAGTTATGCCTGTGCATAGGCTGCACGGGGACAGTGAAGAGCAGCACGAGCTTTCAGGGCTGGCACCTTCCTTGTGGGACAAGGAGCCGGACGTTTGCCTTTTCGGAAGAGGCTCTGCTGACAACGAACACCGTGAGGTGTACCGTTCCTGGGCAAGCACAGATCCCGTATGCTGTTGTGCCTGTGCATAGGCTGCACGGGGACAGTGAAGAGCAGCACGAGCTTTCAGGGCTGGCACCTTCCTTGTGGGACAAGGAGCCGGACGTTTGCCTTTTCGGAAGAGCCTCTGCCGAGAACGGACACCGAGAGGTGTACCGATCCTGGGCAAGCACATATCCCGTATGCTGTTGTGCCTGTGCATAGGCTGCACGGGGACAGTGAAGAGCAGCACGAGCTTTCAGGGCTGGCACCTTCCTTGTGGCACAAGGAGCCGGACGTTTGCCTTTTCAGAAAAATGCTATACCGAGAACGGACACCGAGAGGTGTACCGATCCTGGGCAAGCACAGATCCCGTATGCTGTTGTGCCTGTGCATAGGCTGCACGGGGACAGTGAAGAGCAGCACGAGCTTTCAGGGCTGGCACCTTCCTTGTGGGACAAGGAGCCGGACGTTTGCCTTTTCAGAAAAATGCTATACCGAGAACGGACACCGAGAGGTGTACCGATCCTGGGCAAGCACAGATCCCCAACGCTGTTGTGCCTGTGCATAGGCTGCACGGGGACAGTGAAGAGCAGCACGAGATTTCAGGGCTGGCACCTTCCTTGTGGGACAAGAAGCCGGACGTTTGCCTTTTCGGAAGAGGCTCTGCGGAGAACGAACACCGTGAGGTGTACCGTTCCTGGGCAACCACAGATCCCGAATGCAGTTATGCCTGTGCATAGGCTGCACGGGGACAGTGAAGAGCAGCACGAGCTTTCAGGGCTGGCACCTTCCTTGTGGCACAAGGAGCCGGACGTTTGCCTTTTCAGAAAAATGCTATACCGAGAACGGACACCGAGAGGTGTACCGATCCTGGGCAAGCACAGATCCCGTATGCTGTTGTGCCTGTGCATAGGCTGCACGGGGACAGTGAAGAGCAGCAAGAGCTTTCAGGGCTGGCACCTTCCTTGTGGGACAAGGAGCCGGACGTTTGCCTTTTCGGAAGAGCCTCTGCCGAGAACGAACACCGTGAGGTGTACCGATCCTGGGCAAGCACAGATCCCGTATGCTGTTGTGCCTGTGCATAGGCTGCACGGGGACAGTGAAGAGCAGCACGAGCTTTCAGGGATGGCACCTTCCTTGTGGGACAAGGAGCCGGACCTTTGCCTTTTCGGAAGAGCCTCTGCCGAGAACGAACACCGTGAGGTGTACGGTTCCTGGGCAAGCACAGATCCCCAATGCTGTTGTGCCTGTGCATAGGCTGCACGGGGACAGTGAAGAGCAGCAAGAGCTTTCAGGGCTGGCACCTTCCTTGTGGCACAAGGAGCCGGACGTTTGCCTTTTCAGAAAAATGCTATGCCGAGAACGGACACCGAGAGGTGTACCGTTCCTGGGCAAGCACAGATCCCCAGTGCTGTTGTGCCTGTGCATAGGCTGCACGGGCACAGTGAAGAGCAGCACGAGCTTTCAGGGCTGGCACCTTCCTTGTGGGACAAGGAGCCGGACGTTTGCCTTTTCAGAAAAATGCTATGCCGAGAACGGACACCGTGAGGTGTACCGTTCCTGGGCAGGCACAGATCCCCAGTGCTGTTGTGCCTGTGCATAGGCTGCACGGGGACAGTGAAGAGCAGCACGAGCTTTCAGGGCTGGCACCTTCCTTGTGGCACAAGGAGCCGGACGTTTGCCTTTTCAGAAAAATGCTATACCGAGAACGGACACAGTGAGGTGTACCGATCCTGGGCAAGCACAGATCCCGTATGCTGTTGTGCCTGTGCATAGGCTGCACGGGGACAGTGAAGAGCAGCACGAGCTTTCAGGGCTGGCACCTTCATTGTGGCACAAGGAGCCGGACGTTTGACTTTTCGGAAGAGGCTCTGCGGAGAACGAACACCGAGAGGTGTACCGATCCTGGGCAAGCACAGATCCCCAATGCTGTTGTGCCTGTGCATAGGCTGCACGGGGACAGTGAAGAGCAGCACGAGCTTTCAGGGCTGGCACCTTCCTTGTGGCACAAGGAGCCGGACGTTTGCCTTTTCGGAAGAGCCTCTGCCGAGAACGAACACCGTGAGGTGTACCGTTCCTGGGCAAGCACAGATCCCGTATGCTGTTGTGCCTGTGCATAGGCTGCACGGGGACAGTGAAGAGCAGCACGAGCTTTCAGGGCTGGCACCTTCCTTGTGGGACAAGGAGCCGGACGTTTGCCTTTTCAGAAAAATGCTATGCCGAGAACGGACACCGAGAGGTGTACCGTTCCTGGGCAAGCACAGATCCCCAATGCTGTTGTGCCTGTGCATAGGCTGCACGGGGACAGTGAAGAGCAGCACGAGCTTTCAGGGCTGGCAACTTCATTGTGGCACAAGAAGCTGGACGTTTGCCTTTTCAGAAAAATGCTATGCCGAGAACGGACACCGTGAGGTGTACCGTTCCTGGGCAGGCACAGATCCCCAGTGCTGTTGTGCCTGTGCATAGGCTGCACGGGGACAGTGAAGAGCAGCACGAGCTTTCAGGGCTGGCACCTTCCTTGTGGCACAAGGAGCCGGACGTTTGCCTTTTCAGAAAAATGCTATGCCGAGAACGGACACCGTGAGGTGTACCGTTCCTGGGCAGGCACAGATCCCCAGTGCTGTTGTGCCTGTGCATAGGCTGCACGGGCACAGTGAAGAGCAGCACGAGCTTTCAGGGCTGGCACCTTCCTTGTGGCACAAGGAGCCGGACGTTTGCCTTTTCGGAAAAATGCTATACCGAGAACGGACACAGTGAGGTGTACCGATCCTGGGCAAGCACAGATCCCGTATGCTGTTGTGCCTGTGCATAGGCTGCACGGGGACAGTGAAGAGCAGCACGAGCTTTCAGGGCTGGCACCTTCCTTGTGGGACAAGGAGCCGGACGTTTGACTTTTCGGAAGAGGCTCTGCGGAGAACGAACACCGAGAGGTGTACCGATCCTGGGCAAGCACAGATCCCCAATGCTGTTGTGCCTGTGCATAGGCTGCACGGGGACAGTGAAGAGCAGCACGAGCTTTCAGGGCTGGCACCTTCCTTGTGGCACAAGGAGCCGGACGTTTTCCTTTTCGGAAGAGCCTCTGCCGAGAACGAACACCGTGAGGTGTACCGTTCCTGGGCAAGCACAGATCCCGTATGCTGTTGTGCCTGTGCATAGGCTGCACGGGGACAGTGAAGAGCAGCACGAGCTTTCAGGGCTGGCACCTTCCTTGTGGGACAAGGAGCCGGACGTTTGCCTTTTCAGAAAAATGCTATGCCGAGAACGGACACCGAGAGGTGTACCGTTCCTGGGCAAGCACAGATCCCCAATGCTGTTGTGCCTGTGCATAGGCTGCACGGGGACAGTGAAGAGCAGCACGAGCTTTCAGGGCTGGCAACTTCATTGTGGCACAAGAAGCTGGACGTTTGCCTTTTCAGAAAAATGCTATGCCGAGAACGGACACCGTGAGGTGTACCGTTCCTGGGCAGGCACAGATCCCCAATGCTGTTGTGCCTGTGCATAGGCTGCACGGGGACAGTGAAGAGCAGCACGAGCTTTCAGGGCTGGCACCTTCCTTGTGGCACAAGGAGCCGGACGTTTGCCTTTTCAGAAAAATGCTATACCGAGAACGGACACAGTGAGGTGTACCGATCCTGGGCAAGCACAGATCCCGTATGCTGTTGTGCCTGTGCATAGGCTGCACGGGGACAGTGAAGAGCAGCACGAGCTTTCAGGGCTGGCTCCTTCATTGTGGCACAAGGAGCCGGACCTTTGCCTTTTCGGAAGAGGCTCTGCGGAGAACGAACACCGAGAGGTGTACCGATCCTGGGCAAGCACAGATCCCCAATGCTGTTGTGCCTGTGCATAGGCTGCACGGGGACAGTGAAGAGCAGCACGAGCTTTCAGGGCTGGCACCTTCCTTGTGGCACAAGGAGCCGGACGTTTGCCTTTTCAGAAAAATGCTATACCGAGAACGGACACCGAGAGGTGTACCGATCCTGGGCAAGCACAGATCCCGTATGCTGTTGTGCCTGTGCATAGGCTGCACGGGGACAGTGAAGAGCAGCACGAGCTTTCAGGGCTGGCACCTTCCTTGTGGGACAAGGAGCCGGACGTTTGCCTTTTCAGAAAAATGCTATACCGAGAACGGACACCGAGAGGTGTACCGATCCTGGGCAAGCACAGATCCCCAATGCTGTTGTGCCTGTGCATAGGCTGCACGGGGACAGTGAAGAGCAGCACGAGCTTTCAGGGCTGGCACCTTCCTTGTGGGACAAGAAGCTGGACGTTTGCCTTTTCGGAAAGAGGCTCTGCGGAGAACGAACACCGTGAGGTGTACCGTTCCTGGGCAACCACAGATCCCCAATGCAGTTATGCCTGTGCATAGGCTGCACGGGGACAGTGAAGAGCAGCACGAGCTTTCAGGGCTGGCACCTTCCTTGTGGGACAAGGAGCCGGACCTTTGCCTTTTCGGAAGAGCCTCTGCCGAGAACGAACACCGTGAGGTGTACCGTTCCTGGGCAAGCACAGATCCCCAATGCTGTTGTGCCTGTGCATAGGCTGCACGGGGACAGTGAAGAGCAGCACGAGCTTTCAGGGCTGGCACCTTCCTTGTGGGACAAGGAGCCGGACGTTTGCCTTTTCAGAAAAATGCTATACCGAGAACGGACACAGTGAGGTGTACCGATCCTGGGCAAGCACAGATCCCGTATGCTGTTGTGCCTGTGCATAGGCTGCACGGGGACAGTGAAGAGCAGCAAGAGCTTTCAGGGCTGGCACCTTCCTTGTGGGACAAGGAGCCGGACGTTTGCATTTTCGGAAAGAGGCTCTGCGGAGAACGAACACCGTGAGGTGTACCGTTCCTGGGCAAGCACAGATCCCCAGTGCTGTTGTGCCTGTGCATAGGCTGCACGGGCACAGTGAAGAGCAGCACGAGCTTTCAGGGCTGGCACCTTCCTTGTGGGACAAGGAGCCGGACGTTTGCCTTTTCGGAAAAATGCTATGCCGAGAACGGACACCGTGAGGTGTACCGTTCCTGGGCAGGCACAGATCCCCAGTGCTGTTGTGCCTGTGCATAGGCTGCACGGGGACAGTGAAGAGCAGCACGAGCTTTCAGGGCTGGCACCTTCCTTGTGGCACAAGGAGCCGGACGTTTGCCTTTTCAGAAAAATGCTATGCCGAGAACGGACACCGAGAGGTGTACCGATCCTGGGCAAGCACAGATCCCGTATGCTGTTGTGCCTGTGCATAGGCTGCACGGGGACAGTGAAGAGCAGCACGAGCTTTCAGGGCTGGCACCTTCCTTGTGGCACAAGGAGCCGGACGTTTGCCTTTTCAGAAAAATGCTATACCGAGAACGGACACCGAGAGGTGTACCGATCCTGGGCAAGCACAGATCCCGTATGCTGTTGTGCCTGTGCATAGGCTGCACGGGGACAGTGAAGAGCAGCACGAGCTTTCAGGGCTGGCACCTTCCTTGTGGCACAAGGAGCCGGACGTTTGCCTTTTCAGAAAAATGCTATACCGAGAACGGACACAGTGAGGTGTACCGATCCTGGGCAAGCACAGATCCCGTATGCTGTTGTGCCTGTGCATAGGCTGCACGGGGACAGTGAAGAGCAGCACGAGCTTTCAGGGCTGGCACCTTCCTTGTGGGACAAGGAGCCGGACGTTTGCCTTTTCGGAAGAGCCTCTGCCGAGAACGAACACCGTGAGGTGTACCGATCCTGGGCAAGCACATATCCCCAGTGCTGTTGTGCCTGTGCATAGGCTGCACGGGGACAGTGAAGAGCAGCACGAGCTTTCAGGGCTGGCACCTTCCTTGTGGGACAAGGAGCCGGACGTTTGCATTTTCAGAAAGAGGCTCTGCTGACAACGAACACCGTGAGGTGTACCGTTCCTGGGCAAGCACAGATCCCCAATGCTGTTGTGCCTGTGCATAGGCTGCACGGGGACAGTGAAGAGCAGCACGAGCTTTCAGGGCTGGCACCTTCCTTGTGGCACAAGGAGCCGGACGTTTGCCTTTTCAGAAAAATGCTATACCGAGAACGGACACCGAGAGGTGTACCGATCCTGGGCAAGCACAGATCCCGTATGCTGTTGTGCCTGTGCATAGGCTGCACGGGGACAGTGAAGAGCAGCACGAGCTTTCAGGGCTGGCACCTTCCTTGTGGGACAAGGAGCCGGACGTTTGCCTTTCAGAAAAATGCTATACCGAGAACGGACACCGAGAGGTGTACCGATCCTGGGCAAGCACAGATCCCCAATGCTGTTGTGCCTGTGCATAGGCTGCACGGGGACAGTGAAGAGCAGCACGAGCTTTCAGGGCTGGCAACTTCAATGTGGCACAAGAAGCTGGACGTTTGCCTTTTCGGAAGAGGCTCTGCGGAGAACGAACACCGTGAGGTGTACCGTTCCTGGGCAAGCACAGATCCCCAATGCTGTTATGCCTGTGCATAGGCTGCACGGGGACAGTGAAGAGCAGCACGAGCTTTCAGGGCTGGCACCTTCCTTGTGGCACAAGGAGCCGGACGTTTGCCTTTTTAAAAAAAATGCTATGCCGAGAACGGACACCGTGAGGTGTACCGTTCCTGGGCAAGCACAGATCCCGTATGCTGTTGTGCCTGTGCATAGGCTGCACGGGGACAGTGAAGAGCAGCACGAGCTTTCAGGGCTGGCACCTTCCTTGTGGGACAAGGAGCCGGATCTTTGCCTTTTCGGAAGAGCCTCTGCCGAGAACGGACACCGTGAGGTGTACCGTTCCTGGGCAAGCACAGATCCCCAGTGCTGTTGTGCCTGTGCATAGGCTGCACGGGGACAGTGAAGAGCAGCACGAGCTTTCAGGGCTGGCACCTTCCTTGTGGGACATGGAGCCGGACGTTTGCATTTTCGGAAAGAGGCTCTGCTGACAACGAACACCGTGAGGTGTACCGTTCCTGGGCAAGCACAGATCCCCAATGCTGTTGTGCCTGTGCATAGGCTGCACGGGGACAGTGAAGAGCAGCACGAGCTTTCAGGGCTGGCACCTTCCTTGTGGCACAAGGAGCCGGACGTTTGCCTTTTCAGAAAAATGCTATACCGAGAACGGACACCGAGAGGTGTACGGTTCCTGGGCAAGCACAGATCCCCAATGCTGTTGTGCCTGTGCATAGGCTGCACGGGGACAGTGAAGAGCAGCACGAGCTTTCAGGGCTGGCAACTTCATTGTGGCACAAGAAGCTGGACGTTTGCCTTTTCGGAAGAGGCTCTGCGGAGAACGAACACCGTGAGGTGTACCGCCTGTGGGCAAGCACAGATCCCCAATGCTGTTATGCCTGTGCATAGGCTGCACGGGGACAGTGAAGAGCAGCACGAGCTTTCAGGGCTGGCACCTTCCTTGTGGGACAAGGAGCCGGACGTTTGCCTTTTCAGAAAAATGCTATGCCGAGAACGGACACCGTGAGGTGTACCGTTCCTGGGCAGGCACAGATCCCCAGTGCTGTTGTGCCTGTGCATAGGCTGCACGGGGACAGTGAAGAGCAGCACGAGCTTTCAGGGCTGGCACCTTCCTTGTGGGACAAGGAGCCGGACGTTTGCCTTTTCGGAAGAGGCTCTGCTGACAACGAACACCGTGAGGTGTACCGTTCCTGGGCAAGCACAGATCCCGTATGCTGTTGTGCCTGTGCATAGGCTGCACGGGGACAGTGAAGAGCAGCACGAGCTTTCAGGGCTGGCACCTTCCTTGTGGGACAAGGAGCCGGACGTTTGCCTTTTCGGAAAGAGGCTCTGCTGACAACGAACACCGTGAGGTGTACCGTTCCTGGGCAAGCACAGATCCCCAGTGCTGTTGTGCCTGTGCATAGGCTGCACGGGGACAGTGAAGAGCAGCACGAGCTTTCAGGGCTGGCACCTTCCTTGTGGCACAAGGAGCCGGACGTTTGCCTTTTCAGAAAAATGCTATACCGAGAACGGACACCGAGAGGTGTACCGTTCCTGGGCAAGCACAAATCCCCAGTGCTGTTCTGCCTGTGCATAGGCTGCACGGGGACAGTGAAGAGCAGCACGAGCTTTCAGGGCTGGCACCTTCCTTGTGGGACAAGGAGCCGGACGTTTGCCTTTTCGGAAGAGGCTCTGCTGACAACGGACACCGAGAGGTGTACCGATCCTGGGCAAGCACAGATCCCGTATGCTGTTGTGCCTGTGCATAGGCTGCACGGGGACAGTGAAGAGCAGCACGAGCTGTCAGGGCTGGCACCTTCCTTGTGGCAGAAGGAGCCGGACGTTTGCCTTTTCAGAAAAAAGCTATACCGAGAACGGACACCGAGAGGTGTACCGATCCTGGGCAAGCACAGATCCCCAACGCTGTTGTGCCTGTGCATAGGCTGCACGGGGACAGTGAAGAGCAGCACGAGATTTCAGGGCTGGCACCTTCCTTGTGGGACAAGAAGCCGGACGTTTCCCTTTTCGGAAGAGGCTCTGCCGAGAACGAACACCGTGAGGTGTACCGTTCCTGGGCAAGCACAGATCCCCAGTGCTGTTGTGCCTGTGCATAGGCTGCACGGGCACAGTGAAGAGCAGCACGAGCTTTCAGGGCTGGCACCTTCCTTGTGGGACAAGGAGCCGGACGTTTGCCTTTTCAGAAAAATGCTATGCCGAGAACGGACACCGTGAGGTGTACCGTTCCTGGGCAGGCACAGATCCCCAGTGCTGTTGTGCCTGTGCATAGGCTGCATGGGGACAGTGAAGAGCAGCACGAGCTTTCAGGGCTGGCACCTTCCTTGTGGGACAAGGAGCCGGACGTTTGCCTTTTCGGAAGAGCCTCTGCCGAGAACGGACACCGTGAGGTGTACCGTTCCTGGGCAAGCACAGATCCCCAGTGCTGTTGTGCCTGTGCATAGGCTGCACGGGGACAGTGAAGAGCAGCACGAGCTTTCAGGGCTGGCACCTTCCTTGTGGGACAAGGAGCCGGACGTTTGCCTTTTCGGAAAGAGGCACTGCTGACAACGAACACCGTGAGGTGTACCGTTCCTGGGCAAGCACAGATCCCCAATGCTGTTGTGCCTGTGCATAGGCTGCACGGGGACAGTGAAGAGCAGCACGAGCTTTCAGGGCTGGCACCTTCCTTGTGGGACAAGGAGCCGGACGTTTGCCTTTTCGGAAAGAGGCTCTGCTGACAACGGACACCGTGAGGTGTACCGTTCCTGGGCAAGCACAGATCCCCAATGCTGTTGTGCCTGTGCATAGGCTGCACGAGGACAGTGAAGAGCAGCACGAGCTTTCAGGGCTGGCACCTTCCTTGTGGCACAAGGAGCCGGACGTTTGCCTTTTCAGAAAAATGCTATACCGAGAACGGACACCGAGAGGTGTACCGTTCCTGGGCAAGCACAGATCCCCAGTGCTGTTGTGCCTGTGCATAGGCTGCACGGGGACAGTGAAGAGCAGCACGAGCTTTCAGGGCTGGCACCTTCCTTGTGGGACAAGGAGCCGGACGTTTGCCTTTTCGGAAGAGCCTCTGCCGAGAACGGACACCGTGAGGTGTACCGATCCTGGGCAAGCACAGATCCCGTATGCTGTTGTGCCTGTGCATAGGCTGCACGGGGACAGTGAAGAGCAGCACGAGCTTTCAGGGCTGGCACCTTCCTTGTGGCACAAGGAGCCGGACGTTTGCCTTTTCGGAAAAATGCTATACCGAGAACGGACACCGTGAGGTGTACCGATCCTGGGCAAGCACAGATCCCGTATGCTGTTGTGCCTGTGCATAGGCTGCACGGGGACAGTGAAGAGCAGCACGAGCTTTCAGGGCTGGCACCTTCCTTGTGGGACAAGGAGCCGGACGTTTGCCTTTTCGGAAGAGCCTCTGCCGAGAACGGACACCGTGAGGTGTACCGATCCTGGGCAAGCACAGATCCCGTATGCTGTTGTGCCTGTGCATAGGCTGCACGGGGACAGTGAAGAGCAGCACGAGCTTTCAGGGCTGGCACCTTCCTTGTGGCACAAGGAGCCGGACGTTTGCCTTTTCAGAAAAATGCTATACCGAGAACGGACACCGTGAGGTGTACCGATCCTGGGCAAGCACAGATCCCGTATGCTGTTGTGCCTGTGCATAGGCTGCACGGGGACAGTGAAGAGCAGCACGAGCTTTCAGGGCTGGCACCTTCCTTGTGGGACAAGGAGCCGGACGTTTGCCTTTTCGGAAGAGCCTCTGCCGAGAACGGACACCGTGAGGTGTACCGATCCTGGGCAAGCACAGATCCCGTATGCTGTTGTGCCTGTGCATAGGCTGCACGGGGACAGTGAAGAGCAGCACGAGCTTTCAGGGCTGGCACCTTCCTTGTGGCACAAGGAGCCGGACGTTTGCCTTTTCAGAAAAATGCTATACCGAGAACGGACACCGTGAGGTGTACCGATCCTGGGCAAGCACAGATCCCCAATGCTGTTGTGCCTGTGCATAGGCTGCACGGGGACAGTGAAGAGCAGCACGAGCTTTCAGGGCTGGCAACTTCATTGTGGCACAAGAAGCTGGACGTTTGCCTTTTCGGAAGAGGCTCTGCTGACAACGAACACCGTGAGGTGTACCGTTCCTGGGCAAGCACAGATCCCGTATGCTGTTGTGCCTGTGCATAGGCTGCACGGGGACAGTGAAGAGCAGCACGAGCTTTCAGGGCTGGCACCTTCCTTGTGGGACAAGGAGCCGGACATTTGCCTTTTCGGAAGAGGCTCTGCTGACAACGGACACCGAGAGGTGTACCGATCCTGGGCAAGCACAGATCCCGTATGCTGTTGTGCCTGTGCATAGGCTGCACGGGGACAGTGAAGAGCAGCACGAGCTTTCAGGGCTGGCACCTTCCTTGTGGCAGAAGGAGCCGGACGTTTGCCTTTTCAGAAAAAAGCTATACCGAGAACGGACACCGAGAGGTGTACCGATCCTGGGCAAGCACAGATCCCCAACGCTGTTGTGCCTGTGCATAGGCTGCACGGGGACAGTGAAGAGCAGCACGAGATTTCAGGGCTGGCACCTTCCTTGTGGGACAAGAAGCCGGACGTTTCCCTTTTCGGAAGAGGCTCTGCCGAGAACGAACACCGTGAGGTGTACCGTTCCTGGGCAAGCACAGATCCCCAGTGCTGTTGTGCCTGTGCATAGGCTGCACGGGCACAGTGAAGAGCAGCACGAGCTTTCAGGGCTGGCACCTTCCTTGTGGGACAAGGAGCCGGACGTTTGCCTTTTCAGAAAAATGCTATGCCGAGAACGGACACCGTGAGGTGTACCGTTCCTGGGCAGGCACAGATCCCCAGTGCTGTTGTGCCTGTGCATAGGCTGCATGGGGACAGTGAAGAGCAGCACGAGCTTTCAGGGCTGGCACCTTCCTTGTGGGACAAGGAGCCGGACGTTTGCCTTTTCGGAAGAGCCTCTGCCGAGAACGGACACCGTGAGGTGTACCGTTCCTGGGCAAGCACAGATCCCCAGTGCTGTTGTGCCTGTGCATAGGCTGCACGGGGACAGTGAAGAGCAGCACGAGCTTTCAGGGCTGGCACCTTCCTTGTGGGACAAGGAGCCGGACGTTTGCCTTTTCGGAAAGAGGCACTGCTGACAACGAACACCGTGAGGTGTACCGTTCCTGGGCAAGCACAGATCCCCAATGCTGTTGTGCCTGTGCATAGGCTGCACGGGGACAGTGAAGAGCAGCACGAGCTTTCAGGGCTGGCACCTTCCTTGTGGGACAAGGAGCCGGACGTTTGCCTTTTCGGAAAGAGGCTCTGCTGACAACGGACACCGTGAGGTGTACCGTTCCTGGGCAAGCACAGATCCCCAATGCTGTTGTGCCTGTGCATAGGCTGCACGAGGACAGTGAAGAGCAGCACGAGCTTTCAGGGCTGGCACCTTCCTTGTGGCACAAGGAGCCGGACGTTTGCCTTTTCAGAAAAATGCTATACCGAGAACGGACACCGAGAGGTGTACCGTTCCTGGGCAAGCACAGATCCCCAGTGCTGTTGTGCCTGTGCATAGGCTGCACGGGGACAGTGAAGAGCAGCACGAGCTTTCAGGGCTGGCACCTTCCTTGTGGGACAAGGAGCCGGACGTTTGCCTTTTCGGAAGAGCCTCTGCCGAGAACGGACACCGTGAGGTGTACCGATCCTGGGCAAGCACAGATCCCGTATGCTGTTGTGCCTGTGCATAGGCTGCACGGGGACAGTGAAGAGCAGCACGAGCTTTCAGGGCTGGCACCTTCCTTGTGGCACAAGGAGCCGGACGTTTGCCTTTTCGGAAAAATGCTATACCGAGAACGGACACCGTGAGGTGTACCGATCCTGGGCAAGCACAGATCCCGTATGCTGTTGTGCCTGTGCATAGGCTGCACGGGGACAGTGAAGAGCAGCACGAGCTTTCAGGGCTGGCACCTTCCTTGTGGGACAAGGAGCCGGACGTTTGCCTTTTCGGAAGAGCCTCTGCCGAGAACGGACACCGTGAGGTGTACCGATCCTGGGCAAGCACAGATCCCGTATGCTGTTGTGCCTGTGCATAGGCTGCACGGGGACAGTGAAGAGCAGCACGAGCTTTCAGGGCTGGCACCTTCCTTGTGGCACAAGGAGCCGGACGTTTGCCTTTTCAGAAAAATGCTATACCGAGAACGGACACCGTGAGGTGTACCGATCCTGGGCAAGCACAGATCCCGTATGCTGTTGTGCCTGTGCATAGGCTGCACGGGGACAGTGAAGAGCAGCACGAGCTTTCAGGGCTGGCACCTTCCTTGTGGGACAAGGAGCCGGACGTTTGCCTTTTCGGAAGAGCCTCTGCCGAGAACGGACACCGTGAGGTGTACCGATCCTGGGCAAGCACAGATCCCGTATGCTGTTGTGCCTGTGCATAGGCTGCACGGGGACAGTGAAGAGCAGCACGAGCTTTCAGGGCTGGCACCTTCCTTGTGGCACAAGGAGCCGGACGTTTGCCTTTTCAGAAAAATGCTATACCGAGAACGGACACCGTGAGGTGTACCGATCCTGGGCAAGCACAGATCCCGTATGCTGTTGTGCCTGTGCATAGGCTGCACGGGGACAGTGAAGAGCAGCACGAGATTTCAGGGCTGGCACCTTCCTTGTGGGACAAGAAGCCGGACGTTTCCCTTTTCGGAAGAGGCTCTGCGGAGAACGAACACCGTGAGGTGTACCGTTCCTGGGCAACCACAGATCCCCAATGCAGTTATGCCTGTGCATAGGCTGCACGGGGACAGTGAAGAGCAGCACGAGCTTTCAGGGCTGGCACCTTCCTTGTGGGACAAGGAGCCGGACCTTTGCCTTTTCGGAAAGAGGCTCTGCGGAGAACGAACACCGTGAGGTGTACCGTTCCTGGGCAAGCACAGATCCCCAGTGCTGTTGTGCCTGTGCATAGGCTGCACGGGGACAGTGAAGAGCAGCACGAGCTTTCAGGGCTGGCACCTTCCTTGTGGGACAAGGAGCCGGACGTTTGCCTTTTCAGAAAAATGCTATGCCGAGAACGGACACCGAGAGGTGTACCGTTCCTGGGCAGGCACAGATCCCCAGTGCTGTTGTGCCTGTGCATAGGCTGCACGGGGACAGTGAAGAGCAGCACGAGCTTTCAGGGCTGGCACCTTCCTTGTGGCACAAGGAGCCGGACGTTTGTCTTTTCGGAAGAGCCTCTGCCGAGAACGAACACCGTGAGGTGTACCGATCCTGGGCAAGCACAGATCCCGTATGCTGTTGTGCCTGTGCATAGGCTGCACGGGGACAGTGAAGAGCAGCACGAGCTTTCAGGGCTGGCACCTTCCTTGTGGGACAAGGAGCCGGACGTTTCCCTTTTCGGAAGAGCCTCTGCCGAGAACGAACACCGTGAGGTGTACCGTTCCTGGGCAAGCACAGATCCCCAATGCTGTTGTGCCTGTGCATAGGCTGCACGGGGACAGTGAAGAGCAGCAAGAGCTTTCAGGGCTGGCACCTTCATTGTGGCACAAGGAGCCGGATGTTTGCCTTATCAGAAAAATGCTATGCCGAGAACGGACACCGTGAGGTGTACCGTTCCTGGGCAAGCACAGATCCCCAGTGCTGTTGTGCCTGTGCATAGGCTGCACGGGGACAGTGAAGAGCAGCACGAGCTTTCAGGGCTGGCACCTTCCTTGTGGGACAAGGAGCCGGACGTTTGCATTTTCGGAAAGAGGCTCTGCGGAGAACGAACACCGTGAGGTGTACCGTTCCTGGGCAAGCACAGATCCCCAATGCTGTTGTGCCTGTGCATAGGCTGCACGGGGACAGTGAAGAGCAGCACGAGCTTTCAGGGCTGGCACCTTCCTTGTGGGACAAGGAGCCGGACGTTTGCCTTTTCAGAAAAATGCTATGCCGAGAACGGACACCGTGAGGTGTACCGTTCCTGGGCAGGCACAGATCCCCAGTGCTGTTGTGCCTGTGCATAGGCTGCACGGGGACAGTGAAGAGCAGCACGAGCTTTCAGGGCTGGCACCTTCCTTGTGGCACAAGGAGCCGGACGTTTGCCTTTTCAGAAAAATGCTATACCGAGAACGGACACAGTGAGGTGTACCGATCCTGGGCAAGCACAGATCCCGTATGCTGTTGTGCCTGTGCATAGGCTGCACGGGGACAGTGAAGAGCAGCACGAGATTTCAGGGCTGGCACCTTCCTTGTGGGACAAGAAGCCGGACGTTTCCCTTTTCGGAAGAGGCTCTGCGGAGAACGAACACCGTGAGGTGTACCGTTCCTGGGCAACCACAGATCCCCAATGCAGTTATGCCTGTGCATAGGCTGCACGGGGACAGTGAAGAGCAGCACGAGCTTTCAGGGCTGGCACCTTCCTTGTGGGACAAGGAGCCGGACCTTTGCCTTTTCGGAAAGAGGCTCTGCGGAGAACGAACACCGTGAGGTGTACCGTTCCTGGGCAAGCACAGATCCCCAGTGCTGTTGTGCCTGTGCATAGGCTGCACGGGCACAGTGAAGAGCAGCACGAGCTTTCAGGGCTGGCACCTTCCTTGTGGGACAAGGAGCCGGACGTTTGCCTTTTCAGAAAAATGCTATGCCGAGAACGGACACCGTGAGGTGTACCGTTCCTGGGCAGGCACAGATCCCCAGTGCTGTTGTGCCTGTGCATAGGCTGCACGGGGACAGTGAAGAGCAGCACGAGCTTTCAGGGCTGGCACCTTCCTTGTGGCACAAGGAGCCGGACCTTTGCCTTTTCGGACGAGGCTCTGCTGACAACGAACACCGTGAGGTGTACAGTTCCTGGGCAAGCACAGATCCCATATGCTGTTATGCCTGTGCATAGGCTGCACGGGGACAGTGAAGAGCAGCACGAGCTTTCAGGGCTGGCACCTTCCTTGTGGGACAAGGAGCCGGACGTTTGCCTTTTCGGAAGAGCCTCTGCCGAGAACGGACACCGTGAGGTGTACCGTTCCTGGGCAAGCACAGATCCCCAGTGCTGTTGTGCCTGTGCATAGGCTGCACGGGGACAGTGAAGAGCAGCACGAGCTTTCAGGGCTGGCACCTTCCTTGTGGGACAAGGAGCCGGACGTTTGCCTTTTCGGAAAGAGGCTCTGCTGACAACGAACACCGTGAGGTGTACCGTTCCTGGGCAAGCACAGATCCCCAATGCTGTTGTGCCTGTGCATAGGCTGCACGGGGACAGTGAAGAGCAGCACGAGCTTTCAGGGCTGGCACCTTCCTTGTGGGACAAGGAGCCGGACGTTTGCCTTTTCGGAAAGAGGCTCTGCTGACAACGAACACCGTGAGGTGTACCGTTCCTGGGCAAGCACAGATCCCCAATGCTGTTGTGCCTGTGCATAGGCTGCACGAGGACAGTGAAGAGCAGCACGAGCTTTCAGGGCTGGCACCTTCCTTGTGGCACAAGGAGCCGGACGTTTGCCTTTTCAGAAAAATGCTATACCGAGAACGGACACCGAGAGGTGTACCGATCCTGGGCAAGCACAGATCCCCAGTGCTGTTGTGCCTGTGCATAGGCTGCACGGGGACAGTGAAGAGCAGCACGAGCTTTCAGGGCTGGCACCTTCCTTGTGGGACAAGGAGCCGGACGTTTGCCTTTTCGGAAGAGGCTCTGCTGACAACGGACACCGAGAGGTGTACCGATCCTGGGCAAGCACAGATCCCGTATGCTGTTGTGCCTGTGCATAGGCTGCACGGGGACAGTGAAGAGCAGCACGAGCTGTCAGGGCTGGCACCTTCCTTGTGGCACAAGGAGCCGGACGTTTGCCTTTTCAGAAAAATGCTATACCGAGAACGGACACAGTGAGGTGTACCGATCCTGGGCAAGCACAGATCCCGTATGCTGTTGTGCCTGTGCATAGGCTGCACGGGGACAGTGAAGAGCAGCACGAGATTTCAGGGCTGGCACCTTCCTTGTGGGACAAGAAGCCGGACGTTTCCCTTTTCGGAAGAGGCTCTGCGGAGAACGAACACCGTGAGGTGTACCGTTCCTGGGCAACCACAGATCCCCAATGCTGTTGTGCCTGTGCATAGGCTGCACGGGGACAGTGAAGAGCAGCACGAGCTTTCAGGGCTGGCACCTTCCTTGTGGGACAAGGAGCCGGACCTTTGCCTTTTCGGAAGAGCCTCTGCCGAGAACGAACACCGTGAGGTGTACCGTTCCTGGGCAAGCACAGATCCCCAATGCTGTTGTGCCTGTGCATAGGCTGCACGGGGACAGTGAAGAGCAGCACGAGCTTTCAGGGCTGGCACCTTCCTTGTGGCACAAGGAGCCGGACGTTTGCCTTTTCAGAAAAATGCTATACCGAGAACGGACACCGAGAGGTGTACCGATCCTGGGCAAGCACAGATCCCGTATGCTGTTGTGCCTGTGCATAGGCTGCACGGGGACAGTGAAGAGCAGCACGAGCTTTCAGGGCTGGCACCTTCCTTGTGGCACAAGGAGCCGGACGTTTGCATTTTCGGAAAGAGGCTCTGCGGAGAACGAACACCGTGAGGTGTACCGTTCCTGGGCAAGCACAGATCCCCAGTGCTGTTGTGCCTGTGCATAGGCTGCACGGGCACAGTGAAGAGCAGCACGAGCTTTCAGGGCTGGCACCTTCCTTGTGGGACAAGGAGCCGGACGTTTGCCTTTTCAGAAAAATGCTATGCCGAGAACGGACACCGTGAGGTGTACCGTTCCTGGGCAAGCACAGATCCCCAATGCTGTTGTGCCTGTGCATAGGCTGCACGGGGACAGTGAAGAGCAGCACGAGCTTTCAGGGCTGGCACCTTCCTTGTGGCACAAGGAGCCGGACGTTTGCCTTTTCAGAAAAATGCTATACCGAGAACGGACACTGTGAGGTGTACCGATCCTGGGCAAGCACAGATCCCGTATGCTGTTGTGCCTGTGCATAGGCTGCACGGGGACAGTGAAGAGCAGCACGAGCTTTCAGGGCTGGCACCTTCCTTGTGGCACAAGGAGCCGGACGTTTGCCTTTTCAGAAAAATGCTATACCGAGAACGGACACAGTGAGGTGTACCGATCCTGGGCAAGCACAGATCCCGTATGCTGTTGTGCCTGTGCATAGGCTGCACGGGGACAGTGAAGAGCAGCACGAGATTTCAGGGCTGGCACCTTCCTTGTGGGACAAGAAGCCGGACGTTTCCCTTTTCGGAAGAGGCTCTGCGGAGAACGAACACCGTGAGGTGTACCGTTCCTGGGCAACCACAGATCCCCAATGCTGTTGTGCCTGTGCATAGGCTGCACGGGGACAGTGAAGAGCAGCACGAGCTTTCAGGGCTGGCACCTTCCTTGTGGGACAAGGAGCCGGACCTTTGCCTTTTCGGAAGAGCCTCTGCCGAGAACGAACACCGTGAGGTGTACCGTTCCTGGGCAAGCACAGATCCCCAATGCTGTTGTGCCTGTGCATAGGCTGCACGGGGACAGTGAAGAGCAGCACGAGCTTTCAGGGCTGGCACCTTCCTTGTGGCACAAGGAGCCGGACGTTTGCCTTTTCAGAAAAATGCTATACCGAGAACGGACACCGAGAGGTGTACCGATCCTGGGCAAGCACAGATCCCGTATGCTGTTGTGCCTGTGCATAGGCTGCACGGGGACAGTGAAGAGCAGCACGAGCTTTCAGGGCTGGCACCTTCCTTGTGGCACAAGGAGCCGGACGTTTGCATTTTCGGAAAGAGGCTCTGCGGAGAACGAACACCGTGAGGTGTACCGTTCCTGGGCAAGCACAGATCCCCAGTGCTGTTGTGCCTGTGCATAGGCTGCACGGGCACAGTGAAGAGCAGCACGAGCTTTCAGGGCTGGCACCTTCCTTGTGGGACAAGGAGCCGGACGTTTGCCTTTTCAGAAAAATGCTATGCCGAGAACGGACACCGTGAGGTGTACCGTTCCTGGGCAAGCACAGATCCCCAATGCTGTTGTGCCTGTGCATAGGCTGCACGGGGACAGTGAAGAGCAGCACGAGCTTTCAGGGCTGGCACCTTCCTTGTGGCACAAGGAGCCGGACGTTTGCCTTTTCAGAAAAATGCTATACCGAGAACGGACACTGTGAGGTGTACCGATCCTGGGCAAGCACAGATCCCGTATGCTGTTGTGCCTGTGCATAGGCTGCACGGGGACAGTGAAGAGCAGCACGAGCTTTCAGGGCTGGCACCTTCCTTGTGGCACAAGGAGCCGGACGTTTGCCTTTTCGGAAGAGCCTCTGCCGAGAACGGACACCGTGAGGTGTAACGTTCCTGGGCAAGCACAGATCCCCAGTGCTGTTGTGCCTGTGCATAGCCTGCACGGGGACAGTGAAGAGCAGCACGAGCTTTCAGGGCTGGCACCTTCCTTGTGGGACAAGGAGCCGGACGTTTGCCTTTTCGGAAAGAGGCTCTGCTGACAACGAACACCGTGAGGTGTACCGTTCCTGGGCAAGCACAGATCCCCAATGCTGTTGTGCCTGTGCATAGGCTGCACGGGGACAGTGAAGAGCAGCACGAGCTTTCAGGGCTGGCACCTTCCTTGTGGGACAAGGAGCCGGACGTTTGCCTTTTCGGAAAGAGGCTCTGCTGACAACGAACACCGTGAGGTGTACCGTTCCTGGGCAAGCACAGATCCCCAATGCTGTTGTGCCTGTGCATAGGCTGCACGAGGACAGTGAAGAGCAGCACGAGCTTTCAGGGCTGGCACCTTCCTTGTGGCACAAGGAGCCGGACGTTTGCCTTTTCAGAAAAATGCTATACCGAGAACGGACACCGAGAGGTGTACCGTTCCTGAGCAAGCACAGATCCCCAGTGCTGTTGTGCCTGTGCATAGGCTGCACGGGGACAGTGAAGAGCAGCACGAGCTTTCAGGGCTGGCACCTTCCTTGTGGCACAAGGAGCCGGACGTTTGCCTTTTCGGAAGAGCCTCTGCCGAGAACGGACACCGAGAGGTGTACCGATCCTGGGCAAGCACAGATCCCGTATGCTGTTGTGCCTGTGCATAGGCTGCACGGGGACAGTGAAGAGCAGCACGAGATTTCAGGGCTGGCACCTTCCTTGTGGGACAAGAAGCCGGACGTTTCCCTTTTCGGAAGAGGCTCTGCGGAGAACGAACACCGTGAGGTGTACCGTTCCTGGGCAACCACAGATCCCCAATGCAGTTATGCCTGTGCATAGGCTGCACGGGGACAGTGAAGAGCAGCACGAGCTTTCAGGGCTGGCACCTTCCTTGTGGGACAAGGAGCCGGACCTTTGCTTTTTCGGAAGAGCCTCTGCCGAGAACGAACACCGTGAGGTGTACCGATCCTGGGCAAGCACAGATCCCCAATGCTGTTGTGCCTGTGCATAGGCTGCACGGGGACAGTGAAGAGCAGCACGAGCTTTCAGGGCTGGCACCTTCCTTGTGGCACAAGGAGCCGGACGTTTGCCTTTTCAGAAAAATGCTATACCGAGAACGGACACCGAGAGGTGTACCGATCCTGGGCAAGCACAGATCCCGTATGCTGTTGTGCCTGTGCATAGGCTGCACGGGGACAGTGAAGAGCAGCACGAGCTTTCAGGGCTGGCACCTTCCTTGTGGCACAAGGAGCCGGACGTTTGCCTTTTCAGAAAAATGCTATACCGAGAACGGACACCGAGAGGTGTACCGATCCTGGGCAAGCACAGATCCCGTATGCTGTTGTGCCTGTGCATAGGCTGCACGGGGACAGTGAAGAGCAGCACGAGCTTTCAGGGCTGGCACCTTCCTTGTGGCACAAGGAGCCGGACGTTTGCATTTTCGGAAAGAGGCTCTGCGGAGAACGAACACCGTGAGGTGTACCGTTCCTGGGCAAGCACAGATCCCCAGTGCTGTTGTGCCTGTGCATAGGCTGCACGGGGACAGTGAAGAGCAGCACGAGCTTTTAGGGCTGGCACCTTCCTTGTGGGACAAGGAGACGGACGTTTGCCTTTTCAGAAAAATGCTATACCGAGAACGGACACCGAGAGGTGTACCGTTCCTGGGCAAGCACAGATCCCCAGTGCTGTTGTGCCTGTGCATAGGCTGCACGGGGACAGTGAAGAGCAGCATGAGATTTCAGGGCTGGCACCTTCCTTGTGGGACAAGAAGCCGGACGTTTCCCTTTTCGGAAGAGGCTCTGCGGAGAACGAACACCGTGAGGTGTACCGTTCCTGGGCAACCACAGATCCCCAATGCAGTTATGCCTGTGCATAGGCTGCACGGGGACAGTGAAGAGCAGCACGAGCTTTCAGGGCTGGCACCTTCCTTGTGGGACAAGGAGCCGGACCTTTGCCTTTTCGGAAGAGCCTCTGCCGAGAACGAACACCGTGAGGTGTACCGTTCCTGGGCAAGCACAGATCCCCAATGCTGTTGTGCCTGTGCATAGGCTGCACGGGGACAGTGAAGAGCAGCACGAGCTTTCAGGGCTGGCACCTTCCTTGTGGCACAAGGAGCCGGACGTTTGCCTTTTCAGAAAAATGCTATACCGAGAACGGACACCGAGAGGTGTACCGATCCTGGGCAAGCACAGATCCCGTATGCTGTTGTGCCTGTGCATAGGCTGCACGGGGACAGTGAAGAGCAGCACGAGCTTTCAGGGCTGGCACCTTCCTTGTGGGACAAGGAGCCGGACGTTTGCATTTTCGGAAAGAGGCTCTGCGGAGAACGAACACCGTGAGGTGTACCGTTCCTGGGCAAGCACAGATCCCCAGTGCTGTTGTGCCTGTGCATAGGCTGCACGGGCACAGTGAAGAGCAGCACGAGCTTTCAGGGCTGGCACCTTCCTTGTGGGACAAGGAGCCGGACGTTTGCCTTTTCAGAAAAATGCTATGCCGAGAACGGACACCGAGAGGTGTACCGTTCCTGGGCAAGCACAGATCCCCAATGCTGTTGTGCCTGTGCATAGGCTGCACGGGGACAGTGAAGAGCAGCACGAGCTTTCAGGGCTGGCACCTTCCTTGTGGCACAAGGAGCCGGACGTTTGCCTTTTCAGAAAAATGCTATACCGAGAACGGACACCGAGAGGTGTACCGATCCTGGGCAAGCACAGATCCCGTATGCTGTTGTGCCTGTGCATAGGCTGCACGGGGACAGTGAAGAGCAGCACGAGCTTTCAGGGCTGGCACCTTCCTTGTGGCACAAGGAGCCGGACGTTTCCCTTTTCGGAAGAGCCTCTGCCGAGAACGGACACCGTGAGGTGTACCGTTCCTGGGCAAGCACAGATCCCCAGTGCTGTTGTGCCTGTGCATAGGCTGCACGGGGACAGTGAAGAGCAGCACGAGCTTTCAGGGCTGGCACCTTCCTTGTGGGACAAGGAGCCGGACGTTTGCCTTTTCGGAAAGAGGCTCTGCTGACAACGAACACCGTGAGGTGTACCGTTCCTGGGCAAGCACAGATCCCCAATGCTGTTGTGCCTGTGCATAGGCTGCACGGGGACAGTGAAGAGCAGCACGAGCTTTCAGGGCTGGCACCTTCCTTGTGGGACAAGGAGCCGGACGTTTGCCTTTTCGGAAAGAGGCTCTGCTGACAACGAACACCGTGAGGTGTACCGTTCCTGGGCAAGCACAGATCCCCAATGCTGTTGTGCCTGTGCATAGGCTGCACGAGGACAGTGAAGAGCAGCACGAGCTTTCAGGGCTGGCACCTTCCTTGTGGCACAAGGAGCCGGACGTTTGCCTTTTCAGAAAAATGCTATACCGAGAACGGACACCGAGAGGTGTACGGTTCCTGGGCAAGCACAGATCCCCAGTGCTGTTGTGCCTGTGCATAGGCTGCACGGGGACAGTGAAGAGCAGCACGAGCTTTCAGGGCTGGCACCTTCCTTGTGGGACAAGGAGCCGGACGTTTGCCTTTTCGGAAGAGCCTCTGCCGAGAACGGACACCGAGAGGTGTACCGATCCTGGGCAAGCACAGATCCCGTATGCTGTTGTGCCTGTGCATAGGCTGCACGGGGACAGTGAAGAGCAGCACGAGCTTTCAGGGCTGGCACCTTCCTTGTGGCAGAAGGAGCCGGACGTTTGCCTTTTCAGAAAAATGCTATACCGAGAACGGACACCGAGAGGTGTACCGATCCTGGGCAAGCACAGATCCCCAACGCTGTTGTGCCTGTGCATAGGCTGCACGGGGACAGTGAAGAGCAGCACGAGATTTCAGGGCTGGCACCTTCCTTGTGGGACAAGAAGCCGGACGTTTCCCTTTTCGGAAGAGGCTCTGCGGAGAACGAACACCGTGAGGTGTACCGATCCTGGGCAACCACAGATCCCCAATGCAGTTATGCCTGTGCATAGGCTGCACGGGGACAGTGAAGAGCAGCACGAGCTTTCAGGGCTGGCACCTTCCTTGTGGGACAAGGAGCCGGACCTTTGCCTTTTCGAAAGAGCCTCTGCCGAGAACGAACACCGTGAGGTGTACCGTTCCTGGGCAAGCACAGATCCCCAATGCTGTTGTGCCTGTGCATAGGCTGCACGGGGACAGTGAAGAGCAGCACGAGCTTTCAGGGCTGGCACCTTCCTTGTGGCACAAGGAGCCGGACGTTTGCCTTTTCAGAAAAATGCTATACCGAGAACGGACACCGAGAGGTGTACCGATCCTGGGCAAGCACAGATCCCGTATGCTGTTGTGCCTGTGCATAGGCTGCACGGGGACAGTGAAGAGCAGCACGAGCTTTCAGGGCTGGCACCTTCCTTGTGGCACAAGGAGCCGGACGTTTGCATTTTCGGAAAGAGGCTCTGCGGAGAACGAACACCGTGAGGTGTACCGTTCCTGGGCAAGCACAGATCCCCAGTGCTGTTGTGCCTGTGCATAGGCTGCACGGGCACAGTGAAGAGCAGCACGAGCTTTCAGGGCTGGCACCTTCCTTGTGGGACAAGGAGCCGGACGTTTGCCTTTTCAGAAAAATGCTATACCGAGAACGGACACCGAGAGGTGTACCGTTCCTGGGCAAGCACAGATCCCCAGTGCTGTTGTGCCTGTGCATAGGCTGCACGGGGACAGTGAAGAGCAGCACGAGCTTTCAGGGCTGGCACCTTCCTTGTGGGACAAGGAGCCGGACGTTTGCCTTTTCGGAAGAGCCTCTGCCGAGAACGGACACCGAGAGGTGTACCGATCCTGGGCAAGCACAGATCCCGTATGCTGTTGTGCCTGTGCATAGGCTGCACGGGGACAGTGAAGAGCAGCACGAGCTTTCAGGGCTGGCACCTTCCTTGTGGCACAAGGAGCCGGACGTTTGCCTTTTCAGAAAAATGCTATACCGAGAACGGACACCGAGAGGTGTACCGATCCTGGGCAAGCACAGATCCCCAACGCTGTTGTGCCTGTGCATAGGCTGCACGGGGACAGTGAAGAGCAGCACGAGATTTCAGGGCTGGCACCTTCCTTGTGGGACAAGAAGCCGGACGTTTCCCTTTTCGGAAGAGGCTCTGCGGAGAACGAACACCGTGAGGTGTACCGTTCCTGGGCAACCACAGATCCCCAATGCAGTTATGCCTGTGCATAGGCTGCACGGGGACAGTGAAGAGCAGCACGAGCTTTCAGGGCTGGCACCTTCCTTGTGGGACAAGGAGCCGGACCTTTGCCTTTTCGGAAGAGCCTCTGCCGAGAACAAACACCGTGAGGTGTACCGTTCCTGGGCAAGCACAGATCCCCAATGCTGTTGTGCCTGTGCATAGGCTGCACAGGGACAGTGAAGAGCAGCACGAGCTTTCAGGGCTGGCACCTTCCTTGTGGCACAAGGAGCCGGACGTTTGCCTTTTCAGAAAAATGCTATACCGAGAACGGACACCGAGAGGTGTACCGATCCTGGGCAAGCACAGATCCCGTATGCTGTTGTGCCTGTGCATAGGCTGCACGGGGACAGTGAAGAGCAGCACGAGCTTTCAGGGCTGGCACCTTCCTTGTGGCACAAGGAGCCGGACGTTTGCATTTTCGGAAAGAGGCTCTGCGGAGAACGAACACCGTGAGGTGTACCGTTCCTGGGCAAGCACAGATCCCCAGTGCTGTTGTGCCTGTGCATAGGCTGCACGGGCACAGTGAAGAGCAGCACGAGCTTTCAGGGCTGGCACCTTCCTTGTGGGACAAGGAGCCGGACGTTTGCCTTTTCAGAAAAATGCTATGCCGAGAACGGACACCGTGAGGTGTACCGTTCCTGGGCAAGCACAGATCCCCAATGCTGTTGTGCCTGTGCATAGGCTGCACGGGGACAGTGAAGAGCAGCACGAGCTTTCAGGGCTGGCACCTTCCTTGTGGCACAAGGAGCCGGACGTTTGCCTTTTCAGAAAAATGCTATACCGAGAATGGACAGCGTGAGGTGTACCGATCCTGGGCAAGCACAGATCCCGTATGCTGTTGTGCCTGTGCATAGGCTGCACGGGGACAGTGAAGAGCAGCACGAGCTTTCAGGGCTGGCACCTTCATTGTGGCACAAGGAGCCGGACGTTTGACTTTTCGGAAGAGGCTCTGCGGAGAACGAACACCGAGAGGTGTACCGATCCTGGGCAAGCACAGATCCCCAATGCTGTTGTGCCTGTGCATAGGCTGCACGGGGACAGTGAAGAGCAGCACGAGCTTTCAGGGCTGGCACCTTCCTTGTGGCACAAGGAGCCGGACGTTTGCCTTTTCAGAAAAATGCTATACCGAGAACGGACACCGAGAGGTGTACCGATCCTGGGCAAGCACAGATCCCGTATGCTGTTGTGCCTGTGCATAGGCTGCACGGGGACAGTGAAGAGCAGCAAGAGCTTTCAGGGCTGGCACCTTCCTTGTGGGACAAGGAGCCGGACGTTTGCCTTTTCAGAAAAATGCTATACCGAGAACAAACACCGAGAGGTGTACCGATCCTGGGCAAGCACAGATCCCCAACGCTGTTGTGCCTGTGCATAGGCTGCACGGGGACAGTGAAGAGCAGCACGAGCTTTCAGGGCTGGCACCTTCCTTGTGGGACAAGAAGCCGGACGTTTGCCTTTTCGGAAGAGGCTCTGCGGAGAACGAACACCGTGAGGTGTACCGTTCCTGGGCAAGCACAGATCCCGTATGCTGTTGTGCCTGTGCATAGGCTGCACGGGGACAGTGAAGAGCAGCACGAGCTTTCAGGGCTGGCACCTTCCTTGTGGGACAAGGAGCCGGACCTTTGCCTTTTCGGAAGAGCCTCTGCCGAGAACGAACACCGTGAGGTGTAACGTTCCTGGGCAAGCACAGATCCCCAATGCTGTTGTGCCTGTGCATAGGCTGCACGGGGACAGTGAAGAGCAGCAAGAGCTTTCAGGGCTGGCACCTTCCTTGTGGGACAAGGAGCCGGACGTTTGCCTTTTCGGAAGAGCCTCTGCCGAGAACGAACACCGTGAGGTGTACCGTTCCTGGGCAAGCACAGATCCCGTATGCTGTTGTGCCTGTGCATAGGCTGCACGGGGACAGTGAAGAGCAGCACGAGCTTTCAGGGCTGGCACCTTCCTTGTGGGACAAGGAGCCGGACGTTTCCCTTTTCGGAAGAGCCTCTGCCGAGAACGAACACCGTGAGGTGTACCGTTCCTGGGCAAGCACAGATCCCCAATGCTGTTGTGCCTGTGCATAGGCTGCACGGGGACAGTGAAGAGCAGCAAGAGCTTTCAGGGCTGGCACCTTCATTGTGGCACAAGGAGCCGGACGTTTGCCTTTTCAGAAAAATGCTATGCCGAGAACGGACACCGTGAGGTGTACCGTTCCTGGGCAAGCACAGATCCCCAGTGCTGTTGTGCCTGTGCATAGGCTGCACGGGGACAGTGAAGAGCAGCACGAGCTTTCAGGGCTGGCACCTTCCTTGTGGGACAAGGAGCCGGACGTTTGCATTTTCGGAAAGAGGCTCTGCGGAGAACGAACACCGTGAGGTGTACCGTTCCTGGGCAAGCACAGATCCCCAGTGCTGTTGTGCCTGTGCATAGGCTGCACGGGCACAGTGAAGAGCAGCACGAGCTTTCAGGGCTGGCACCTTCCTTGTGGGACAAGGAGCCGGACGTTTGCCTTTTCAGAAAAATGCTATGCCGAGAACGGACACCGTGAGGTGTACCGTTCCTGGGCAGGCACAGATCCCCAGTGCTGTTGTGCCTGTGCATAGGCTGCACGGGGACAGTGAAGAGCAGCACGAGCTTTCAGGGCTGGCACCTTCCTTGTGGGACAAGGAGCCGGACGTTTGCCTTTTCAGAAAAATGCTATACCGAGAACGGACAGCGTGAGGTGTACCGATCCTGGGCAAGCACAGATCCCGTATGCTGTTGTGCCTGTGCATAGGCTGCACGGGGACAGTGAAGAGCAGCACGAGCTTTCAGGGCTGGCACCTTCATTGTGGCACAAGGAGCCGGACGTTTGACTTTTCGGAAGAGGCTCTGCGGAGAACGAACACCGAGAGGTGTACCGATCCTGGGCAAGCACAGATCCCCAATGCTGTTGTGCCTGTGCATAGGCTGCACGGGGACAGTGAAGAGCAGCACGAGCTTTCAGGGCTGGCACCTTCCTTGTGGCACAAGGAGCCGGACGTTTGCCTTTTCAGAAAAATGCTATACCGAGAACGGACACCGAGAGGTGTACCGATCCTGGGCAAGCACAGATCCCGTATGCTGTTGTGCCTGTGCATAGGCTGCACGGGGACAGTGAAGAGCAGCAAGAGCTTTCAGGGCTGGCACCTTCCTTGTGGGACAAGGAGCCGGACGTTTGCCTTTTCAGAAAAATGCTATACCGAGAACGGACACCGAGAGGTGTACCGATCCTGGGCAAGCACAGATCCCCAACGCTGTTGTGCCTGTGCATAGGCTGCACGGGGACAGTGAAGAGCAGCACGAGCTTTCAGGGCTGGCACCTTCCTTGTGGGACAAGAAGCCGGACGTTTGCCTTTTCGGAAGAGGCTCTGCGGAGAACGAACACCGTGAGGTGTACCGTTCCTGGGCAACCACAGATCCCCAATGCAGTTATGCCTGTGCATAGGCTGCACGGGGACAGTGAAGAGCAGCACGAGCTTTCAGGGCTGGCACCTTCCTTGTGGGACAAGGAGCCGGACCTTTGCCTATTCGGAAGAGCCTCTGCCGAGAACGAACACCGTGAGGTGTAACGTTCCTGGGCAAGCACAGATCCCCAATGCTGTTGTGCCTGTGCATAGGCTGCACGGGGACAGTGAAGAGCAGCAAGAGCTTTCAGGGCTGGCACCTTCCTTGTGGCACAAGGAGCCGGACGTTTGCCTTTTCGGAAGAGCCTCTGCCGAGAACGAACACCGTGAGGTGTACCGTTCCTGGGCAAGCACAGATCCCGTATGCTGTTGTGCCTGTGCATAGGCTGCACGGGGACAGTGAAGAGCAGCACGAGCTTTCAGGGCTGGCACCTTCCTTGTGGGACAAGGAGCCGGACGTTTCCCTTTTCGGAAGAGCCTCTGCCGAGAACGAACACCGTGAGGTGTACCGTTCCTGGGCAAGCACAGATCCCCAATGCTGTTGTGCCTGTGCATAGGCTGCACGGGGACAGTGAAGAGCAGCAAGAGCTTTCAGGGCTGGCACCTTCATTGTGGCACAAGGAGCCGGACGTTTGCCTTTTCAGAAAAATGCTATGCCGAGAACGGACACCGTGAGGTGTACCGTTCCTGGGCAAGCACAGATCCCCAGTGCTGTTGTGCCTGTGCATAGGCTGCACGGGGACAGTGAAGAGCAGCACGAGCTTTCAGGGCTGGCACCTTCCTTGTGGGACAAGGAGCCGGACGTTTGCATTTTCGGAAAGAGGCTCTGCGGAGAACGAACACCGTGAGGTGTACCGTTCCTGGGCAAGCACAGATCCCCAGTGCTGTTGTGCCTGTGCATAGGCTGCACGGGCACAGTGAAGAGCAGCACGAGCTTTCAGGGCTGGCACCTTCCTTGTGGGACAAGGAGCCGGACGTTTGCCTTTTCAGAAAAATGCTATGCCGAGAACGGACACCGTGAGGTGTACCGTTCCTGGGCAGGCACAGATCCCCAGTGCTGTTGTGCCTGTGCATAGGCTGCACGGGGACAGTGAAGAGCAGCACGAGCTTTCAGGGCTGGCACCTTCCTTGTGGGACAAGGAGCCGGACGTTTGCCTTTTCAGAAAAATGCTATACCGAGAACGGACAGCGTGAGGTGTACCGATCCTGGGCAAGCACAGATCCCGTATGCTGTTGTGCCTGTGCATAGGCTGCACGGGGACAGTGAAGAGCAGCACGAGCTTTCAGGGCTGGCACCTTCATTGTGGCACAAGGAGCCGGACGTTTGACTTTTCGGAAGAGGCTCTGCGGAGAACGAACACCGAGAGGTGTACCGATCCTGGGCAAGCACAGATCCCCAATGCTGTTGTGCCTGTGCATAGGCTGCACGGGGACAGTGAAGAGCAGCACGAGCTTTCAGGGCTGGCACCTTCCTTGTGGCACAAGGAGCCGGACGTTTGCCTTTTCAGAAAAATGCTATACCGAGAACGGACACCGAGAGGTGTACCGATCCTGGGCAAGCACAGATCCCGTATGCTGTTGTGCCTGTGCATAGGCTGCACGGGGACAGTGAAGAGCAGCAAGAGCTTTCAGGGCTGGCACCTTCCTTGTGGGACAAGGAGCCGGACGTTTGCCTTTTCAGAAAAATGCTATACCGAGAACGGACACCGAGAGGTGTACCGATCCTGGGCAAGCACAGATCCCCAACGCTGTTGTGCCTGTGCATAGGCTGCACGGGGACAGTGAAGAGCAGCACGAGCTTTCAGGGCTGGCACCTTCCTTGTGGGACAAGAAGCCGGACGTTTGCCTTTTCGGAAGAGGCTCTGCGGAGAACGAACACCGTGAGGTGTACCGTTCCTGGGCAACCACAGATCCCCAATGCAGTTATGCCTGTGCATAGGCTGCACGGGGACAGTGAAGAGCAGCACGAGCTTTCAGGGCTGGCACCTTCCTTGTGGGACAAGGAGCCGGACCTTTGCCTTTTCGGAAGAGCCTCTGCCGAGAACGAACACCGTGAGGTGTAACGTTCCTGGGCAAGCACAGATCCCCAATGCTGTTGTGCCTGTGCATAGGCTGCACGGGGACAGTGAAGAGCAGCAAGAGCTTTCAGGGCTGGCACCTTCCTTGTGGCACAAGGAGCCGGACGTTTGCCTTTTCGGAAGAGCCTCTGCCGAGAACGAACACCGTGAGGTGTACCGTTCCTGGGCAAGCACAGATCCCGTATGCTGTTGTGCCTGTGCATAGGCTGCACGGGGACAGTGAAGAGCAGCACGAGCTTTCAGGGCTGGCACCTTCCTTGTGGCACAAGGAGCCGGACGTTTGCCTTTTCAGAAAAATGCTATACCGAGAACGGACACCGAGAGGTGTACCGATCCTGGGCAAGCACAGATCCCGTATGCTGTTGTGCCTGTGCATAGGCTGCACGGGGACAGTGAAGAGCAGCACGAGCTTTCAGGGCTGGCACCTTCCTTGTGGCACAAGGAGCCGGACGTTTGCATTTTCGGAAAGAGGCTCTGCGGAGAACGAACACCGTGAGGTGTACCGTTCCTGGGCAAGCACAGATCCCCAGTGCTGTTGTGCCTGTGCATAGGCTGCACGGGCACAGTGAAGAGCAGCACGAGCTTTCAGGGCTGGCACCTTCCTTGTGGGACAAGGAGCCGGACGTTTGCCTTTTCAGAAAAATGCTATACCGAGAACGGACACCGAGAGGTGTACCGTTCCTGGGCAAGCACAGATCCCCAGTGCTGTTGTGCCTGTGCATAGGCTGCACGGGGACAGTGAAGAGCAGCACGAGCTTTCAGGGCTGGCACCTTCCTTGTGGGACAAGGAGCCGGACGTTTGCCTTTTCGGAAGAGCCTCTGCCGAGAACGGACACCGAGAGGTGTACCGATCCTGGGCAAGCACAGATCCCGTATGCTGTTGTGCCTGTGCATAGGCTGCACGGGGACAGTGAAGAGCAGCACGAGCTTTCAGGGCTGGCACCTTCCTTGTGGCACAAGGAGCCGGACGTTTGCCTTTTCAGAAAAATGCTATACCGAGAACGGACACCGAGAGGTGTACCGATCCTGGGCAAGCACAGATCCCCAACGCTGTTGTGCCTGTGCATAGGCTGCACGGGGACAGTGAAGAGCAGCACGAGATTTCAGGGCTGGCACCTTCCTTGTGGGACAAGAAGCCGGACGTTTCCCTTTTCGGAAGAGGCTCTGCGGAGAACGAACACCGTGAGGTGTACCGTTCCTGGGCAACCACAGATCCCCAATGCAGTTATGCCTGTGCATAGGCTGCACGGGGACAGTGAAGAGCAGCACGAGCTTTCAGGGCTGGCACCTTCCTTGTGGGACAAGGAGCCGGACCTTTGCCTTTTCGGAAGAGCCTCTGCCGAGAACAAACACCGTGAGGTGTACCGTTCCTGGGCAAGCACAGATCCCCAATGCTGTTGTGCCTGTGCATAGGCTGCACAGGGACAGTGAAGAGCAGCACGAGCTTTCAGGGCTGGCACCTTCCTTGTGGCACAAGGAGCCGGACGTTTGCCTTTTCAGAAAAATGCTATACCGAGAACGGACACCGAGAGGTGTACCGATCCTGGGCAAGCACAGATCCCGTATGCTGTTGTGCCTGTGCATAGGCTGCACGGGGACAGTGAAGAGCAGCACGAGCTTTCAGGGCTGGCACCTTCCTTGTGGCACAAGGAGCCGGACGTTTGCATTTTCGGAAAGAGGCTCTGCGGAGAACGAACACCGTGAGGTGTACCGTTCCTGGGCAAGCACAGATCCCCAGTGCTGTTGTGCCTGTGCATAGGCTGCACGGGCACAGTGAAGAGCAGCACGAGCTTTCAGGGCTGGCACCTTCCTTGTGGGACAAGGAGCCGGACGTTTGCCTTTTCAGAAAAATGCTATGCCGAGAACGGACACCGTGAGGTGTACCGTTCCTGGGCAAGCACAGATCCCCAATGCTGTTGTGCCTGTGCATAGGCTGCACGGGGACAGTGAAGAGCAGCACGAGCTTTCAGGGCTGGCACCTTCCTTGTGGCACAAGGAGCCGGACGTTTGCCTTTTCAGAAAAATGCTATACCGAGAATGGACAGCGTGAGGTGTACCGATCCTGGGCAAGCACAGATCCCGTATGCTGTTGTGCCTGTGCATAGGCTGCAC